>NC_072732.1:41328340-41659637 GCF_026930045.1 Uloborus diversus
GTGAATTATCGATAATTAAATCAGTTTCACGGAGAAAGCTCCCCGACGTTTAGTTAAATTTAAGTATAATTTAGGGGTTCCGGACTTCGTAATGGCTGTGAAGAAAAAAGGATCTCTTACAAAAAATATCAGGACAAAAATCAGGAACCCTTTGTATAAATTCGTTTAGCGTGCGTATCTCTATATCAATAGAAGGCACACGTTTGGCTTCGTTTTTCATCATCACACCTTGTATTCAAGTTTACAGGCGCATTTGTTTTATTGGAAATACAAAGACCAATGCAGTTTGATGAACTAAAGCTGACGCGACTGGTTGATCCCAATCTCCCCTAATCTATTCTTAATTTCTAATTCTATCCTTAAATTTTTTAACTTTTGATGCATAGATTGAATGGAAAAGGATTAATATATCCAGCACGGCATGCAATTTTAGACTAAGCTTTTGTTAAACTTCGGGAATTCCCCCCCCCCCCCGAAATAAAAGTTTACATAACATTACAGAGGCTTCATTCGGTTGCGGCGGAAGTCTATGATACCAAAGCGATTAGGCTCTTGATCAGTCTTATAAGGATTATGCTTCAGAAAATTAAGATAACCAGGTAGGAAATACGCTGGAAGGCTTTCCTATTGGCTGACTTCAGAGCGCGAGTCAGGCCCACGTCATCTAATGCAAGGAAAATTTAATAATTTAGAAATTAATTATTAAGAGGCAAAACAAATTAAGGGTGAACTAATTAACCAAGAATGGAAAAACTTAAAGGTTCGAGATGCAACATCGGCTGTAGCAATAAAACTTCCAATAACTGAGTAGATGGGACGCTAGAGGCTGATAACGTTTTACAGAGATTATCGAAAGTCAATTTAAGTGCCCGAATTTTTAGGATTCTTCGAAATTATTCTTTTAAATTAAAAATAATTCGGCCATTTGTTAGAAAGTGAAAAAAAACGAGTTTATTGAAGTGATTTCTAACGTATTATAGGTCATTTCAGGGGTAATTCCCCCCTCCCCTTAGAGTAAGCGTTCACCCCTCCCCTAAATATCAAGACCCCAACTACAAAAAAACCCCTCAAAACACACGCCTTCTAAAATGTCATGGCGCAGTATGCACCTTCTGCACAACTGATTTTTTATCCATTGAATAATATTATTTACAAACATTTGGATGGGGGGAGGCACTTAGCTCAGCATTAAGGCAGCCTCCTTAGAACTAAATAGGCGTAATGATACGTTTTGAATTGAACCAGGGATGCTGGTAGTCTCACTGAAGGATAGATGAAGCTGTGCTTCATCTTTCTTCAGTTTAAAATTTTGTGTTTTTCTGTCTTGTAATGCTTCTTAATAGCATTATATCCCTTCTCAACCGATATGAATCTATCACACACTAAACAGATCTACTGTATTGAAAGTTTTCCTAAAAATGTCTGAAATGCTCAACCACAAAGAGAAGCAGAGCACATGAGGCTTAGTTTTGCAATTTTCATATTCAAAATATTTTCAAGAATCATAAAGCTTACATAAAAAAATACTCTATGATCGCAGGGCCATGAGTGCTTTGAACTTTTATGGGGGGAGAAACAAATTCCCTCCTTAAGCAGGCATCATGACAATGAAATGATTTACAAATTCAATTTCATAAAATTACAAAATTCAATTTTGTTTCATACACAAACGCTACTTTAAAATGTTATGTGTTTAATTGTTTAAATTTAATATCCCCCTCCACACAAAAAAACAGTAATAACCGAAAATAAGCTAATAATCAAAATTAAGTTTGGAAAACTGAATAATCTTGAATTAAACATAAAAATTATTTTTTTAGTTACTTAAAATTAAATCGAGTTAATCTGACGTACATGTCAAAATAACTTCTAATTGCCATAAATATAAAAATACAAGATGCAAAACGATTGAGAGCTCAGAGAAGCAAATTTTCACGAACCAATTCAATGTTGGCATGTTTCCCATAAAATAAATTTATTTTCTACTAAATTAAACATAAAACATGCTAACCTAAGGCGGTATATGTTAAAATAACATTCGATTGGGCAAAATATTCTAATATTTACATTATTCAAAAAGATTGAAATTTCAAACACTAAAAGTAATTTTCCGCGAAATCCGAGTAAGTTCAATGTTACCATGGTTTCCAAAATAATTCCTTCGTTAATTATTGAAATTAGATGAAAAATAAGCTAAAGTAGCATATGTCAAAATAATTTCCAATTGTCAAAAACATCAAAATGCTTACAAGATGCAAAAGGATTGAAATTTCAAACGCGAGAAGCATTTTTCCGCGAAGTCCGAGTAAGTTCAATGTTGCCATGGCTTCCAAAACATTTCCTTCGTTTATTATTGAAATTAAACGAAAAATAAGCTAAACTAAGGTAGCATATGTCAAAATAACTTCCAACTGTCAAAAACATCAAAACGTTCACAAGATGCAAAAAGATTGAAATTTCAAACGCAAGAAGCATTTTTCCGCGAAGTCCGAGTAAGTTCCATGTTGCCATAGTTTCCAAAATATTTCCCCCGTCAATTATTGAAATTAAACGAAATATGAGCTAAACTAAGCACATGTCAAAATCACTTTGGATTGTAAAACGCATCGAAATATTAACAGCAAAAGAATTGAAACTTCAAAACACGAAAGCAATTTTTCGCGATAAATCATATCGAATATACATGTTCAAAAAATTGCACTAATGAAATATTTTTAAAAGAATTACAAGCACAAGCCAATGATTTTTGAAATAATTCAAGCAATAAAGAAACTTTTCTTTTTCAAGGTTTTTAGGCACTTGAAAATGACCTCTCCCCCCCCCCCCCCCCAAGAACTTTCTATGGCCGTACGAACCTTGTTTAACACGCGCTGCGGCTGCGTGTTTGGGTGTACAGTTAACTTTTAATGAAATTAAAAACTTTTAAAATCTGATATTTAAGCAGAAACAATATAAAAGCGGACTAATCGGACCAAAATGTTAAAAAGCGGTCTAAAGCGGACTTGACCATAAAAAACGGACTTTGGAGGGAAAAGCGGACCATTTGGGAGCCCTGTAAATATGATTATTGGTCATTCTAAATCGTAAACGCGATTATAAAATTTCATTCCTTGCAAAAAAAAGAAAAAGCCACGGCAAAACTTAGATGGGGAAAAACGTTCCCGATTTTGAGAAAAATCGGAAATCAATTTAAATGCGAGATTCCGTTTTTATTTCTTCATTTTTAAAAGTCGAGGGAGAGCCACAAGTAAATTGAACTGTAGTTTTTTTTTCTCTCCGATGGATATTTTTTACTAGGATGTATTATCAATATCAAAGAGTTGCTCATCATTTTTATGTGCTGCTTTTATGGCAATGCAGCATTTCTGAACATTTAAAATTTTTGACTCTTACTCTTTTCAGGGTGCGGCAATCATACCGATGCGGCGTATATACTGTAAGTTATTGCTTTCACAGCGCCTGATCAAAGGGAGGGGGGACAAAGATATATGCAGGCATTTGATGCCAGGTCTCCCCCCCCCCCCTCACTCTCAATTTCGTGAACTATTTCCAAATGTATTTTTTGTTGAGGTGAGAATTGAGAGAAACTACATGTCTTCCCTTTTATGCACAGAGAAACATTAGTAACTGATCTTTGTCCTTGATAAAAATGTTATATTTACTAATTGCCATCCATGGATTTTTCCTTTTTTTTTTTCGTGACAAAAATTTGAGCAAGGGGGATAAAAAATCATACCAAGAAAACAATATTCTGTTTTATTGCTTCATTAAAATTTAAACTGGCCCGTCATTTTGATTTTTCCCCCGGGGGTAGCTAGCTAAGGATGTATACTGAATGAAAATTTTATCTGAAAACAAAAACCGCAAAAGCATGAATTTTCCAAAGCCAGGGAGGGGAGAAATTGACCCCACTGACCCCTATAAATAACGTGCCTAAACCAAAAATTTATTTTGAATGCTAAAAATACTTTACATCCTTAATATATTAAAAATACTTAACATACTTTAGTTCACTTATTTCGTTATTTATTTAGTTTAATTGTTCTGCTATAAGTTTTATGTCCCATATTTAAGAACAAATTTATTTTACGTGAAATATACCGCCAGCTCGGTCATTTCCAGCCGAGGACTGCAGTTTCGTGCTTATTAGCACTCATTAGCCCGGCATAGGAAAGTGACCGAGCTGGAGATGGAAAACCTCTTATGGAAGCCAAGAGGGCCAAACAAACTGGTAGCTAATGTAGAATTAGCACAGACCAGTCGAGTGACCGAAGCAATGGTTCGGTTCAACTCGAAAATTGATGGCAAGGCATGGTAATTCTACATTAGCTACCAGTTTGTTTGGCCCTCTTGGCTTCCATAAGAGATTTTCCATTTCCAGCTCAGTCACTTTCCTATGCCGGGCTGATGAGTGCTAATAAGCACGAAACTGCAGTCCTCGGCTGGAAATGACTGAGCTGGCGGTGTATTTCACGTATTTTTGCTTTAGCCCTGGCTAATGGGCGGTAATTTACTGAAAATTTATTTTAGTTTCAGCATTTTCAGCCTTTTCCCTTTTTTTAAATTCAAACATCTGCCCCTGCTTATGCAAGAATGCATGTCAGCTGCTGATTATTTTTAACTAAAACTAATTTAGTATTTGCTTTGCTTTTTGTGTCATAGTTGATGACAACAGGAACTGAAAGTTAGTCTATTATTCAATAACTCAGGGGCTGAGTACAAATCTGGGGGCCCGTCACAAATGACTCTTACAAGCACCTTTCCATATTATTTACTCTTATGTCCCTACATAATTTCACCTCGCATTTTAAAAATTTCGGGCCCCCTTCAGGCCGTTCTCCCCCCCCCCCCCCGTGACAATTTAGGCTTTTCTTTTAACCTTATTTCTTTAAAAAACTCATGAAAAACCCATCCTTCCAATGGGTATTTTTTGAAGTGATTTTTTTTTTAAACACTGCACTCTTTTATTATACAGTGACCGCCGCTTTTGAATCAAGTTTGTTCTAAAGAGTTTTGATTCAGTAAAGCGAAATGATTCAATAAAGCTGGATTTTGTTGTTTTTGGCAATTTGTTTCAATAAAGCAGTTGATTCAATTAACCACTGATTCAATTAACTGCGTCCACTGTAGCCCGGACAAAGGCAATTCGGATGATCGAAAATCCGGGTATATGTATGCTTCACATAATTTCTTAAGACTTCTGTCTACCGTCTTCTCATTCAAACACGTGTGTAGTTAGCAAAGCACTAACGTCAAAACGCTTTATCATTCTGCAAATGTTAAGACCACCACCACAATTTATTGTACAATTTGTGCAGGATCTATTCTTGTATATTTAACCAAAATGAAAAGAGATACTTAACGTGAGCGATTTGTGTACTTAAAGTACACTGATTATTTAAACCGATTAAAAGTAAGACTATTTTTATTTGTTGATTTCGTAATATTTTCGATTGAAGAACCTACTTTTTTTTAATTGCAGCGAAATCCCGTTCCAACGAAATCAAAAGAACCGCGAATTTTGTTTTAATGGAATTACAGCAATATAATTAAAACAGTAGCGGCTCGTGGGAGGGGCCAGAAGGGGACCGGCCCCCCCCTCACTTTTTTTCTGACAATAATTAACTTTCTTTTTTTCCTTTTTGCCGCAAGATTCGCAGAGACCCATTCCCTGGCTGTATGGTTTCTATTTTACATAGCTTTAATGTTCTTCTAAGATATTCATGCTCTGTAAAATAAACAACATACAGTGAAGGAAGAAGCCTTCATTTGCACAAGATTAGACGGCTTGCTTTTTTCTTGACACCTTGTCTTCAAGTAATTCGCGTACTATAGTGATAGTGACAATTTAGAAAAGAATATTATTTTTTATATTAGTTTTGAATCTACCTTTAAAGTTATTACTTCTTCACGTTTAATTTAGTTGCTAAAATTGTATGTTAAATTAAAACTTCCTGTTTTTGCATCGTATTACCGCGGATTGTTCGAAATATATATTTTTCTTCTGGCCAAATTCTAGGGAGAGGCCCAGAACCCCTTCCCGTAAAAATCTTCAAAGTCTACTGTTTTTGGAACTGCACTTTCGAAAAACTGCAGGAGGTGCAGCTTCGGAAATTGTACTGGACATAAAAGTGAGATTAATAATTTTCGTAATGTATTTTGTAGCTTTTCCTTATGTGATTAATTAAATTTTATTTTTGAAAGTCGGGTGAAAGTGCACTACCCTGCCGGCAATCATGGGCATACACATGTTAATATCTTTCGTAATTTATTTAGTATGAACATTTTGTAGCTTGTCCTGTGTTTAAAATGAATTTTATTTAACACAAATATTCTAAGAAAAATATTTCAAAAACTTTCAAAAGCCGAGAGCGGGGGTGCGAGTACACCCATGATCACTTTGATGATGGGCACTCATGATGTACACCCCCCCCCCCTCACTTTTTCAAGGCACAAGACGCCACTGAATTTAAATTAAACCGAGATTGAAGATTTATGTCGTTTGAAATTAAATTTTTCGTTTCGGTAGTCGTTGAAATCTTTTGATGCAAAAAGGCATAATTCGAAAGTAAAGGATATGTGCGATTGTGAAGCCCACACTATACCTCAAAATAAAACACTTTGCTCGAAATACCAAAAAACTTTTTTTTATACTTACAGTTCAGTAGAAAATAAATTTTGTATTAAAATAAAACAAGTACTTATTCTTTTAAAATTTGGTATGTTCCTTGATTTAAAACCAATAAGTTGCTACTTGCTAATAAAATTAAAATAGAGTTTAAAAATCTCAACAACGTCACTCCATTTTTGGCGTACGTGCTCAGTGTTGAATTGCTAATCAAAAAAGCTTTTACTAAAAGCAGAGGCGTCGCTACGGGGGGGGGGGGGTTACACTCAAACTGCATTTAGGAGTTTCTGAAAGATTGAGCAACAGTTCAAAGACTGTAAATGGAGATTCAAAGATTAGTCGTTATTCGTGAAAAACCATTAATGTCTTTGCTTTTTAAAGAATCGTTATATAGTTGTGTTTTCAGAGCTTTCATTTTTTAAAATTGTAGGTCCTCTAAACGTTTCTGAAGATTATCTACATACGTGATATTAAATTTCGAAAATTCCCCCGTATGTGGCCTCCCGAATCTCTTCAATGCTGAACACTCCCTAGGCCGGGGGCCGCCGCGAATGTAGACGAAGAGCTGCTCTCCGTTACTTTCACGACGGCCCCGCCTAGACCATATTTTCCCCAATTGGTGCACAGTGGGGCGAAAACGCCAAAAAGCGCTTATAAATTGGGTTTTTTCTATACTAAACCAATTGAGGATTAATAAATTTGCACAGGCCTACCTCTTAGGCAATCAGAACTGGAATTTTAGAGCCCTTCGTCCACTGCAAAGCTGAAGGTAGCCTTTAGAAAGTTGAAGAACCATGAGTGCGGGAATTGACAAAAACTGCTTCTAAGCAGTCTATTTTTTTTCCTATTAAAGGCGGGTATATTTAATTTCTCTTTTATCCAACGGTAGTAATAGGACGAAAATGATTGGGTTTGGTTTTGATCAGCACCAAAAACTTCGGAATTAAATGTTTTTTCAAAATACTGCAAAAAACATGTCCTCTTAGAAATTAATATTAATTAGTCATAAATGGTTTGTAGAAAGACCCTGAAAAAGAATTAGCTGCGTAAACCTGCGAACTTTGGACCCTGAGCCAGGGCCGTCCGAAGAGCTGACGGCGCCCGGGGCGAAAGTTTCCTGGAGCCCCCCCCCCCCCATACACACAGAAAAATCAAGTTAGTTATAATATCAGTGCACAGTACATACTTTAATATTTTACATATTGATAAACCGAGCAATCAAAGGGCTATGCATAATACAAATTAAAACACAAGCAATGAATCTGTTTAATATTTGTGGAACATGAATTACTCGAAAACTTTTCGAAAAACGGAAATGTTAAATTGTTATAGTAGTATAGACCTCTATGTCCATATAATAGTTTTTAAAACAAAGTTCCAGCTGAAATTTAATTGTACATTGTTTAAAAAATTTTGTTAATGTCAAATTTTAGAAAAGTTATTTTTAAAATTAAAAATAAACAAATAAAAGGTATGATTAATCAAGTTGGAATTAAAATTATACCAATCTATTATAGTTATCGTCTGCCAAACAAATTTTTGAAAGCAAATGTGCAGGAACGCTGCCGACACCACGTGCTTCTGCGTTACAAGGAACGTCTTTTTCAGGGCATAAAATGCGAGCTAATTAATGTAGACATTCGACAAAAAACTTTACTTTTGACGGATGTCTTGAAATCCATGAGCTCATATTTTAGGCATTGAAAAAAAGCATTCCTTGTAATGCCAAAACACTTGTCTGCAGTGTTCCTTCACATTCGTGCTTTTAACATTTTGTTTGCTTTTATTTTTTAAGCAAAGGTATTTTTATGTTCCTTATAAATAATTTTTGTTCGTAGCAAAAATCCATTTGATGATATAAAAATTCCATATTTTCTAAACTTACCTTTTTTGCCCATTTTTTTTTATAAATGTCATCAACCTTGGGGACATTAAGATTTATTCCATTGAAGCAATATAACCTTCATTACTCTCAAAATTTAATCTTTACTTGTAAATTTGAATTGTTAGCGATTACTGTATGTTATATATTTGCGATTACTATTAATTGTAATACCTGTCTTGAGCAATATTCAATTATTTGCAACTACTCGGTATTGGCCGAGTATCTGATCAATATTTGGCCGAGTACCGACTAGTTACCGAGTACTCGGTACGTCTCTAATTAAAACTGAATTGGTTATTCATATTGATCAAACTAAGAACAAGAATATAATTTGCTGATTATAAAGAGAAAATTTATTTATCGAAGTAAATTACATCAAAATTAAATTTCGATCTGAACTCCTTCAATGATTCTTTTCAAGTGTTTTTTGGTTTTACTTGTACCAATTTAATATCAGCTTTCTTATATGTTATAAACAAAGATGATATTCTTTTGCATCAAATATTTAAGTTTTAGGGAAATTTAAGTCAGATAGCTCTTTAAACTAAAACACGGCTTAAATTTTTTTGACCATTGTCTTGAACAATTTTCCCGAGAGATGCTCCAGATCTTCTAAGTTTGTCTAAAGCTGCGGTTTTGAAACTTCAATTTCGAAAACTTCAGGGGAGAAGGAATTGATTTCAATATATTAAAAAAAATGATCGTAAACAGTTCTCTGAACCCTTACCCTAACGTCAACAGGGGTCGATCCAGCGCCAAATTGGGGCCGCTTTGCGGCCCCTTCACAAAATTCCGCGTCGCAGAAGCGGCCCCATTCACAAAATTCCCCATCGCAAAAGCGGCCCCATTCACAAAATTCCGCGTCGTAAAAGCAGCCCCTTCACAAAAATTATAAAAAGGCAGCCTTTTCACAATATTTTTTAACCGCAAATGTGTACGCATCTACGCGGGAGCCTCTTCCTTCTTCCCCCATCTTATCTTTTTGCTTGCTGCGTGAGGTGTTTTTGCTTGAGAGAGTCAGAGGGGGGACGGGAGAGGGACACTTGTGATTGGTAGCTTGTTTTCAGGAAAATCCTAAATTTTACTTTGATTACGCAATATATATTTAGTATTAATTTGTGTTGAGTTTCAAAATCCAATTCTAAAATAACTTTACTTAAAATAAAATTATTTTACATGCTGTTTTTTATATTTTTATTTGTTTTGAAGATCTTGATTTCCTTACATCGGACATGGTAAACGAATTTTTCGCATTTTTGATGTTTACTGTACCTTGTTAAGAGGCAAACAAATAAAATTTCTTATATATTTATTAACATCATTAAATTGCAAAAGTTTCAAACGAAATACCTACTCTGTAAGAACGTCGAAAGTCAAAAAATTAAACGCTGAATGCTGGTGCAGTATTATTTTGGGTTTTAATTACTTTTAAGTTTTTCAAACACATACATGGAATCTTTAATGAGTATTTCACTTCTGTGTTAAGAAATATGTGATATCTTTGAGTCTGTTCATATTGTATTTATTAGGAGTTATTACGTTCAGCAGCATGTGCAATTTTCATTGCTCTTAAAGTATTTGAGAGGGGTAAACAGGAAATCTGTTGTGAGACTTTCACCTTAAGAAAGTGTGCCTTGCATATGTATATTTGTAAAAAGCAATAAATGTAATGCATGTGTTAAATTACGAATAAAATGTTAAGGGTCTTACTTCCCCCTCCCCCAGCGCATTTTCTCTTGACAGCTTTCAGGTATTCTTCAAGAACTTGCAATCACCCCTGAAACCTGTCTAGGGCTTTTCTATAACGATACGACAGCTAAAAATGCTTTAATGTAATCTTTTCCAAGAAAAAAATCACGAGAAGGTCTTTTTTTACAAAAATAAAGAAAATTCACAAAAATATTTTGCCTTTTCACAAAATGGGGACCCAAAAAATAAAACCTGGATCGACCCCTGGTCAATAAACATTGCCTATAATTGCGTTTTTAGTCTAAAATTGCGTTTTTAAAACTAAAAGTATCAAAATTTTGACCGGACACCTTTTGACCTTTTTCCTATCCGATCAATAAAATAAAAAAATTTTCAAAGTGACCCCTTAAAAAAATTCTCGTTACGTCACTGCATGCAGGGGCAGAACTCAAACAAATTTGGCGAGAACTAGACGAAAGAGAAGTGCCTTTTGATTCTAAACAGATATATTCTCAGAAATTTTATCTGTTTCAATGCTTTGGAGACCGAGACAGGAATATTTTAGTGCCATAGAACAAAATAGAGAACCACTGCAATGATTCTAATTTTGTGTGTCTATCGCTGCGTATCAATGATACCTAAAATGAGGGGCGATTTCGTGTGAATGTCGTCGTGTTCCGTCGAAACGAGGGGTACCTTGCGGCGCCCCCTCATTTCGTGGCGCCCGGGGCGATTGCCCCGCTCGCCCCCCCCCCCCCCCCCCAGACGGCCCTGCCCCGAGCATAAGCAAATCGAGAAAAATCCATTATAACATGCCTGTGTAAACAAACAAGCGAGAGGTTTAAAAACACTAATATGTGCTTTTTGGCGTTTTCGCCCTACTGTGCGGTGGTCCGCAAGAGGTACAAACGGGGTTCGCGTAAATAATCTAGTAATGCAGGAAATTTAACGTGTTTGCTTGAGGTGAAGTCTCAAGAGTTTTTTTTGTTCGTAATTTATTCATGTCACTTGCGCATTCGATACTTTTTAGATACAAATGTTAGAACACTTGCTGACATCCTATTTTGTGAATTTAAAGAATTAAATCTTGGAACAAGGCACGGTTTTTTTTTTTACAGTTTTCGTTGAGCATGTATAATTGAGCAGAACTTTTGAACGCAATGTATTTTGATGAAAGTATATCAATGCTCGTTTTCTCCGTTTGATTTGGAAATTTAATTGAACTTGATGGAAACCTTATATAAACCATACGAGAGCGTTTGAAAGACCTTTACTTAATTTTCTATGCTTAGTTTTCACCATTTGAGTGCGACAAAGAGCAATCGTACTTTTGTGCTTCGCAGAAATGGAGTGCCACAATGAGTGCATTGTCACTGCTGTTTGCTAAAGTCACATTACGTTAACTTTTTTGGAGAGGAAACTTTTTTCTGGCGCATGCAAAGGATGGGACGCGCGCTCTGACTGAGAAAGATTTGAGCATAAACATTCCCTCTCCCCTGTTCCTCCTACCTTACAGAGTTTAATCTACGAGTTTGATAACCATGAAAATAAAACCAAACGAACTGTTTTAATATGATTTAGTGCATTTCTGAAAGAAAGGGCGTATTGTTCGCTCAAATTCTTTTTGACAACATTTGATGAGAGAAAACATTGTGTGCAATCATAGGATTACCAATTTCATCTTTAAACCGAATACAGTAATGTCAGTGACATTAAATTTTGACAAATTAATTAAGGTGCATTTACTTCAATACTTCTCAAACTTATTTACTTCACGACTGCCAATATTGAAAGCTGAAAATTTCTGGGACGTGATTAAAATTCGAGAAACTGCATGATATATTCAACAATAAGTGTAAAAAGAATTTTAGAATCATAAATAGTAATTAAATAACATGCGAACTTTTTTTTATGCGGTGGTTAAGCAAAGCACTAAAGTCTCGCATAGAGAAATAACCCAAAAACTTGCAAAATTGTAACAGTAAACAAAATAGAAATAAACCAAATTATAATTTTTGCCAATGGGTCGGACAAGATTTCCCGAATAAGGAAATTTTTGGGCGGTCACAGGACTTCCCATCCGGGTGCCTATGTCGTCACTTGGAAGTACTACCTCACACTCTTTTTAAAAATAAGTTCGTTAATTGAATCCCAATCCTGATTAAAGTTTTAATATGCCGCACAAAAAATATCGCATATACAGATTTGGGTGCAATTAAAACAGACCGGTAATAGGATCAGAATTTCTACGTTCGGAAATCCAGCAGGAATCTCAACTCAGAAAATGAGATTGTTACATTTTAGAAGTGAAGATTAACATTCCTTGCAGAAGGTAGATTTAGAGAATTTAAAAAATCCTCCCCCTCCCCTGCATTTTTAGGAATTAACTGTCGAGAGCTCACGCGGGGTCGAATACGACCCCAGCCATTTTTGGTTTATTTCTTGGGATTTCATATGCAGATAGATAGGAAACCATCTTCTCAGTAGCTGCGATAGTATCCTTTGATGTGTGGGTGTGGTGAATTTTCTTATTCCCTTTTCCTTTCTTTGAAACAAGGGGGTGTTATGAGAATGGGGTCCTTTTCGACCCCGCGCCAGCGCCGACGTCATGAAAGTTCACGAAACGGAACAGGTGTTAAGAAATTAGTTCAACGCATTCAAGGAATTTCGAAGAAATTTGTAAAAGTTCGACGGAACAGCATGAATTCCACCCTTTAATTTGGGACAGTTTGAACTTTAGCGTGAACTTCTCCCGCCTTGTGTAACTCCGCATTTGTGATGTGTCAAATCACAACTACAGTCAACCCCGATTATCCACGGAATTGGGTGGCACAAGTGCCGTGAATAATAAAAATTGCAGATAAACCACAAAAAGGCTTAAATGTGGGACAAATAAGGTTAAAAATAGTCCTAAAACTCTGCTGCACTGATGCATAATACTTTTTACAAACAGTTGAAATATATATAGTACAGTAAAAAATGTTATTTGCACAACGGAAACTTTCCGTCAATAACGAACAAGTGTATACACAATGAAGAAAGCACAAAAACCAAATAAATAAAACAAAAAGTGGGTTTAAATTTACAATTTTTCGAAAAAGCTCATTACATTGGTTGTTTGCTTCTTGTTGCGAAAATACATGTTCCTAATCGTTGATTGACTCGCGGATAATCCGCAGTATACTTAAGTTTATAAGAATCCTTATTAATGATTTAGTCCTTGAGAAATCAACAGAACAGAAGAAGTTTTTTTCTTTGTACGGATTTAGTACAACTTTTGCTAATTAAATATAAATTAAAATATTAATACGTTGACAAAATTGGTTTTGAAATAATTAAAAAGTTGGTCGGAAAAATAATTCTTTGATGCATTGCTTAATTGAATCTATTGCTTAATTCTATTGAATCTATTGTTTAATTCTGAACTTTTTTCATGCGTTGCATAGCTCATAAAATTGCCATGCATTGGAAATGAAAAAAAATTATAGTTGAGAATCTGTTAATGAAAAAAAATAATAATAAAACAAAAGTCGTGAAAAAAAAAAAGGAAGAAGGAAAGAAATATTGGGGTCGTTTTCGCAATTTTAAAAATTTTACTGTACAGACTTTTCTCGTAATTGTAATCTCTGAAAAAGTTACGGATATTCGTTTCGCTAAAAGTTCTAGAGCTACGTGTAAGAACGTTCGGGAACATAATTTCGAATTTCCCAAACGAAACGGGAAAGTTGGCAGCAATGCGGAATATTTTTCAACATTAATCAATTTTTCAATAGACAATGAGGTTTTTATAATAGCAAAATATGCCCGTAATAACATGGGTAAAATGTTATTGTAAGAAGTCGGAACCCGATACTTCAGAACGATTGTAGATGACAGTTAGTCGAAAAAACCAACTAAAATATCTGAGCATAATTGATCCATTTTACACACTTAATTAACACTATCAGCCACAAATTTTATAACTTCCCGCACATAAACATCTAAAATACAATTAGTATTTCGATTAATGTACGAACAACGTTTAACAATGTACCTTGTGGTCGAGACTCATACGCTTTTTTTTGCGCCTGAGCACTAATCCAAGGTCAAATGTTTTAAGCTGCCTGCAACGCCATTCATTAATAATATAATGAATGGAGATTTTTACAGCTATGGATTTTATTAATTATATTTGAGAGCAAATTACAACATTATCATCAGTACAATAACGGCATTTATTTTTGAGGACAAGCCAGAATAATTCATTTGTACTTTTCGTTAAAAAAAAAACCCCCCTAAAACTATAGGTAACGCGAACAGAGAAATATTTAAAATTTATGTCAAGCACGCTTGCTTGGTACATTGAAAACGTCGTAAATTTGAATTTGGAAGGTTGACTTAAATATACCTAACAAATTGGAAATAAAAAACAAGAACCTATTTTTGCGAGCCCGTCGCGTAGTCCCGAAAATTTATGCTTAATTTGTGCTGTATTTGTTAATTTTTAGTTCTTTTCATATAAAAGTAGCGATACTTACAGGTTGTAAAATCATTCCTGTCTTCATTTCTGCGAAAATAAACGCTTTTACAGTATTTAGTATCTTAAGCAATGCGAATTCTTTAAAAATTAAGAGTTTTTGTCAACATCGGATCGTTAATTAATTTGATGATAAGTTAATGGTTTAAGTTATTTGAGTGAAATACGCATAAAGGCTTATTACCAGAGAGAAAAAAGATTTAACTACAAAATATTCAGAAAAACAAAATCTCTGGCGAAGCTCATAAATTTAGCACAGTTTGAATTTGCATAGACAAGCCAAGTCCGGAAAATAGAACTTTTAATAGGGTACAAAAAAAATTTAAATGCCCAGCACAACGTTGCCTATCTTTCGGTTCAAATTTACGCCAAAATGAAGATGCTAAATAACGGTTTAATTTTAAAGACTAAAAAACCATTTTAAAAAAGAATTTGCTTACCTGTGTACAAATGTTAGTCCATCATCTTCAATAGTCAGTTCGCCTCCACATCACCAACAATTAAATACTTCCACGTTTACCTGAAATATATTAAACAATTACAATTCTAGACACAAATTGATAATCTTTATGCTAACAGCTAAATATTTATGAATAAAATACCAAAACAGTTTCATACTCGACATCAGTCAACTTGAAATTACTTTTATTCCAAATGAATTTTAACAACTTCCGGACTCGCTTCGGCACTTTAACGGTAAATAAAAATGGCTCAACGACTGCAGAATACTATATTTGGCAAGAAGTTGCAGCGCATGTGCAGTTCAAATACAAAAATTATCATATTCAGAAACTTCTGTTGGGTGCTGAAACTAACAAATATTGTGGAATATCCATACTACTATATTTTGTTAACAAATTAAATTATGTATATCAAAATCCAGCATTTTAAATTACTTTAGAAAACAAATGATTTTATTAATTTGCATAACAATTAATTGTAAAAAAAATTTTCGTTTCTAAGCATATACGCAGTTAGTTTTCAAACATCCGTTGTAGATCAAGTTCAGTGCTTGAATTCAGATAATGAATATATATGTTTTCATTATGTATAGGCATTAAAATATGGTGAGTTTTATATTTAAATGCTGATGAAATTAACTGCATAAATTAGACAAATGATGAATATTATCATAATCTAGTACAGCAGTTATTCAAATGCATTTCAGTGTACTTACTATCAGAGATAAATGATTCCAACACTTTAAATTGGAAAGTAATTTCACAATATTCGATTCTAATATGAAAATAATTGTTGGAAAGGCTGCAGGCGTTAATTATAATTACTTAACACTGGTAAATATAGCAAAATAAGTAATGGAATTGATGAAAAAACTTACGCCATAGAAGGGCTTCAATTTCCTTACTAACCGAGCGAAGTCCAATTGGCAAATGGATGGGATAGAAATTTTAGACTCTTTCAGGAAAGGGGGGGGGGGAGAGAGCTTTCGGCCAATACTTGCTTTGTCCATTTTTGGTTGGTGATCCAAATTTCTACAGTACACCCCCTGAAAATGAACCCTCCAACCGTTCCCCGCAAGCGAAAAAGGGGTAGACAAGGGGTCAGGGGTCACCTTCAAAGTCCACCAGATAGAAGCCCCTCTGCATTTATCTTGAGGCTTGGCATTCCTGACCCACATTTTCGACGGGTTACCAACTTAGGAAAACAATCCCTATTCTAAAAATAATTTGTACACTATGCATTCAAATTTTATTGCGCTAGTTTTGCAGTTTTGCGTTTTGATAGTGTAAAATTTGTCAGATATAAATACAGTTAAAATAGAGAAGTATTTTTCGATCTTTTTTTTTTTTTTTAAATTTCCGGTTGCAGACAGGTTTGTCCACCATCAGAACTAATCGATCCTATTTTTCCTTACGATCGATTTCTAATCTACTAAATCTATATCTCAATTAGCATTGCAAAGAATTTTTACTACACCTTCTTAGAAATTAAAACTACTTACAGTAAACATTACAGTTTACATAGAGAAACACTATTAGTTCATACAGGGGTTCGTAAAGTGGGTGTCTACGGTTTCAATATAGTATTTATATTTGATAGAGATAGCTTACGGTGCCGTGAGAAAATTCTAATTCTTCAAAGGGTGCCGCGACTCGGAAAAGATTGGGAGCCCCTCAGTTAGTATGTAAAAGATTTCAAATTTATTCTTTTAAACAAGTGTTATGTTTCAGTAAATTCCACCTTACTTAACAATTTTTGGAAACATTTAAAAATCGAGCTTTTTCACTTAATTTTATAAACGTAGTGATATAGAATTGAATTACAACAAAAATGTCCATAAATTTCCGAATCAGAAATCTAATGAATAAGTTCACAAATAACGAAACATCTTCAAATAAAGATTTTTTTTTTTTTTTTGTTAATCGTTGTTTATCTGAAGTATTTTTTCTTTTTTTTTTTTTTTAAATTATACCAGGCAAAACCCCCGAAAGGCTTAGGTATAATATATCGGGTCTTTTAATGCATTTTAGTGAATACGTCCGATAATTTCCTAAAAAAATATGTGGGACCATGAAAGGATCGTATATATCAATTACAGCAAGTAAAGTCGGACACTTTTTTACAATTTTTTATTTAAATTTTTAGTAACTGCTGTGCTGATCCCTTCACGAACTCACTCTGAATAGTTCTGGATGAATTCATTGAGATGCCGTTAAAAATCATATATTTTTTCCCAAAAAAAGGAAAGATTTTTAATTTGAACTTTTTTGTCCCCCCCCCCCCCCCCCCCGAAAAGTATTCAAAAGTAACTTATCAAGTTAAAGAGGTTTTCAAGATGAGCTATTATACAACTCTGTAACTCCCTTGAACCTGAGTTGTAATATTTTTAAGCACTAAAGAATGCTTTTCAACGAATTTCAAAAATCTAATTACTCATGTACTCATCAATGGGATTGTTTCCTTCAGTCAAAAGTACTACTTTTAGTCACTAAAATTGATAGAATGAGCAAAAATAAATAAATAAATAAATAATAATAATACTAATAATAACATGGACCCAGAAAATGCTATCATTTCCCAACCGTTATTTTTTAATTACTTTTTAAAAATGTCCGATTTTTCAAACAAGGCATGGTCTCCATGACGTCACAAATGATGTACTATGGCACATTCCACTGGCGCGCTGAATGTTTACGCTTGCTGTCTACCGCATTTCCAGGTTATGACAGTTCAGAAGCGAATTAAATATTGCGCTCTGCGCTAATGGCAACAGTAAATGACAGTTCATCATTTGTGATGTCATGCGCGCAGCAGCGTAAAAAATGAAATTGAGTATGAGCACCGATTTAAATATATTTTTAAAAATAGTAAACATTGTCAAATTATTTAAAAAATGGTCAAATTCTATATTTTTAAGCATGCTTTTCAGAAAAAATACTTTCAAAATTTCGGAAACGACCCCAGATTTTTGAAAGTTGAATGAAAGTCAGATGTCAAGTAGAGAATTTTGTTTTTCTAATTTGACATGGAATGATACAATATTTTTTGTCTGTGAAAACCATGAGCATGCACGGGGGGGGGGGACAACTGTTAGCCCGTGCCCGAGCATGAATGGGGCCCGAGATTTTTTTAATGACGGTGAAAAATATGTAAGGACGTAAGGGTAAACGATATGAAGGGGGGCCCGGAAAAGTCATTTGTGACGGGCCCCAAAATTTATGTGCACGCCTCTGGTGAAAACTAAAAATTAGGCTATTGAATCACGAAACATTTCTCTTCTCATGTTATTCATGCGATTCTCTCATTTCGATATATATATATTTTTTTTTCCTTTTTAGAATTATTAAGACATGCATTTTTTTTTTTTTTCGTTACAAACAAATAAAACCTATTGGTGCTATACGCACATAAAACATGTTGGCCTTCTTTCAGGCGTAAACCACTTTTTTGTTTTCCATCGAAAAATACAATGTCCTTTAGACCTTATGCAACAAATGTTCGTTGTCTAATACCTTTCTTATCGAAGAATAAAACAAATTCAACCAAGCGCAACTTGTTAATTCTGACAAATGCGAGGTTAACGATCTTGATTCTTCTAACTTGGATATTTAGAACTCTGACTCCGGTTGATTTTGTTCTCCTATTTGAGCTCAGTAATAATGTATGCGTTTTCCTCCGGATCCATGGATTTAGAACACGTGTATTTTTCATTAGAAAACAATTGTAGCTTTTATTATGGTATGTTTTTTTGTTTTTTCTTTTATTTTCTTTCTTTAAAATTAGTGCCTTAGTCAAGAACAAGCAGACCAGCTGGAGCTCTCGTCTTATCTTATTCGTATGCTGTTTTTGTTTTCATTTATCTTTAAATGTGATTCTGTTTTTTTTTTTTCTTTTTTTTTTAATCCCCCCCCCCCCTTTGTTTTCTTTCTTTTTCAGAAAAAATAATTAAAATTGAAAATGTTCAATTTCTGCAGCCACGGTTTATTTTACAAAGGAACTCAGTCCTTTTTCCTTTCTTCTTTTGGGCCGAATTTTGAAAACATATCCGTATCTAAAAAGAGAGAGGGGGGAGGGGGAATATCCACCGGGCAAACTTCAAAATTCAGTCCGTATGTTCAACCTATCCAGAAAAAAAACGACCTTGTGTCCTGCCCCCCCCCCCTCCCCCCGAAATAAAGGAAAAAAAATGAAATGGAATTTGCCGAGTTTATAGCTTTCAATTTCATTTGATTTCTGTCCACCGGAACATTCAGTCAAAGGCTCCCATATGGGGGGGGGGGGCAAGAGGGGGCTCAAACCCCCCTCCCCTAGAAATTAGGACTTCCTTGCTTTTAGTACTTTTTTCTTTGAAAAAAAATTTAAAACATTTCTTCTCCAGCCGTTAATGAATAAGTTGTTGAAAACGTCAAATTTTAATAACTCTAATCTGCACTAAAATCGGTTTCCATGGGGAAAATATCTGAGCCCCCCCCCCCCCCCCTACAATTTTGCATATGGGCGCCCTTGCCATCAGTCATATATCTTCTGTCTTAGATCTTCATCTTCACTATTTTTTATATTTTTTTCGCGAGAGTTTTGAAATTTGGATCGGCAAAATTTATGTGACGGACGTGACGTAGTTGTGTGTGACAGAAAAAGACACACTTGCGCTCTTCTCGCTTTCTTCCTTTCTCGTTGTCCGTTGTTGCGTGTAAAGCTTTGCCTTCAATTTTCGAGTCGAACCGCATCTGCCCCCAGCTCGGTTATTCACTATTCCAGACTGATGAGTTCTAATGAGAACAAAACTGCAGTCTCTGGATGTGATAACTGGACTGTCTGGTACATTGCATGTGGTTCTGGGCCTTAGCCCTGGCTTAGGGGCGGTAACCTACTGATATAGCTGTTGATTTGCAACAGTGCATCTGCGTAGAACGTTTGTATAACCAACGCATATCAAGTATTGTTTAATACTCTTGTTGTTTATAGTTTATTTTCTTCATTAAAATATACAATTTTGTTGGGAGTATGCCTCAAACGTCTTGGCCGAGATTGGATCCCAGATCCGACAGGTTAGAAACTTAGCTCTATGCCAAATGAGGCACTGTTATAGTCAGATTGCGCTGTGCGGTGATATTAGTATGTGTAAGAAAACGATAATTTCTCTTCCTAAAAACGAAGAATTGAACGAAGATGATGCACAGTGACACGTAGGTATAGATTTTCATGTGGATGAATGAATTGAATGATAAACACAATCTATGCTATTCAAAAGTGATTAATGAATAGTTAAAATATTTCCCTGTAAAGTTTCACTTTCGTCGTTTCTTACGACACACCCTGTCTTTCCCCCCCCCCCCCTTGCTAACGAGCTTTTTTGTCCTCACTAAAATCCCCATCCTAAAAAAAAAAACATTTTTTTTCATAGTAAGTCGATTTTGTTGACACTTTTTCAATTGTAAATCAAATTAATTACAAGGGGTGCCCCCCCCCAAATGTCACATACACCCCCCCCCCCCCTTCAAAAAGCAAAAAATACCTCGCAAAACAGCCCCGTGAAATTTTAATGCTGCAGTCTGCGCCATGACCCCCCCCCCCCCATGTTAATTATATCAAGGATCCGAGGATGTCATCTCTGATGTCATTGCTTGCGCCTCATTAGAGCCTGATTTGCCCCCTTCAACAACTTTACAGACATACACGTCTGAATATTGCCACAACAACTTACAGGAATAATTATATAGTTTTAATCAAGTAAATCATCAAGTTTACATGATAGTTCAATGCAAAGCATAAAATATCATCATGAATAAATTATTTAATTTTGTAATTTACCAAAAAAAAAGCTCAACATCCGGAATTGATTCTTTTTGTCATGATGTTTTCATCAGGGAGTCCGACATTCTATAAATTAATGCATGCAAACGAAATGTTTAATCAGAATTTCGAAGTTTTAAGATGAAACGAAAACAAGACGCAAGCTCTGTGGCCGCTGACCCGAAATTCTTGGGCAATCTCATAGAAACCTTGACGCAAGGCATTATGAATGCAAATTGCGTGAATAAAAAAACAATCACGCAAATGCCCTTGAATCTTCTTAAAATTCATCCTCATACACAAACATGCATTTTTACCTGAGAATATTTGCTTGCAAATTAAACGAAAATGAAATTCATTTAGAATGGGGTTACTCCCCCTTCGGAATCCGTTACCCACGTTTCCACGTTATGATAATCAAAAAGTGAATTTAAATTGCGCTCTACGCTTGCTATCAACCATATCGTTGCCAATACACCCGAGTAAAGATGCGGATTAAATATTTTGCTCTGTGGATGGCAACACTGAATGGCATTTCATCATTTATGATGTCATCGGACAGAAGCATAAACAATGAAACGGCTCCGATTTAAGTAATTTTTTAAAAATATTAAACTTAAGCAAATTATTTAAAAAGTGGTCAGATCCTATGTTTTTAAGGTTTTTAAGCACGCTCTTTCAAAAAAGAATACTTTTAAAATTTTGGAAACGACCCCATTGAAGCTCACGTTTTAATTTACCACCGACTCAAAAAGGAAGAGGACATTCTGTAAGTTTGAAGCTTATCTCTGTGTTCATATATGGCATCTAGCTACTAAAAACGGATTATTATTATTATTATTATAACTATTATTATTGTTTGAAAGGTGACTTGATCGAGAGCCGAGACATTCGTTCATACCTGGGTCTCGTTTTAATGGAACATAAACCACCCAGAGATATCCTTAAAAAGCAAATAAATTCTTCCGTAATTTTTGTAGAATGCTTAAAAATGACCCTTCCACAATTGTAATTGAAAAGAGGATAAAAATTGTATGCAATAGGGTTTTTTTTTTAATTTAAAATTAGTAAAACAAGAAAAAAAAAGAAACTTGTTCTCCTGCCTTCCCCAAACCCCATGTTATTAATTATACTACCAAAGAGAGAGAAAAAAAATCAACGTTATAACTTTGCGAGCACCACAGAGGGAGAAAAAATGGAGGATTAGACTAGAGCAGAAGCTCAAGATTTTTTTCTTCCTTTTAGGGGGGCGATTTGTGCAGCAACCCTACAACATAGTAGAAATCTTTTCAAGGGCAACTGAATTCTCGACGTTCTTGTAACGACCTTCAAAGTTCTGTAGGTCAGTGGGGCACGTGGCGCCGACCAATGGTCTGTTTGAGGGTTGCAGTAAAAGCGAAAAGGGGTGTCTTGGGGATAGACTTCCTTTTTCCTTTGGTTTATTTATTTTTTTGTAGTTCGGAGTTCGGAAGCCATTGAGTATTCAAGCAAGTCCTGCTGGAAGTAAAATGGCAACTTATCTCGGCAGTTGTGGATAGATCGGCAAATAAAGGTTACAATGGAACAAAATGCCATTCTAAATCAAACGGTGTAAAAAAAATGCTTTGAAGTACTATTTAGAATTCTCGTAAAATGTGTCAATTTCCATGTAATTCGTTCCATATATTTTGCTGAAATTGGTGCGGTGAAAGGGAAACACGATTCGTTCATTGCTCAGTTGAGCAAATACCAATAAAATTTTCTCATGTGAGGAAATTCTGAAGTGTGTGAGCTCTTGATTTACTCGGTTTATTGTTCTCCCCCCTCCCCCCCCCAAAAAAAAACGCCATAAACATTCAAATCGTGCTATTAGAGACAATTTCAAATCGAAGATGTCGTAAGTAAGAAACTGTTTCTATTTATTTAAATGTTTCCTTATCATTTCAGTTCATTAATTAAAACGAGATTCAGAAATAAAGCCACATTTTAGCTAAAAGTAAAAATGATTAAAAGTAAGTTAATAAAGCACAAGATTTGTAAATATATTTGCTTACACGAGTTTCACGGTAACAAGGAGCCCACTGTACCATGCAAAAAAAAAAAAAAAATACGGACCAACCTTTTGGATGTGGATGTTATGTCCGCCGGACCTTGGTCGAGTCAGACTCGTCTTTAAGAAAAAAATTTCGGGGGGGGGGGGGGATGTGAGGAGGCCTGGGTCGAGGATATTTTCTTTTTCCCGTCGGACCTTTTGGACGGGAACCCTGAACACTGATTTTTTGCCCGTAGGACATTTTGCATATGGATCTTATTTCAGCCGGAGGGGGGGGGGGGGGGTCTACACAGACTCATTCTTTATTGAAAACACGTATTACACAAATAATTCAACAAAATTAGTTGAGACAAAGGAAAAACTTGAAAATCCGGGCTTTTTGTCCAACCTACTCAGAAAACTGGACGTTATGTCCCAGCTGTCCAAAAATGTGGACTTTCTGTCCGTGAACCTTCTGTCCGTCGTATGTTATGTCCCCTGGACGTTATATCCGCTGGACGTTATGTCCGTCGGACGTTTTGTCCCTTCGATGTTTTGTCCCTCGGACGTTATGTCCATGGACGTTTTGGATCTGGACGTTATGTCCGACACGAATGCCGGACCTTTTGTCCATTGGATCTTATGCCCGCTGGACGTTTTGTCCGTCGGTCGTTCTGTCCCTCGGATCTTCTGTCTGTTGGACCTTTTGGACGTGGACGTTTTGGTTAATTGGTTTTGGACGTTCTTTCCGGCTCCCCTTTGATTCGTCGGACGTACGTTTTTGATATGGATCTCCTGTCCACTGAACTTTTTGGACGGGAATCTTATGTCCGCCGGACCTTTTAGATATGGATCTTATGTACGCCGGATCTTTTGGTCGTGGATCTTTTTTCCATCGGACCTTTTGGACGTATCGGACCTTTTGATATGGATGGATCTTATGTTGGCTATGCGCCTTTTTGAATGTGGACCTTAGGTGCAATTTGGAATCGAGGGAATTGGGTTGGCAGAATCTGGCAGGATCTGGACGTTTTGTCCGGTTCCCGGGTTGAATGTACGTACTCGTTGAATCAGTGTGGGTCCGAAAGTTCTGTGTCGGTCGCCAGCAGCTATCACAGGTGTAGAGTTTCTTGAGACTAAAATTTATACTCGCTAAACGAAGATAAAGATTGTGCCGTCCCCCCCCCTCCCCCTCCTCCTGATTCACTGCGGCTGTGATCCGGATTCTTACATTTGCAGTCGCATGTGTCTCAAAAGTTCAGACTTGCGGATTACTAGACCCCAATGTCCATCTTTTTTTAAAAATGTTCTTAATCTGTTTTTTGGAACATGTTCCTATCAGACTTCCTACTCTTCCAACCTAGTGTCATAAAAATCGAATTTTTTGACGAAAAGAAACAAGTTTAAAAAATAATATTTTCAGTTGCAGAAAGAATCACGAAAGACTGAGCCTCGTCAGAAATACACGGAGAAAACCAACCGAGTATGTTGAATCGTTGGAGATGACGTCACGAGCAAGTTCATGATTTGATACCATGTAGTTGTCCTTGATTTTATAGCTAGTTCACAGAAAGAGCCGTTGCGTTTGCTACTATTCACGTGAAGAACATTGTGGCATTTTGTGCTTGACAAAGAGCGCCGCATCTTTTGTTTTCGGTGATCGTTCCAGGATTTGCTCTTGGGCATTAATATTATTTCAAACTTTGAAGAGCGTTTTTTTCAACGATGTTGGTTGTTCGTATGAGAGCGGTTGTTCAACGATGGTTACAATTATTGGGATCATGGTGTGGGAGGGGGGGGGGGGGAGAATTAGATGTAACTGTTGTATTTTTGTGAAAACTGGGTGCTGTAGTTGGGAAGCAATATTTGGGGAATGTATAGAGTTGCCGAGAGCCAATGGTGCTGACATCCCCTCTCAGCAGCACTGGAAAGCACCTTTGTTTATATCGCAGATTTATTTATTTGTTTCAAATCTTAGTGAATTTTGTTATCATACAAATTATAACTTTATTCTATTGGTCAAATTTTGAATTATTTTGGGATGCTGACATACCTTCTCGGCAGCGCTGGGAAAGCACTTCTTTTTATATCGTAGATTCATTTATTTGTTTTAAAAAAATAGTGAATTTTGTTATCACACGAATTAGATCTTTATTCTGATGATCAAAGTTTGAATTATTTTGGTCCCCTATCAGTCATTATAAATTTATTTCATTTTTTCAATTCTGAAAAAGGGTTGGGGGATTGGGGGAGATGCTGAGTTAGCCCAAATATTTTTTGCACACACAAAATGTATTCGACGATAGTTGAAGTATTTATTTTTCTTGCAATAAAACAAAGTTTATATAAAGTATCTTAATGAACCAATTCGAGCAAGGTTAAAATTAAAGAAGATGTTCCGCCCAGAACTAAACGAGCTTACTTTCCCGTATACCGGTATACCTACATCGACTTTCTAACATCTCGTCAATATTCTCTTGAATAACTAAGACTAAATTACATTAAACGGACTTTTTCAACGTTTTAAGCTGATTTCAAAAAACAAAATGCTCTCACTGATGAAATAGATACGTAAGAAGTAAATGAACGAACAAATAAAGTAGTAGCACCTTTTAAACAATGCAGCTAATACGTGAAATACACCGCCAGTTCAGTCATTTCCAGCAATCGTGATTGCTAAAAAAAAATAAAAAAAAACATACAGTGGCTCCCAAAAGTCTTCGTACACCTACGACTTTCAACGAAATAGGCCCCAATCCATTGGTTAGAATTAATATTTCGGAATAGGTAATTAATTATAAGATCTGTGATCAATTTTTAAAAAAATTACATGAAATTTTTTTAAAAAATATTAAAACTCAATTTTTTAAAAATCAAAAACCAAAAAGTGCCGGAAATTTTATCTCACAAAAGTCTTCGTACACTTTAAAAAATATCTATATATTATTGAATAATTTAACTTTTTATTACGTTATTAATTAGTAGAATATCATGCAGTATCAACAACACCTTTTAAACGTCTGGGAATAGATTTCATTCTTTTTTTCTTTCTTTTTTTGCGTAATTTCTGAGTAAGTGTTCTACCACACAACGAGTCTTACTGTTTCTAGCTCTATTTTCATATTTAAAGCCCTATTTTCGTAATCTAGCCTCCAGATATCTCTAAATACATTACATTAAGTTAAAATCTGGAGTTTGAGGAGGTATTTTCTAAACTTTAGGACAATTTCGAGGCACTGGACGCAAACGTTGAAAACCGAGTGCTTCTTATCGTTATCTTGATAAAAAACAAAGTTGTTTCCAATAACCAAATTTTTGGCTAAGAGTTCAAAATTGGCTTTTAAAATATTTAAAGGAACAGCATGATTCATTATTTCACCAAAAAATTAAAAACTACCAAGTCCTGATGCTGATATGCACCCTCACACTAAAACACCTCCACCGTCCTGATTAACTGATCCAACTAAGTTCTTAAGAATAAGTTCCTTTTTTTTTCTTCTACTTACAGTTATACAACAATTTAACCAAAAATGTTGAATTAATTTTTATCTGTAAGAAACACGTGATTCTAAAACGTTTTTAGCTTATTTATCATTGATTTTGCGACGAAAAGCGTAAGCTTTCTGTTTTTCGCACGACCAACAAAATTTCTGCAGGAAAAGATCCAATTTAATACAGCTAATCAGAGAACTTGGCGAACAATTTTAGGTGAAAATTAAATGTAAAATGTTTCATTTAACTGGGCAGAAACTTTTACAGTACTCAAATGTGTATTTTTCATAATTTTTTTAACTTTAAATCTACGATCACGTTTTGTCAACTTTGCCGGTTGACCTTTTCTTACCTTGTTTTCGGTCCGACTCCTTTCTTTAAAGCATTTTATCAAGCACTTTACTATACAAACAAATAAATTAACTAATTTAGAGACATTTCAAACCAATTTACCACTACTGTGGGAAAAAAATTCAAATTTTGAATGGTGTTTGCGGATTTTCACGAATACCAGCCATTTTACAGCAATAAGCACAATATTAAGAAATAAATAAACAAAAACCTAAAGCCAAATGACTTATAAGGGTCAACACAATGCAAAAATATCAATAAAACGGCATATGATAGTTTTAATCATGAATTTATTCGAAAATATTTGATTGTACGATGACTTTTGTGGCGTGTTATTTTTCTGTCTCTTCGTTTTCTGACCCATTTCAAAAAGAAGATCCGTCAATATTTTGAAAAAAACCAATGGGTTGTATTTAGAATGACATAGGAATGATGTGAAAAAATATTGGACTTTATATTCGAATTCAGTTTCGAGTTATTTTGGTTTTACTAAAAAATTTCAAAGTGTACGAACACTTTTGGGAGCCACTGTATATTAATTTGAATTTTTGGCATCTTGAACTCAAATTATGTTTTTCGCAATCACGAGCGTGTGTGTGTATGAATGCGCGTGTGTGTTTGTGTAGGCGCATGTGTGTGCGTGTTATGTATGCAGTGCTGTGTGTGTACGCGCGCGTGTGTGTAGGCGTTCGTGTGTGTGTATGTAGGCATATGTGTTTGTGTCTGTGTGCAGGCATGAGTGTGTGTATGTGTATGTGTGTGCGTAGGAGTGTGTGCTTGTGTCTGTGCGCAGGCATGAGTGTGTGTATGTGTGTGTATGCGTATGTGTGTGTGTAGGATATGGACGCAACTTAGAGACGGTTTTCGCAAGAGGAGCAGCATCGTGAGGCCGGTCGACGCGACGGTGGTGCTGGCAGAGGGTACTGCTGGTGGGAAAATAAAATGATAGGAATTCAAAACAGTCAAATGAGAACAATAAGCAATCGTGATTGCTCAAAAAAAAAAAAAAAAGAAAAAGAAACGCCCGGAACAATTTCGTCTTCGTGGAAATTTAAGGGTAACATAAATCTCCATTTAAGAGCAGATTTGCTTCAAAAATCTTGGTTGGAAAGATTTAAACTATTTTTCTTCAGTTTCCGAACCTCAAAAAAGCCTTTTGAATCTTTACTAATAATAAAGCTGAAAGCCCGTCTGGATATCTGGATCTCTGTCTGGATTTCTGTGACGCGCATAGCGCCTAGACCGTTCGGCCGATTTTCATGAAATTCGGCACAAAGTTTGTGTGTAGCATGGGGTATAGTGCCTAGAAAGAGTAGTGTGCCGATCGGCGGGGAGAAAGTGAGGTCAGATCTGAGGAAAATCCAGGTGGCGATACACTCGAGTAGTACGTTATGCTCCTCAATCAGACTCGTTTTAAATCAGCGATTGCATGCTGATTTCGTAGTTTAAAAGCCCCGTTTTTCGGATTAAACTTATTTTTGCGCATAAGACAAATTCTGTAATAAGTGCTAATTGTTACATGGGTGTTCGTTTATTTTTTGAAGCATAAAATTACCTTATTACCTTATTATAAAACTACCTTACTTCAATGAAAATAGTAGACTATAAGGGCCCATTCATTAAATACGTAAGGGTCCCGAGGGGGAGGGGGGTTGGAAAAGCCTCTACGTACCCTTACTTGGGGGGGAGGGTCAAACTCATTCTTACATAATATTTTCCAAGTCGATATTTCACATTAGAAATTGCGCGGTCAAGTGATTTGGCAGAGATTATGTTCCATTTGCGTCTGGAAGGTAAGAAACGTGTTAGGATAAGATGTTTTTTTATTTGTTTTACAAAGAATTTATAGTGTAAAATATAATAAAGGAGTCGCATTGCGTACGGCATGTTTTATTTGTAATTAATATTACATCAAAAAAAAAAAAAAGTCGAAAAAACATTCAGTTTAGATTCTTTTCAGTAACTTTTTCTTTACGCAAAAGGTTTAATTTAATAATGTGAATTTAATAACGATTCCAGTGATGTAACGATTCAAGATTTGTTATTTTATCATTTTGAAAAACAAAATGGAATCTTACATAAAAATGGGGGGTGGAGTGGGGGGGGGGGGGGGGTGAAAATTCTTACGTACCCTTACATGGGGGAGGGGGGTCAAAAATTGCCATAATCATCCTTACGTAATTAATGAATGGCCCTTAAGTATTCAATAACAGCGCGTCTCTTATTTCTCTACTAATAATAAAAATGAGTCTCTCTGTCTGGATTTTTGTCTGGATTTCTGTCCGGAATTCTGTCTGGATCCCTGTGATGCGCACAGCGCCTATACCGTTCGGCCGATTTTCATGAAATTTAGTACAAAGTTAGTTTGTAGCATGGGGGTGTGCACCTCGAAGCGATTTATCGAAAATTCGATTTTGTTCTTTTTTTATTTTTAAATTTTGAAAACAGTTTCCGAAGTTAACTGTAAAGGTTTCGAAAGTTTCGCCTTATTCTTAATTTCCTTAACTTTTAATTTGTTTGATAAATCCATTGATTTTTTCTTCAGACGGTAAGTTACTTGATGCATGTTTTTAATTTTTCCGCAACCATACTTCTTTGTAAATTTGCTATATTTCTTTTGTTTTTCAGAGCTCTCTGTGTCAACAAATATTTACGTTGCTTTTTACAAAAATTACAACTTAATTTTTCACTCAATACAAAACCTTGACATTTACAGTGTCTTAAAGATGAACCATCAGCAAAATATTCAGTTCGTTTCATTACAGGCAACACAAATTTGAATTCCTCTGATGTACCCATCCCATTGCACACGATTCTAGCATCAACGTCAATAAAAAGTTTTCTGACATCCGACACTGATTTAAGAACAGGATAATCTACTTTTACACCTTTGACTAAAATAGTAGCATTGATTTGTAAATTTTCTTCTACTTCAATAATGATCTTTTTATCGTCAATATTATTTTCCACATAATTTTCATTATATACAAAAACTACAATATTTGGAGATTTTTTAAATTTCATACAAACCCAATATTCGTTAGGCAAATTAATATGAACAATTTCATCTATAATAGATTTATACGTGGTTATTTCAGTTTCATCTGCGGAAAGATCAAGTTTTATTTTTTTTCAAACAGGGAACATTTTTCTTAACTGCATAATTCCTGATGGACCTTTGCTTTGGTATTTTTTTAGTAAAGTATGTTGGCAGATTTGGGAAAATTGTCGGAATTGCCTCATCTTTCAAAAAAGGTCTTCCTCGAGGAATTAAAACTTCCTCACCATTTATAATATGCTTATAATGCGTTTCAATAAAATGTTTTTCGAAATGCAGAGCACAAATTGAGCAATATTTATCAAAAACTTTATCTAACCTGGGAATTAACGAGTTCCACTTCTTTAGTTTTTCTTCATCTGCTGGAGCTTTAAAAAGCGAAACTTTTTCTTTGCATGTTTTGTATCCACTTTTGCACCCTGGTACGAAACAAGATGAAGCTTTACTTCTTCTAATATTAAACTTTGATGCCTCCATTAAAAGCCTTAAACGCTGTTTCATGAAATATTCACGAAATAAAGGTAAAAAAGAGAAACGCGGAACTAAATTGTAACAAAATCCCGCGTCTACTAATATAAACACCGCGAAATTGAACGTACACCTCGACCGCACTGCCCCCTAGCGGTTTTCATACATTTTGTCTTCAAGAATCGAAGGGGAAAAAGCGCCGATCGGCACACTATTCTTTCTAGGCACTATGCATTGGGGTGTGCACCTTGAAGCGATTTTTCGAAAATTCGATTTTGTTCTTTTTTTATTCCAATTTTAAGAGCATTTTACCGATCAAATTATCACAACGTGGAAAATTAAATTACGAAATTATCATAACGTGGAACCGTAAAATGGGCGAGCAAATGAACATAGCCAATTGGCGAGAAATTCATCATCCATTATTTGTAAGTACACAGGCGAACAAGTGAACTTTTACTTTTTTACTACCGGCAAAGCCGTGCGAATACCACTAGTAATGTATAAAACAAAAGTTTTTTTTTTTTTTTAATTTTAATTTTGGGAATTTATGGGTATTTTTTGGACAGTTCTATTTTTTTACGACAACGCGATAAATTATTTTTTTGTCACTAAAAAAAGAAAAAATTGCAGATTCTAAGGTAATGAGGTCGTTTCCGAAATTTTAAAAGTATGTTTTTTTTTTTTTTTTTTTTTTTTGAAAGAGCATTCTTAAAAACATAGGATTAACCTTTTTTTAAAACAATTTGACAAAGTTTAATATGTTTTAAAAAATATTTAAATCGGTTCGCAGACTCAGTTTAATTTTTTACGCTTCTGCGCATGACATCACAAATGATGAACTGCCATTCACTGTTGCCATTAACGCAGTGCATAGTATTTAATTCGCTTCTTTACTCATATGTAGTGGCAACGATATGATTGATAGCAAGAATAGAGCGCAATATTTAATTCACGCCAAAGTACATCATTTGTGACGCCACGCCTTGTTTGTAAAATCAGATATTTAAAAAAATTAATAAAAAAATAACTGTTGGGAAAATTAAAGTATTTTGTGGGTCCATGCTATTTTTTCTTTTGCTCTTTCTATGAACTTTAGTGACTAAAAGTAGTATTTTTTTACCTGAAGGAAATAAGCCCATTACAACCTCGGTTTTTGATTTCAAGAAATAGAAAAAAATGTTATTGATTAAAATCGAACATGTCTTGTAGAGATAACTGCGATTAGAGAAATCAAAATGAAATGTTTTCAAAACGCAATGTTTTTGCAAGGGCTGCAGACTGCAGAGTCGGAGGAAAAAATGACCAACTCCCGGCTCTAACTGCTACGGGAGCCAGACAAAACGTCCAGAAAATAAGCTGCTACAATTTCAGGGCCGTCGACTCCGAAATCAGTCCGACTTCAACTCCACTACTACGACTCTGACTCCGCAGCCTTAGCAGAAATGCTGGCTCGGAGGACCGACTCGCACTCGTGAAATTTTAAACTCCCGACTCCGACTCCTTTATCCAAAAATTAGTTCAACTCCGGGAATTTTAGAGCCTTCGACTCCGCAAGTACTGACAGAGTTGTGGACTTGAGGGAAAATGACCGACTCCGACAGTTGGAATTTTAATCCCCCAACTCCGATTCCTTTACCCCAAAATTAGACCGACTCTGACTTTAGGACTCCGACTCTGCAGCTCAGGTTTTTACTGTTTGACATTGGGAAATGAAAAGAAATTCGGAGTCCTTTTTGTTTTGATAGAAAGCAGGGACGTGCACAGACATTTTGGGGCCCGTCACAAATGACTTTTACGGTGACTTTTACCCTCCATATTGTTTACCCCTACGTCCCTATATATCCCCCCCCCCTCATTTTAAAAATCTCGATCCCGGGTCAACAGGTGTCCCCCCCCCCCCCCGTGCCCGCTCCTGATAAAAAGAGCTGCGCAGATGTTTTTTTTTTTTTTTTTGGATGATGATGAAAATATTTTTTATATTTTAGCAGGCATTTTAAATTTTTTTATTTAAAGTACATATTTTAAATTTTGGCAATAAGGGCAAAATAAAATCCGAGGCCCTTTATCTCTACCCGGAAGAAAGAGCTCAACAAACGATTTTTTTTTAAAATAAAGATATTCATTTTGATGTGTTTTTTTCTTCTTCTTCTTTTTTCTTTTTTGAAGCTATTTTTGAGTCCCGCACCCGTTGTAAATGAGGAAAAAAATGTATTACAGTTGCATTGTTGAAAAGTTTCTGCTACCTTATTTGTTCGTTTATTTATTTACATTTATTTTTGTTTTAATGAATCTATTTCATCAGCTGTGCGAGGCGTTTTCAAAAATCAGCTTAAAATTTTAAAAAGGTATGTTTGACAAAATGTGCTAAAGTCGATGATGGTACACAGAAAAGTATTTTCGTTTACTTCTGGACGGAACTTCTTGTTCTTACTGTTACTATGGTCATTTATTCATTTCTTCGAGACCCAACGTTGCAATTTGAGTGCAAGTTCTGTAAATAAATTTTGCATGACGAACTAAATTTTAGTTTCGTCTTCGGTGTTTGATCCAAGCTACAAATTTTGCTTGAAATACAAATATTTACGCTACCGTGAAGTGCAATCAAGGCTAATTAAACCACCAATTAAAGTTAACTTTTGATTTCAGATCGCAGTACAGTCGAATCCCAACGTACGCGAGGGATGCGTTCCAATATCCCTCGCGTAAGTCGAAATTTCGCGTTGTGGAAAAGGGTATGTGTAATTTTTTTTTATGATCATACCTACTTATTTTGGACTCTTGTTAACACCACCTCAAACTGTTTTAAACCATTCCTTTACTATACATTACCGTTTCTTACATAAAGAACTGAATTTTATTTGCACCTTCTAAAAAAAACCGTCTTAATCAACATAAGATACTGTTACGGTGCACAAAACTAGTATCAACGGGAAAAAGAGACATAAAATAAACCTGGACTGTACGTACAGTATGGTGTAATAATAAAATGTTGAACTGTGATAATACTGTACAGTAGATCCGGTAATGATATTTGCTACTTTAAAAAATGAAGATGTTGATGATTTATGTTGCAAGATCTCAAATCGTTATTCTAATATATTTTTGAATACAATTGCTTCGCTAGTTCTTTTATAACCTTTTCATCTATGGCAACACCCCTCTTCCTGGTTTCTTTAATTCTCAGTACAAGAGCAGCTTCCATTTTCATAACTTTTACATTTTACTTAGACACTACTCGGCGAACTTTTAAGGATTTCCTTTTTCTTGACTTTTAATTGTACATATGAAAAATTCACTCATTCCTAGTAGTCGTACTACCTTCGACGCATTTTTTAACTGTTCAAGCACATGGAGAACTTTTATCTTTTTTTTAATTGTCAGAAACTTTCTCGTTTTCTTTCTGTCTTAACAAACTTTAGATGGAACAGTGCTCTTACGTGGCATTATATTTCATAAACTTTCGCATTTAGAAAGAAAAAAATATGGTAAATGTGTGGGAACTTCCGCTGCCAGTGATGCAAAAGGGATGATGTCCATTCGCGAAAAAACTATGTTTAGTAGTTGCGGGTGAGGAATTCGCGTTAGGTCTAAAATTATTTACTGGTGAAAAAATCGCGTTGTAGCGATTTCGCGTAAGTCGAATCGCGTTGTAGCGGGAGTCGACTGTAAATCCTCTGTTCAGCCTTGAACTTGCAACTTTCTCTTCCTTTACTCCTTCATCATTTTTAATCGTTCTTTTTTGATCACTTGATTCCTCATTAACATAAAAAAGAAATGAAATATTACTGGATGTGACAGTAAATACAAATCCAAGAAGAACGTTTTCACTTGAATAAACTTTGGAGGGAAACGATAATTAATCAACCAGAAGTAGTTTTTATTGAGTTGATTTGCTGCATCATTATTAAACTTCATATGACTTAGATTTTTTTTCTTCGTTTTATTTGTTTAGAGAAAAATCCTTGCACCACGAGCAGGCCTTAGCGATAATTACATGCTACTTTCACATCAGCTGCGACTTGACGATTCGCTGCCCTTCTATGCAATATGCAAGCGCATTACATGCTTTATGGATGCTTCTCCGTAGCAATCTATGAAGATTTCAAGATTTTCAAACAATCCAACTCATGATACTGCTTACTAAGCGTATCAGCCAATCAGCCCCTTATTTTCTTTCCTTTTCCATCTGTGCCTATAAGGGAAACGGGCATTATGTGAACAACTTTTTCCATTTCTTAATTTCTCAAAAAAAAAAAAAAAAAAAAAAAAAATCTCAGAGCTGAAGTGTCCCCGTAATTGAGTAGTCTTTTCTTTGTGCCCTGGGTTTTTTTTCAGATTAAAATACACATATATTTCTTTACTTTAGGAAGTTAAAAAAACAAATCCGTGAATTGTCTTCAATTGCTCACATGTGCCCCTATAGGGGAGTGGGGGGGGGGGGCACATATGAACACAATTGAAAAATGCAGAACAAGCATCATATTTCAGCACAAAACTCCTGAATGTGAAACTGAAAGATTACAGTGAAGTATTAGTAACCTATACTGTGTCAGTTTAAATTCCACAGCAACTATCAATTATAAAGTATTTCTTTCGAACTATATAACTCTGCTCACTGTCAAATTTTAACGTTTCGTAGCATGTCCTAATCTCTAGATCGTCAAGAAAAAACTTCTAAAACTAAACAATGCAAATAATATTGTATTATGTAAAGTGTTTTTCTGTTATAATGCGTTTAAGCTTCCTACATAATGTGATGTTGCATTTTTTTAAACTTCAGTTTTTAGTTAACGGACAACATTTTGTATGTCCCCCTACCCCTTGTAAGTATTACATAACCACCAAATTGTTAGCCAACTATTTAGTAGCAGAAGAATTTGAAAGAAAAACAATGCTAAAATAAATAAAAAAATAATTATTAATAATGCAATTATAATCAACAATAAATTTACAAACTGATTGAAGCAAAATAATAATTTACACCTTTTTTAACGCTTGTAATAACCCTACACAAATATTCATGTTACGGAGAGGATATGGGAACTCACATGTACCCCGTCATCCACCTTAGAACTAATTTTCAGAAATAAATAATTCCTAATTTAATTTAAAACTTTTAACACTGACATAAATTTACTTGAACGTTCATGTAATGGTTTTCCATGATTAGGTTTAGTTCATTACTTAGTTTAAAATATGATTTCACGTGAAGAAGATATCAATTAAATTACATACAACACTTGCTAAAACAAAGAAGTTGTCATCACAGAAACATGAACTAGTCCATTGTTCTAAAAGTTTGGCTAGAAAGTAGGATTGTCACTGCCATTACTTGAGAAATTTCAAGATTTTTTGCTTGACGTTATCCTAATAAAACACACCAGGTTCGCATGCAAGGGCGCCCATATAGGGGGGCAAGGGGGGCTAGAGCCCCCCTTAGAAATTAGAATCTCCTTGCTTTTAGTACTTTTTTCTTTGTAAAAATGTAAATACATTTGTTCTCCAGCCATTAATGAATAAGTAATTAAAAATGTCAAATTTTAATGACTCTAATCTGTCCTGAAATCTGTTTCCATGGGGAAAATATCCTGCTAAACCATGGTTAAAATATCTGAGCCCCCCCCCCCCTTACAATTTTGCATATGGGCGCCCATGTTCACATGTACTCCGTGAACCAGTGGCGCACACAAGGGAGCAGTCCAGGGGGTCCGGACCCCTCCCAAAGGTCTTGCTTTTTTCCCCCGATTGATTACGGTTCTATGTATTTTGTACCTAGATGATTTCAAACAAAGGTAACAATAATTTCAGCTCTAATAAGTGAAAAAATAAAATCCTCATGTTAAAAGATTTTTAAAAGTGTTGTGCTTTTTCCTTTGTTGTGCGCTTTCCTATAAGAAGCAAGATTATAAATGAATACACTCTAATAATCACGTTTTTAGTTTGGTAATTACAGATTGAAATGAGATTTTTAAATTTGAATCCATTTTTTAATTATGAGAAAAGTAAAAGCGTAAATTATTTTCCTTTCTAGTTTTTTATTTTAGTATATTTCATTAAATAATGTTAATTATTTATTCAATAGTTTTACTGTTTTTAGTTCTCGGGAATCGATAAAATCAAGTCAATATGTTTGAAACTGACAGCGTATTCGGGTATGATATGAGGATGAAGCTTCGACCTTGGACCCTCCCCTTGCAAAATTCCTGTGTGCGCCATTGCCGTGAACACATGTGCTCCCCTTTCCCTTATATGTAGAGAGAGATGGAAAGAGGATTCAGCTTCTGGGAGGGAGTCATTTTTTGATTCTTAATTCTAAGTCTGCAGAACAATCATCTTTTTATTAGTTTCAGATAGGCTTGTCAGATTCCTGAAATGTTCAACCGGGACACCGGAATAGAAACCTCCCCCCCACACCCTGTGTCACTGATATTCAAAAAGGTTCACACCCTTGGCTAGTTTTTGGAGACGGTTTTAGACGGTAGTTCCTTCTCGATGCTATGAATAAATGGTTTCTCAATTATGAGTCAAAACCAGGAGTAATAATATATGACCGAAGCAGATAAATTTAAACATTTTATTTCTCACACACGTTAGTATTTTCAAATCACTTAAGAAAGGAGAAACACATAGAATAAGGGGGGAAAATATTTACATGTACTTTTCATCAGCTAGAACTCTTTCGGTTATAATATTGTTGTAAAAACTTTCACAAGCTAATTCAATATTAATTTTGCATATTAATGTTACAAATGACAAAGTAATCATCCTAAATAATCCTCCGCAGTTAATTATTTTTAGACTTTTTTGGTCATCTATAGTCAAATTTATCATTTTCCGGGACACCGAAATTTTGTCTGAAAACCGGGACGTCTGGCAAGCCTAGTTTAGAGATTGAATAATTTATTAACAGAGAACACCATTCATAAGACAAATGATCCTAAATTGGTGACCACTTCCAAAACTTACTATAGTACGTTCCATGCCATCGCCGTCTTGACAAGAAGGCAGTATCCATACTCTTTAACCTTAGCTCCTTCTTCTCTCAAATCAGCAATCCTGAAATTTGAGCCCGTTCCATTGTACAGCAAAAAAAAAAAAAAAAAATCCATAAACTTTCCAACAAATTTGACAAGTTGTTACAAGTATTGTAATGACTATTCATTAGAATATTTTTAATCTCTCTCACCCTACATATTTTCACTTTTTTTCTACTTAAAACATATTTCGGCCCATATATTTTTCTTCGTTTAGCTACGGTTTACATAATGATATTTTTGTCATGGTATTTTTGCAAATAAGCTTTGGAAAAACCTTTTTTAGAGACAGTTGAAAAACCTTTTCCTTTCTATTTTAAAAGTTTTGAAGTCTACATTAAAATTTGAAAACCCTGAAGCAGCTAGACAATGCAACATCACATCTGAATGCAATTTTAAAGTATTTATTTTGAAGTTTGTGAGTGAGAAGAAATGAAGCGACGATAGAAAAATGTGCAATGGTGGGAGGGGGGGGGGGTCATAGGGGACCCGAAATTAAAATTGGTACCGGGCCCCCATTGCTAGTAGCAGCGGCCCTGTACGCGTTGTTAATATCTACATCCTCTCCTCCCAATCCTTCCACACCTCTCTAGGGAGTTACTCTACACAGGTGTTGCATTAATTTTTCTTCAACGTCTTCATTGGATAGAAAAAATAAAACTAAAAATGCAATTTCACATCAGTTATCGGAAAGGAAGCGAAGATTATTTTTGAATATGTGAAATTTGAAAAAGCAGAAGAGGTTATATCTTTCACAGCAGCTGAGAGAGGCCGACGTCATGCAGTCTGTATGTTTTATCATTCCTCCGCCGATGCGCGGTTCATTGACGGCACTAAATATAGATAAGATTATCTTACTTCTAAATTCTGATCACCCATTCAGAGTTTATCGCCGTGAAATCTAAAGTTGTGGATTCGAACATCGTGAGCGCGAAATTTATTTCATCATTTATTCCGCTGTTGGAGGCGTTTAGTGCAGATTTGCTATTAAAAGAAAAGGAAAAAAAAAAGTTGGATTTATATTCTGGACAAAGATTAATAACCTGAGACAATCTAAAGTAAACATGATCTGACTGATAAAGTTAAAAAAAAAAAAAATGAAAAGAAAGAAAGAAGAGGTATTTACTTATTTTTAAGTAATTAGAAAATCGCTCGTCAAGGTATGACGGGTGAAAATTGCTTCTACATTTGATCGAAGCAATTGCCTGTTTGGTGATATTTTGATAGTTGAAATTTTAACCCTAACTCCAGCGGATTAACCCTAAACTCCAGTAGATAGTGTTCATTGTTGACCACTTTTTCATTTCTTCATTCTCCTAAAATGACAGTCTTACCAGTAGAGCAGTTTAGTTTCCGGATTCAGTTCAGCAGCCCTGTCAAAATAAAGCATTTCCCTACATGTCAAACATTGTCAGAAAATTTTATCAAATTATAAATAAATTATTAAATTTTTGGTCCTTCAACAATGAAACAATGCCGTCACGCATGCTATGGCGCGAGTTTCATTGTTGGTGACGTCAGCGTTACTGGATCAGTGATTTTGGCCAGGGGCGGACTGGGTCCCCCAAGAGTACGCCAACCTTGACCCCCAAAGGGGGGGGGGGGGGCGAAAGTTCACAAGTTGAGGGTTGAAGACTTAATACCACTGTGCTTGCGAAAATTAAAATAAGATATTACTAGTGAGCGAAATTACAGCGCACAAAATTGCAGTAATCTACAATTTTTCGCGATAAAACGTTGTTATATCTTATTTTAATTGTTTTGAAAAAAAAAAAGAAATGTGAAAGTTAATAATGTCTATTTTTTAAATTTTCGAAACTATAAATTTCTATTGTCACATAAATTAGAGGATGTCCTTGAATGGCGTCAATTTTTTTTTCAACAAGTTTGACCCCTCCCCCCCCCCTTTTTTTGTCACAGAGTGCCACATATCATACGATTTCTCAAAAGCATATTGTGAAATAATGTGTGATGTCATCCTTTTTTTACCCGCTCCCTCCCCCCCCCTTGCCACAATTTCATGCCCCCCCCCCCTTCAAAGCGTGTTATCATTTGTGGACCCCAAAAGAATTTTTTGCTTCACATTGTTCCCTTTTGACAAGAATTTATCGTAAGAAGAAACAAATACAACTATACGTTAACTTTTGTATATTTTAAGAAACATTTTGATAAGTCTTTTTTAGAACAGCTAATTCATAGACGAAACCGTTTGAAACAAATTCAAAAACAAATCTTGGTTACAATTGTTTGATCAAAAAGTCGATGGAAATAAATGTTTTAGTTTATAATTCCTTGAATTATTGTTCAGAAACAATTCAGCCACCAATATCTCGATAACAGAAAGGCATTGTGAATGCGAAACAATTTCATTGCGGTTTCTTGCGCAATTATGAATCAATTCGAAGAAAACTACCGCGGAAAAAAAAAAACCTTAGTCATAAACCACAAAGGAGCTTTTATGTGATTTTCAGGCTGTTTTCCGAAACGTGATTTATACACTTCCTTTCTTATTACGATTTTTATCAATATGTGAGTTGAAAATAATGTTTAAAAAAAAAAAAAAAAACAAGAAGTTCTGTCTTGAACAAGACGAGCCTACTTTCCCGTATACCCATACTACTTTTTAGTACCTAATCAATATTCTCAAAAATAGCTAAAATCGCTAATTTTTTCAAACATATTTTTAAAATACTTTAAGCTGATTTCTAGGAATAAAATATTTTTCACTCATCTAAAAAAATTAAATGCGTAAAAAAATAGCAGCAACTTTTAAACAAAGCAGCTAATACACTTTTTTCCATTAAAAAAATCTTTAACAGCTTTCAAAACGAAAAAATAATTATTAAAATTAATAAGCTCATTAAAATAAATACATCATATCAAAAAAAAAAAAAAATCGTTTCTTTTTCCCCTGTTGCCAAAAACAATTTTTTAAATGAATTAATGCACTTACCAAAATAAATAAAAACAATAAAATGTCAACTTATTGAAATAATTTTCATTGTCAAAAAAAAAAAAAAAAAACCTCTACGCATATCTTTATGTAGAAACATAAATGACTTTGAGTTTATTCGCCAAAAACTGAGTACCTAAATTGAAACTTAAGCGTAAAAATAAAAACAAGTCATATCAACAATAATTATTTCACAGTTAAAACCATAGCTGCGGAGTCGGAGTCAATCTCATTTTGAGATAAAGGAGTCGGAGTCGAATATTTAAGAATCGGAGTCAGTCATTTGTCCTCCGTGTATAAATTTTTGCCAAAACTACGAAGTCGGGGAGTCGGAGTCCGATTAATTGTCGGGCACAGGAGTCGGAGTCAGAGTCAAGTGCCCCTAAATTCTCGGAGTCGAAGTCTGGAGTTTGGCGTCAAGAGCTATTTCCAACAGAATTTGTTTGAAGTAAATCCGCCTTCAAGTACGGAATCTACATTGACTTTCAGTTTCCCCGTAGGCGCTAATGTTAAGGGATTTGAACTGTTCAAAATTGAACGGAAAATTGTTCAAATCAAAAAGATATTTTATATACAAGTTTTTCATCAAAAGCTTTTTCCTACAAAGTTTGTTTGAAGCAAATTCGCCTCACAGTTCGGAATTGCCTTGAATTTCCCCGTAGGCGCTAATGTTAAGTTTTTTCGAACTGTTCAAAATTGAACAAAAAATAGTTCAAATCAAAAAGTGAAATACGGGAATGAGGTGTCCTCGCCGAGATCTTTCGAACAAAAAAAAGTTTGTTCGAATCGGACTATTCATTTAAAAGTTATTAGGGGGGGGGGGGGACAGACAGACCGACAGACATTATTCCCCATCTTAATACCCTACTTTCCAATTTTTAATTTTTCTATATTGAAAAATTTATTTTATTTATTTTTGACTTTTTTTTTTGTTTTTCGCGATATTTTTAAGATGCATTAAGCCTTTTTTCATGCTTTTTTCCTCTTTTTCTGACTTTTACTGGGAAAGTAGGCTAAAAAAGAGAAAGAAAAATCATTGCGCTTTTTTAAACAATTTTTCTAATGGTTAGGGTCTGGTGGGGGAAAGTGGTCAATGGGGTAAAGTGGTCATACGTCAAATAAATGACTATAGCTTGGAAATAAATGTTCGAATGAATGTGAAAATTTTATTTTAGGTTCGGAGAGTTAGAAACTACATTTTGAATACAAAATTTCCAAACCTGGCAACATTTTATTTGGTAAAAAAAATATTTTGTGTAAATATGAAAATTTTAAAAATCTAAACACCTCTTTTAACTTCTTTGGGAAATTTTGTTTGTTAGAATTATGAACAGATTGACGGCACAGGAAGCTTCCTACATGTCTTAAGATCGCTTACTCATTAGCAGTTAGCTGAATCTCTTTTGGATGATTTTTTAGAACAATTTAAGTAAGATGGGGTAAAGTGGTAATAATATTAGGCTTAACGAATATTGTTCTTCTAATGTCACTTAAGAGTTATGTATAAGGCAGATATGAATTAAATATTAATTTCACTTAATATGCATTGTTTTTACCGTAAATGGGGTTAAATATACGAGTATATACGTATGCATACGCATATACTCGTGTAGGCACGTATACAAAACGTATTCACATAAATGCACCAATAAATACGCATATGGGTATCTGCGATATGGGTATTTTTTTATCTATGCAGATATACATTCGACAATACAAAGTATATACTTACTTTTACTCGTATGTATACGAATACTTATATATTTAGGTAGACACGTATATACACGTACGCACTCGAGTAGATACTTATATACAAGCATATGACATACAAGTATACAGGGTTAGTTTAAACTCTTGGGAAAATTTTTACCAGGTGTTAGAGGGGAGGATAAGAAGCAAGAATCACAAGGAACATATGGTCACAAACACAATGCTGACGCGCTACATGCACGCGAAGCCAAAGACTGAGGGATGCGAAACAGGTCTCAAATTTGTTACACTAAGACAATTTTGCACAACATTTTAGGTTGTAAGAAGGTTTTAAAGCGATTGACGAAATTTGCGGCCTGCAGCTGTAATGCATGCGTCGCAATCACAAAGCACTCTCTGTTTTAATAACGAGACTTTTGAAAAACTTTCATCCGTCGCTGCGCCTTTGTTTGCGATGCGTGTATTAGAACTACTACGGGCCGTAACTTTTAAAAAGTGCTCTAAATATTTCTTAAAAACTAAATTTTGAGTAAAATCATCTTTGTGTAAAAAATTTGTGACCTGTTTTGCATCCATCAGTTTCTGGCTTTGTGTGCATGTAGCGCGTCAACGACCATAAACTCCTTATTATTCTTTGCTTTTTATCCTCACCTTTCACACCCCTTAGATTTTTGCTCAAGAGCTTGGATTCACTCTGTAGGCATACATGTATGTAAGCGTATATACTCGTGAATACATATATGTACTGGTTGACGAGTATGTACGGACACATAAATGTACGTATATACGTTTTTTCAGGTATATAATTGTGTTTACACGTATACATACGTATATACTCGTGTTTCCATATATTCGTGTATATACGTGAGTAGACACGTACAAACACGCACTGGATGCATCCACGAATTAACTCGTGTATACCCGTATATACATTTATGTACAGTTATGTATATACCCACATGTACACTTGTACATATATGCATATATACGTCTACTATACATGTATATACTCAGGTATGCACGGTATCTACTCATATATGAACGTGATTACTCATGTTTACACGACACGTACATACTCGTGAAAACACGCATATATTAGTGCATATACTTGTAACCATAAAAATAACTGAAATGTACAAATATTAGGGTTATTTAATACGGTTTTGCATTTATTTTTAACTATGACCACTTTACCCCATGCTATGACCACTTTCCCCCATCCCATGGGGTAAAGTGGTCATAAATGCAAAGGGAAAAGAAAGTGTTATAAAACTAATTAAATCAATATTTTTTTTCTAAACTTCAATGTACTGTTTTCTTTTATAATGCAATGTAAAATAACAACAAAAAAAGTTGAGGTGTTTAAATTATTTGTTGTATTTATTATCCACCAAAGTTGAAAACCTACGATTTTATGACCACTTTACCCCACCAGACCCTATATATTTGCAAAAATTTCAGTAGACATTTCAACCTATTACTTCCTTTTACAAAAAAGGAAGTATTGTATTCGCAAAAAAATTTTCACTCAAAAATCGACCTTAATTTCCATTTTGCTCACCCCCGAATGAATGTTGAGTTTTTGTTTTTTTTTGGCTCGACCACACGTGGATAAGTGCCTAAGAACGTATAGACACGTGAAATATCCATTTTGACGATTCCCGAGTTAGTTACAACGAGTTTTCTCGTGATGTCTGGATGTATGTATGTATGTATATGCGGATATGCGGATGTTTGTCGCATAACTCAAGAACGGTATGTCCTAGAAAGTTGAAATTTGGTACGTAGACTCCTAGTGGGGTCTAGTTGTGCACCTCTCCTTTTGGTTGCATTCGGGTGTTTTTAAGGGGGTCTTTTGCCCCTTTTTGGGGGGAAATCATTGTTAATTTCATTGTAAACTCAAGTGGTGATACAATTTGGCGGACAACTGGCGATGTATCGCCAGTCTTTTGGTCGCCAAGTTTTGTCACCAACTTGGCGACAAATTTGGCGATTTTTTTTTTTTAATTTTTAGATCTGGTTTCAATTTGGCCACTGTTGGTGATATTTAGAGAGTAAACTATTGAATCACATTAAAATTACCAATCATGGGAAAATGACATTAAATTGGAGCAAAAGGAAGTCATCTGAGGCACACATTAGCTCGTTTTCTTTTAAAAGCGGGGGGGGGGGGGGGGGGTGAAGGAAAAGGAGGGAAGGTGTATTCGTTCTCATGTTCGCACGTTGGAAGTACAGTCAGACCCCGATTTAACGAGTTCATCGGGACCGAAACTTTTGTACGTTAAATCGGGGTTATTCGCAACATCGGGGCGTGAAAAAAAGTTGCACTTACTTTATCTATAAGCCCTAATAAGCAATTGCGCACAAATATCCAAAAGTAGAAAGTGTAACTTTTTGTTCAGTATTCCACGAATTATTACACACTAGTTAATTCAAAATTTAAAATACTGAGTAATAGATTTTGACAATTTTTTCGATACTTGACTGGAAATAATTCTCTCCAGGCCATGTAAAGCATTTAAAAAAGTAAATTTTAATGGGAGTTTCATTATCGCTTTCTGCATCAGAATCACTATTGATTGACTGCCCCGTCGCCCGTCAAAAATTGCAGATTCTAACAAAAGTGTTTTTCTGCTTTGGACAATATGGATATGTCATTTGGAAAACAATCCAATATTTCCTAACTCAAATTGACAAAAAGATTTTTTTATATTTTTGGCTGTTGAAATGATTCGTTAATTCGGGGTTTATCATTCGTTAAATAGAAGTTTTTGCTTTCAGTTTAGTCGGGGGGGGGGGGGGGGGGGAATAAAAATTCACATTCAGGGGTAGTGCACAAACGATGTAACGCTTTGAGTGGGAGGCGGGTCCTTGAATTTGTGACTTGGGGGGGGGGGGTCACATCAAACGATGCCACATCAAATCATCATAAACAAGAAATGTGACATCATATTTTTTTTATAGGCTTAGGAAAAGCAGACAGGACAGAAGTGTCACACTTTTGTGACAAAGGGGGAGTCAAATTTGTAGAAAATGTGTAATGTCATTTCCGGAGAGCCCCTAATTCATAATTTTTCTATGAGTTTTTTATTTAGATGAACTGCGAGTGTAATTAAACATGCAGCGGAAGTTCTACAAGTTCTTCAAACAAATTTTAAAAGAAAAAGCATTTAATTCATTTTCAGACTTTTTGAAGTTGCTCCCGATTGATTTTTTAAAATAGAGCGAAATCAATCACCCCTCCACCCAATTTTTTGAAATTAAAGTTCTAAAAACGTAGTTTCAGACTAACTTCGATGATGTTACAGGCAGGACGGCGAATACCAGTATTGAGTTTTTGGTCCGGTATTACAATCCCTATTTACGACATATTTACTGTACGTCAAATATCAACAAATCTGAATGGATTGAGATCGGTCATTTAGAGCATTCTCAAAAAATCTCAAAATAAAGACCACAAAGACGAATAGGTAGGAAATCTTCTGTTTCTATACGTGTAAAACACATAATAAGACGAGATTGCTTCACAAAACAAACATCAACAGATATTAGATGAGAATTCAAGTCACGATGCAGTACCTCAAACTGTTGAACATGTTTTACAGAAAGCGAAAAGGTTTCTTGATGTGAAACTAATATCACGATCCAATCTTTAAAAAGTTCATAAGAGACCAAGGCTTGCTTGAGCGTGCCAAAAATGCGTTGTTATGGCAGGGGTGTCCACCTAGGGGGGGGGGGGGAGGGAGGTCATGGCGCAGACTGCGCATTTGAAATTTTTAGAGAGTGTTTTTTTTTTTGGGGGGGGGGGGGGTGAGCACCCGCGGTTATGGGTAAAAAGTAAGATAATGTGATCTTTTTTGATGAGAAAAAGATAGAATGGGATCGATTAGATAGTTTTGGCTGCTTTTGGTACGATCTCTGTGAAGGAATAAAAAATCTCTAAGCGTACATTTGGAGGCGGCTCAGTAATGGTCTCAGAAAGTTTCGTAACGGACCGAAACTATACCAAATTTTTTTGTAGAGGGCAGAATGAATTCTAGTAATGTTGATTCACCGAACAACACTTTTTTTTTAAACCAAAAACACCGTTCATTACGAGTTTAAACAACTTGTGCCTAATTGCATGTTTCTCAAACCTCAAAATCATTGCTGATGCTTATTTCGTGAAACTACTCTACTGGCCGGACAAAAGGCTCGATCTAAGTTTAATGGAAACTCAGTGAGGCCCTTCTGGCACCCGAAGTATGAAAAATTGGTATTCAGTATCGAAACAAGCAAAAACTCATATTTCCATCAAAAAAGCCAGGAAAAAAATTTCCTCAAGAATGTTCTTCAACCGATATGACACCAAGATTGAAAAAAGTGATTGAAAAAAGAGGAATATTATTAATTACTAGGGTTTTTCAGCACAAAAACGCTTTTATTTTGTCCAGTTTTAGCAATAAAATTTTTTTTATAAATCACAGTAAAAAAAAAATGTATTTTCAGATGTTCTGCATTCCGCAATGATTTCTAGCATAAAAAGGCATTTATTATTTAAAGATGTATAAATTCCACTGAATTATTTCAAAAATATGATTTTTTCTTCTGTGCAATTTTCTGCTGTCCTTATAAATGAATTAAGGTGAAATGAATTAACTTGTGAGTTCAAACAAGAAATCACAACTTAAAAAAGAAATAAACTAAAGTTCAAGAGCGTCCTCTTCACACCATAGTTGAATCTTACGGAAGTGTTTCGCCATTCATCTCTAAGTTTATGAATTTTCAATTCTTTTTCTTTTTTAATTTCAAGTTTCAGTGTTTTTAATTCCCCCAGATTCAAATTTCAGAAAGAAAAAAAAATCCTAAAAATGTACTTCTGTTTTTGAAAAATGCGTCAATGATTTTAGTCAGTATTCCACCTATCAGTTCGTTTTGTAGTGAAATTGAAAAAAAAAAAAAAAAAGAAAAGAAAAGAAAGGCGCTAAAAAAAAAGGCTACTTTTGTGTAGTTCAAATGTTATTGGAAATAAATTGCTTCATTATAAATGAATTACTTTGAATTAAAATTTGGCATTTATATTTAAAATAACATCAATGTTCACTTGCGGCAACAAATGGCTATTTTAAGGAAGAACTGGGGGGGGGGGTATAGGTATCAGTTATCCTCTAGAGGGAGCGATGGACTTAAAAAGGTTGGGAAACTCTGAACCTCTGACTTAGACGAATTCTTTAATTATGCTGTTTCATTACATTTATTATTTGTTATTCTGTAGACTCATATCAAGGCAAGCATTTTTTCACTTCTTAATCTACACCATGTAGGAATTTACACTTTTAGAAAACTTATTATAATGCTGAACAACTTTAGAAGTTATAATGCTGAATAAGTCCACATGCTTAATTACATTGCAAAAATTTCGATGAATCATGAGTCACGACCGCCACTGAGACAACTTGAGTAACCTTGCATAGATTTTACTGATGGGAATTAATTATTGTGTCGATCTGGGTGGTAAATTTTGATTAAGAGCATACTTTTAAGTTTTGGTATCTTTTTTTTCTTACTTTTATTCATTAAAAAAAAAAAACCACAAGAAAAAAGATATTTTTGTACTTTTTACTGGAACATTTGCCATTTTAGAAAAGGACATAAGGGTATACGCCCAAAATGTCGCGGCCAAAATGTCGCGGTCCAAAATGTCGCGGCCAAAATGTCGCCGTCCCAAAATGTCGCCGGTCTAAAATGTCGCCGTCCCAAAATGTCGCCGGTCCAAAATGTCGCCGTCCCAAAATGTCGCCGGCCCAAAATGTCGCCAGTCCAAAATGTCGCCGGCCCAAAATGTCGCCGGTCCAAAATGTCGCCGGCCCAAAATGTCGCCGGTCCAAAATGTCGCCGGTCCAAAATGTCGCCAGTCCAAAATGTCGCCGGTCCAAAATGTCGCCAGTCCACAATGTCGCCGGCCCAAAATGTCGCCAGTCCAAAATGTCGCCGGTCCAAAATGTCGCCAGTCCACAATGTCGCCGGCCCAAAATTCGCTAGTTCAATTGGTACGAAAAATTTAAATGTACGTCGATGCTTTTCAGCATAAAAGTTGCGAACGAATATTAATTGCCTTTCAAAGTAAATTCCTTCAAAAATTCCAAACGTTTTCTCCTGTCTTAATTCGTAAACATCAGATTAATTCCAGAAAATTAATAGTTTTCAGAAAAACATACGTTTTTCTGTATACTATTACGAACGTAAACATGCGAAAGGCTGCTGCAACGGATTTCTCTTTCTCGTTTAATCTGATTAATAATAAAATACTCAAGATGTAACGCAAAGGATCAAGATGTAACGCAAGGATTCAGACAAAAAATTGGTATGGAAGTAAAACTAAACTGTTCTAAAGGCGAATGAAAGAATAGTGAGGCGCGTTGTGAATATGGCAAGAGAATAGGCGGTTTGTATTTTTTGGCGTAATGAAGTAAAAACAAATAACTCCTTCCCTCTAGCATATTATTACCTTAGCGACAAGTCAGTAATTTAGGGGATCAGGCGGAATGGCCCCCGACTTTGGATTTTTTTTTATATATATACAAGTAGAAGTGCTTTTTATAGCAATCCTATGAAATTTGCATTGGGTATATGCCCGTTATCCTCCCTCTCCCCTTTCACTGGAAAAATTCGAAATCACGGGCCAGGGTGGAAATAAAGTAGAAAGGTATCTTAATGAAATTTAATTTTCCCATAGATTTTTTAACATCACCCTAAGAACTGTAAAAAAAAAAAAAAAGAAAAAAAAGAACTGTACGTTTTCAGTGAGATATACGTTGGTTAAAGTAAGATCAAAACTGTTCTGAGACTTTTTCTGGAAATGAAACTGAAGAAGTTTAACAAGACTGCTCGAGACCTTCCTCTGAGAGGACATTTGTGTGTCCTTTGCGACCGGGATTTTGGGACAGCAAAACAAATGTTTAACAGAGATGACAGATTATTGCCGTGGAAACTCTGTCTTATGAGTAAAATTCTGAAATTACGTCGAAATGTTCACCGTCAAATCTTTTGAAATCAATGAAACCCGTAACTGCTAAAACAGGTGTCTTTCACTCAGATTTTTGAAAAACGACTCTACGCGATGACAAATATTTTCAATTCTCAACATTCATGAAATTTATATATTCGATAGAACATCAAGGGGGACAATTTCAGAACAGCTATTTTATTACAGGTTTTCAAGAGGATACTTTCATGCTTGCGAAGTAGCGCTTGTCAGCTGAATCACATTTTCCAATTTTAAGTAGAAAAGAAAAAATTTCATAATGTAGGGTGAAATAACTGATATCAACGAGATTATTCAGATCAATTTTGACCTAGACTTATTTTTAAAATGAGTTTCGAAAAGTAATAGTTCTAACTCAATATAGCTTGGTAATTCAAAAAGAAAAGAATACTGATAATAATAATAATAAACAAATAAGTTTTTCCCTCTCAGAAAAAATTGCTGTTTTAATTATTGAATTTTTGCTTTGCAAATTGTATAAGAATGCAAACTCAGTTTTTATTTAACACCCACGCTAGTTAAAGTGCTACAAAAATGAGAGGAATACACGGCTAATTTAAATTTTATTGATATCTTGCTCAACCTCTCATATTTAAATTCAGTATATTTTTCATTGTTTATTTAATTACACTGACTCACGTAAACGATTACGAAACTCAACTTAGAACTAAAATAAGGCTTGTTTTCGTTTAATTTCACTTGCATACTACATTTTTGTATGAATCCTTGCATTACTTCTATAGCAGTCACATAAAACGATAAAAAATATTCGGTGATCCATCCTTTTGGGATGACTGAAGCCAAAAATAAATGAGCAACTCGCCCTTTAAGATATACCTGTAGACCAAATTTTGTCTTAACCCTTGTACAGTAGACATTCGTTTTACGCGGGTGTTATGTTCCACGGAATTGCTGCGTAAATCGAAACCGCGTAAATTGAGACCTAATATCAAAAATAGGGAATGGGTTCAAAATAGGGATTAGGTTCCGTAGATAAAAAAATACTTCATTCTAGTGATGACTAATTGTATGAAAAGTTTAATGTGTACTTATATCGATTTTTATGCATAATATGCATAAAGAAAACAAACTAATTTCGTGTTCTGTTTATGAAGAAGAGCTGGCTATGATAGTCTTTTGGTAGTCATTAAGAATTTTTCCTCTAATTCTTTGCTGAGCATTAACGCATCCATGACCACTTGCGTCATTTCCTTGATAAAATCTTCCTTTACTAACAAATCAGAAAAAAAGATTATTTCTATTGTCTACGAATGGTTCAAAATTTTCAATGTGAGCGTTTTTGGTTGTGTGTCACCGGAGTCGGTATCCTCGTTGGTTTTGACCTCCTTTGTCACTCCTAAAAACTCTTCTTCCAGTGAGTTCTGAACTGTGTGAGTTTAATCACTTTACTTCTAATGGAAAAATCTCTGGAACCAATCGCATAAAATGTCTCCAAGGACCCAAGTTCGATTATTATTATTAGCAACCAAAATGCAGTTAGTTACGAGTAATCTGCAATCTATTGGAGCTTGGGTTTTGAAAGAGAGGAAAATGTTACCTGTTTGCATTCCTGCATCAGCGTAAAACCGAAACTCATCTGCGTGAATAAAATAAAGGTGTCAAATCTTCAACCGCGTATAATCGAAACCGCGTAAAATAAACCTGCTGAAAACGAGGGTCTACTGTACTACTTTTTGAGATATATCAGTCACAGATAATAAAAAAGAAAGGAAAAAAAACATTCGATTGCTCCACCCTCTGGTGTTATTGGCCCCAAAATCTGTCCCCCTGCTGCTTCCTAACATTTTATTTGATTCCGTTCATCATTTTTTGAGCAATGACAGTCACGCCTATCGATGAAAACGTTCAGTTACTCCACTATCTTGAACGAATTGACGCAAAAAAACCACGCAGCCCTAAATCATATATGGGTACTTGCGGGTATCGTTCGAATTCTTTCCACAGGTTTTGACGTAGAATGGCCCCAAAAAATCGGTCACATACAAACGCACACTATTCTTGAAGAAAAGTTTAAAATAATTTATCGAACGTCAGAACTGAACGCCGTCAGAACGTTTTACAGTTGGTAGATAGCGAGTCACAAGAAATAAGATAACGTAACGCTTGTATTCTATTTGTTCGCTGAAAAACAGCCGAGAGTTGCGAATCAAAACGGAATAATCTTTTTAGAATTCATCAAGAAACTCAGTTAGCCCATTCCCATTTTTAACGAAGACATTCATTAAAGGCAGTAATCATTTATTCTGCAAATTTGGTGTTAAACAGCATTTTTGTACATTTGCATTTTTCTTACCAACTGAATGAGCGAATTTTGGCCCGGCGACATTTTGGACAGGCGACATTTTGGCCCGGCGACATTTTGGACAGGCGACATTTTGGCCCGGCGACATTTTGGCCCGGCGACATTTTGGCCCGGCGACATTTTGGATCGGCGACATTTCGGCCCGGCGACATTTTGGCCCGGCGACATTTTGGCCCGGCGACATTTCGGCCCGGCGACATTTCGGCCCGGCGACATTTTGGGCCAGCGACATTTTGAATCGGCGACATTTTGGACAAGCGACATTTTGGACCGGCGACATTTTGGACAAGCGACATTTCGGCCCGGCGACATTTTGGACCGGCGACATTTTGGCCGCGATATTTTGTCCCGCGACATTTCGGTGGCGACATTTTGACCCCAAACCGGACATAAGTTATTATTTGACTGTACAGTTTGACTTTTGTGGAATCAAAAAGAAGTGATGCAAGTATAGTTGAAATCCTTGTTTCCATCTTCTTTTCAAATTTGGAAAAAAATCCAGATTGTAAGTTGAAAAAGAAAAAGAAATTATTTAGCTAGTTTAATAAATAAACCGCGTAATTTCTTCTCCTTTTGGGGGGGGGGGGAGGGGTGCTGAACTTTCTGGAAGACCTCCACCGAAAATGGGAACAGTTATTAGCTGTCCATATTCTGATGGAGGTTTTTTGAGAAAATGTTGAATATTTTGTGTTTTATTGTGTATTACAATAAAGGAGATAAAAGACTTGATCCCCCTCCCCCTTTTGGTTAACATTAAATTCTTCTCGAACGTCTCTGCAAACAATTCTTCAGAAGCTCTTTGCATGGGCAGTGTCGTGCGGGTATTGTTAGTATTTTAAAAACTGAATTTGAGATTGAATTACGTGATCGTCAATACAATAAGGAGTTGTCCTAAAATGATATCACACTTTTTTTCAACATTTTTGCCCCCCCCCCCCCCCTGTTATACTTCACCTTACCCCTTTCGCTCCCCTTATCACACATGTCAGGCAATTTTTCATAAACATATTTTCATCGAAAAAATATGACGTCACATTTTCACGGACCACCCTCCCCCTCGCCCATCAAAGCGTGACACCATTAAAGGTCGGCCCCTAAGAAGGTTTAAGTTAGAAGATAATGACATCATAAAGTTTCCTCTGGGTCTTAAAAACGTTTATAATTGTGTGCAGTGTTATCTTACCTTCCCGAAAAATTACTATTTCCTTAGAAATGACCTAAAAGCTATTGTTAGTTTCTTTACAGGTATTAAGAAAAAAAGAGAGAAAGAGAAGGAAATTTTTCTTATTTTCTCTCTCAGCATCACGGATATTCTGCGGTCAAAAAAACTCGCTCACACCCGTTATTAAGATTTCAGTGGAAAGAAAAAAAAAAAATCTAAAACTGTTTTCCTTGTATAGAGAGTTTTGCTGCTGATGCTTGATCATGACAAAAATATAATAAATAAGCAAATCAAAAGATGCAATTACTTTTTCAGAACAATTTAGCCACCATTTTCGTAATCGTAGATAAACTGTAAGGAAAGGACAAAGGACGGCTTTGATTTCTAGGATCATTGTAAAAAAATAGTGAATAGTTTCGTGAAAGAAATGAGCTTCAGCAATAATAAATATAGCAATCCGGCTCCTACAGTTTTGCCACCCCAGGAGATGTTGACCAGTGCCAACCTTAATAATATATGTATATACTTTTTTTTTCTTCTGAAAACATCGAGCATCGAGTATACTCTCACGTATTGCCGCAATTTGAGCTGAAGAGAGGTAAAAAAACTGAGGAACACACAAAGTTGAGTTTTCATTTATTTTTTTTGTCTCCTTACATTTTGCCGCCGTGAAATTTGCCGCCCCTAAAATCTGCCGCCCTAGGCGATGGCACGGGACGTCTACCCCAGGAGCCGGGCATGAACATAGTTAAATGTTTTTAGAGGAGGAGTTTCTTGCTTTTCAGGTGCTTTTTCTAGCGCTAATTCTTGACGAGGAATTAGCAATTATCTCCAAATTATTAGTTATTTAGTCTTGGCGTTTTAATCATATGTGTACCTCAGAGCCAAACTAACGTAAATCACATAATCGCTACTTTACAGGAGAGGGGAAAGAACGTTTGCCTGGTGTATACAAAGGATGGGACTTGCGACTTGCACTCTTTTAAAACTGGTAAATTTTTGGACTTGCGCTGGTCTGGTTCTGAGGTACAGATATTTGGCAGCAAATACGTTGTTACTGTTGTGACGATGGTGGTTTTTGAGATTTGTTTGATTTCCAGATAGTTTAGCAATAGCAGAGACGTCATTTGCAAATAAAATTTCTGTGTTTTTATTACGACTGAGTTATTTTTCCAAGAGCAACTGCACCTGAAGCAAAGAATAACTCGTAACTCTATATAGCGAAGTTGAAAAAATATGAACTGTTAATCAGGAAAAAAGGAAAAAATCTTGAAATTGCTGCCCCACTGCCCTTACCTATCTTCTTTTTTCTTCATTTCAAATTTTAAATAAAACCCCCCACAGAAGTAGGGTGAATTTTCTGCCCCCAGAAGTTGCCGTCCGGGGTAAAGGCCCCGGCTCACGGCTTGCTACTCCCTCATGTTCTTTATGGTAATGTCCATAATCAAAAGGTACACGACGAAATGAAGATCGATTACCAAAAGGTTCGACGGACAACATTTGTGATCCTGCGTTTTGGACAGGTAGGATTTTAGGATATAAAGTTCCATTTCTCTGGCAGGACGGATGCAAGGTCCAGATTTTCAAGTTTGTTCACTCTCTCATATTTATTTTGCGTATTATTTGAACAATATGAGACACAAAACTTAATTTGAAATAGAAAACAATAAGTTTGAAGCAGTTGCGCTACTTATAAACCGAAACCCACATCGTTTTTACTCTAGAAAAAGCGGTATTAAAAACACGTATTACACAAATAATTCAACAAAAATTGTTGAGACAAAGGAAAAACTTTAAAATCTGGACATTTTGTCCAGCCTGCTCAGAAAACTGGACGTTATGTCCTAGCTGTCCAAAAATGTGGACTTTCTGTCCGAGGACCTTCTGTCTGTCGGACGTTATGTCCCGTGGACGTTATGTCCGCTGGAAGTTATGTCCGTCGGACGTTCTGTCCGTCGGACGTTTTGTCACTCGGACGTTTTGTCACTCGGACGTTTTGGACCTGGATGTTTTGGATCTGGATGTTCTGTCCGCCTCCCTCCGTCAGTAATTGCCCTTTGATGATTTAAAAATCATAATCTGCTTTCTCTGGACAAAAGCAAGAGTGCTCACCAAGGGAAAGCTAGGGGGGGAGGCAGGGGAGGGTCATTGCGCAGATTTTAGAAACATAATGAAATTAGCCATTTCAGTACGTATTTTGTTGTTTTTCCTTAAAAAATGTAATTGAACACAAATCCTTTTAAAATTTTGAAATGATAGGCCTCTACTTACGCTATCAAGGCCGTCCCAAGAATTTTGTGCGTCCGGGGTGAATATTTTTTGACGCCCCTCCCCCTCACACACACACATCGAATGGTCGGCGTGTAATGGAAAATTAGCAAAGATTTTTATATCAATTATTACATAACTGAACATCTAATCTGAAATCCATGTGCATCATAAAGAGCAGAATGATGGGCGTGCAATGAATGGAAAAGTACTAACATATTCATATCAATTATTACATAACTAAACATGTAATCCGAAATAATGCAGTAGCATTTAAAAACTTTTTTAAAAAGAAAAGTAGGAAAAAATAAATAAAAAAATTGTCATGAAGCAAAAGCTTAGTTTATCGCGTCCTCTCCTCAGGGGCGTGCACAGTAAGTCTTGGGGACCGTCAAATGATTTTTACGGGCCCCCCTCCATATTGTTTTCCCAACATCCTTGCATGCATTTCACCCCTCATTAAAACAAATTTCGGGCCCCTTTAGGCCCCAGGCCAAGGTCTCCCTTCTCCCCTCCCTCTGGGCTGACCCCTGCCTCTCATCCTCTTCGGACAACCCTGTACGCTATAGTAACTTTGTTTTTCTTATTTTCAACATTTAGAGATTTCACGAGAAATGTTGACTTAGGAAGACAAAATGGAAGTGATTACAAGAGATTTTGAAAAAAAAAAAAAAAGTAGAAGATGAATAGTTCGGATGACAGGGAATTATTATCGCCATTGTTTGAGACAAGAGCAAAACAATTTTCCAATCCTTCAAATGGGTCGAGAATTCATTATGACATCTGGAAATGTTTCTCTTTCAACGGTATCTGATTTATTGCAACTTTATCTGAGAATGCGAATTCGAGACTTTTTTACTCAATTTTACTACTACGTCATGTTTTACCTTTTGTTACACATTAAGGTGGACGAGCACGAATTTTCTTGACAGATGACTAGCTCTCTTATCGCAGAAGACAAAGGAGGATGTAGATCTGATCTATGCTAATAACTTTGAAATTTGGGACAATAACTTTTTGATTTCATTGAGAACTAATGAGGTGATTTTGCTGAGACACGTATCCTGACATGAGAGTCATTTTTTTTTTCCCCGCCATGGAATTCTTTGATGGAACTAAGATCAAGGCGAATAAGTTTTTCAAAAACCAATCTTGAACTTGAACTTGAAAAGTGGTTCTAATTTCCGCATCTTACACGACGCACCACTTCGACGTCAGCAACGCCACCTCACAAGCTGTTGGATTTTTAGGGGTCCTTCATTTGGTATCCTAGGTTCCTAGGTAGTCCAGTAGAAACAGCGCTTGGGTCAAACAAATTGCAACAGAAATTATTCTTGTGGGAAATGGTAGATAAAATGCTCCTAATAAACATACTAAAAATATACATCCGTACTGTTGGGACAAATACGTTTTTTAACCGTCATTTTGAAAAATCACAGAAAATTTTTTTAATTAAAAAAAAAAAAAAATCATTTTTCTGGTCAAGTGATCGAAAATTTCCAGCTAAAAAGGAACAAAGTATGAGATATTAAAAGAGAAATGAACATAATAAAACTATTCTCCCGTTCTATCGCGAAAAAAGGTATTTTTTAGCTGCCATCTTGAAAAGTCATAAAAAAAATTAAAAAAAAAAAAAAAAAAAAAAAATCAGGTGTGGTATCAAATGAAAGGAAATTTCAAGCTGAAAAAAATATTACATTAAATTTTTAAAGTGAAGTAAACATGGTAAAAATATATACCCGTGCTACCGCAAAAAAAGTGGGTTTTTTTCGACAGCCATCTTGAAAAATCATGAAATATTTCCAAAATTAAAAAAAAAAAAAAAAAAAAAAAAAATCATGGGTGGCATCAAATAAAAAGTAAATTTTACCCTGAAAAAGGATATTAATCAGATTTTTGAAGCGAAGTGTTTTTTCAGAGGAAATAGGTAGGAAATCGTAAGACAATTATGCTTACATGAACTTCTGTTAGCACCGCAAGTGCTAATGCAATTCACCATAATCCACTTGCTATTCATTCAAGTGGTTTATGGAATATTTTTAACGGAATGATGGATAGCAAAAACGAAGTTACTGCAGAAAATTCTGATGTCATTAGAAGAAATATCCAAGATAAACTCACCGGCAAAAGCTTTATTGCAATTACACAATCAGGAACGATGAGTTACGCGAGTAGTACTGAAAAAGGATTATCATTGCTGGTGAGACTCAATGCGTAAATTCCCGTCTTTTAACACAGAGGATGCTTGCATGTATCTCCTTAGACAATAACGCTCAAGATGCTTGTGAATTTTTAAACTACGCATTATCTACTCTGCCAACTACACTATTTGACCATACTGCCGTGTGCAGGTAAAGGGCAGTAACTGCATTTTTTTTTTTTTTTTTTGCCTTTTTGTCATCTATTGTACGTTATCTTTATTGTACTAACTCGCTTAGTTGGTTTCCTCCGAAAAAAAGGCGCGAAAACAGTCTTTGGTGGCGTTATGGAAGAAAAAGGTTCTAGGGGCTCGATGGAAATTTATAGAAGTTGAACCCTTTAAACGTAATTATAGGCCATATTTATTGACGTTAGAATAAGGGATGGAACTCTGAAATTCTACCCGATCGGGTTTTTTTTACAGACAGAAATCAATTCCTTTTCTTTCCTCCAATTTTTCGAAATTGAACTTCTAAAAACGCAACTGTAGACAACTTTGAAGATTTTTACAAGGAAGGAATTCTGAAGCTTTCCCCTGGAAAATTTTTCAAAATTAAAGCCCTAAAAACCTCAGCAGTATTCTATGATATTCAGAGAAGTGGTTCAGAGGCTATTCTAACTTAAAGTTTTCGTAAGTCATGTTTGAAAAACCTAATTTTTGATTACATTAAACGAAGGAGGTTCGAAGGGCCTTGCTCGAATATTTTCTTAAATTGAAGTCTTAAAAACGTGAATGTAAGACTATATTTGGTAACATTTGGACTAGCAATCATTCGAAATTGAAGCTCTAAGAACGCAATTTTAACTGATTTTCGAACGCAGTTTTAAGCAATGTTGTTTCAAATTCGTGAGCTTTCGCAAAATTTTTCGAAATTGAAGATCTGAAAACGAAATTTGAGATGGTTCGTAATGCTGGGGGGGGGGGGGGGAGGATTCAGAGGAGTAGCATTTTGAAAACTTTCTTATTTTCAAGCCAACCAGAAAAAAAAAGATAACAACAAGGAAAAAAGAAAAGAAATAGGACGGAGTGGGAGTAGTTGATCACTTAGCTGAAACTATTGAGAATTTTTAACTCCAAGATTTCTTTTTAAAAGTATTAAGTTTTAAAAGAAATTTAAGCTTTACCCCAACATCCTTACTCTTTCCGTATTGGAATCACTTTGCTTTCCAAAAATGCGTTCCCCCCCCCCCTTTAATAGTAAATATTTTTGAAAAACATTCAACTAAGCATTCTGTAGGGGAGGGGGCACGGGGCGGTGCAACCAGAAGGGTACCTCTTTCTTTAATTTAATACATAAATAGTTGAAGAAAAATGCTCAACCTTGTGACATTACAGACATAGCGTAATAACATTAATGGCTCCACACATGAAGCAAAATGCTAATGTATGCATTTATTAGCATCATGTGCTTTCAGTGTAAAAGATTGGCGCTTTTGAATAGCATGTTTAGACACAACAAGGCAATAATTTTTCCTTTAGATAGGCATCAAGGAGGATTGCTTGTTTTAATGAGCAGTATAATTTCACTGCTACTTTTATTCCGAAAAGTTCAATTTTATTTTTTTACTTGGTAATTTTTCCCTCCATTTGGAGCATTTTTGATTGGTGGAGCTCGGCGCCTTTTTGACTCTGGCGCCGTCGTGCGCCGCACGACCTTGCACATAGGGACGGCGCGGCCCTGTATGTAGGTAACATCGACACAGGTCACTTAAGCGCGCTTCGCTATAAGCAAAATACCTTAGGAAAAAGACTTCAGCTAAAAAAGAATTTGACATAGCTCGTTTGTCCCAACACAAAATGCACCGAAATACAGGGGCGGCAAATAGAGAGGCAGCAAGAGGGGGCGGTCATACCCTCAAACTTTTTGAGCAGTGCTAAAAAAATGAATAAATTCAATTTTTGTAAATCGCAAAATCAATGTTCATTTTTAAAAAATATCTCTGGTTCATTGTAATAGTTAATGAAACTCGATACATTTCCAGGAACAATCAAGTGTTTTCGGTATTTTAAAGATGATTTGGGAATTCATGAAGCCTTTTCAGATTTTTTCAGCACAGAAAAAAATGACGGAAAACCACGATAAGCTTTAACTAAAGAAGCAACTTTCCTAAAAAGGCTAATTACTTCATTTTATGTGTCCAGTGCTCAGGCCCAGACCAATAAATTTTGGCCCCCCCCCTGCAACAAAATCTGTAGGACCCTCTCCAAAGGTTAGCAGTGTTTTTTTTGCAACGTTAATAAGTCAGTGCTAGTTTTTTTTTTTTTTTTTCAATTTCTTGAGTTGTTGGTTGTTGACAGGGTTGCCAGAATCAAGAACAGTAAATACGGGCTTCTAGAAGTGAAAAGGGGGGGGGGGCTGTTGAGGCGTCTTTCATGATAAATTTGAAAAATTGAATCGCAACAAAGCATTAAATCGCACAAAATGTCGCTTATCAAAGTATAAAAATCGTTTTCATTGCGATTGACGACGCATGCGCAGAGATATATTTCCAATATTAGTCAATGAGCAAAGAAGAAGCAACCATTCGGTTCATCATGGTCTGCCGCCAAAACAAAACCATACGAACCAAAACAAAAGGAAAATAATTTTTGCGTTTGCTGCCACATGATTTTCTTATTGCTCATTACTTCAACTTTTTTGTTTTACTTTATTTTTATTCCTTAAAATGTCTCGTTTTGTAAAATATTGTCTTCAGCGAGAATACGGGACTTGAGCCGTCTCGTATGGAAGTTCCCCGGGACGCTGGACAAATTTTCAAAACACGGGACTGTCCCTTGAAATCCGGGATGTCTGGCAAACCTGGTCGTTGGGCCCCCACAATTATATGCCCCCCCCCCACTGCGGGGTCTATGGAAACGCAGATCCCGGCCTAGGTCTGGAACGAGCATGAGAATATATAGCATGAGAGGCCCGTACAAGCAAGTGGTGTGCATGAATTTCAAAAATAAAAAAAAACCTTGGTACCTTACATTGATATGATATTGATATTATGCTTCCATTTTAAGTATACTTGTTTAATGAGTAGAACAAGTATAGATTCAAGTAGAGGTTCAAGTAGAAACATTCGATAGCATTCTTTCACAGCAACTTCTTAAAAGTACCTGATATTTTCGAAAAAAAATATCGCGCATCAACAAATTCCTTTTCTGATATTCTTTAACTATGACTCAGAGTGACACAAAATAGTCTTCAATAGTTGAAACCATAAAGCATTTCTCGATAATTTCAAAGCAGTGATTTGACAACTGTCAGAATTATTGCAATATGACTCTTTCAATGGCAAGAAAGCTGGTTCTTTTTAATGAGAATGGCTTCGTTTAAATTTTATTTAATTTGTTTACATTGGGGAAAGTTTTTGAACAATGCTTTACTCTATCAAAACATCTTCAATCCGTTACTTTTATTTTCAGACCATTCAACTTTCACTTCAGTTCACAATTGAAACAGCTAATGATTTTTGCTTAGATGTTTATTTCAATCAAGTGTGCACCTCTTCAGAAAAAAAAATCTTACTCTAAGTCAGTTTAAAAAAAAAAGAAATCAATTTAGAATATGTGACAGAAATCCACATGATGATGAAAAGTCAAGCATTGATTTAATATTTTGTATGAAATAATAGATTGAGTTTTTAATGAAACTAACCCAAGAATGGATAATAAATATTGTAACGGATTCGGTGCGACTTCCACTTTCTTGAAATGAAGACACAGTTCTTGATAAAACACAGGAAATTTATTTACACTATGTACAGGAAAGATCTTCAACAACTGCTAAATTAGTCATCAGCAATAAAGCAATTATCACACAACACCGTAAACTCAACGTTTACACACGTATTTACTTCCAAATACGAAAACAACACAGCGAAATGCCTCGCTATAAACAGAGCAAAAATGCTCTCAGATCGAAATATCAATCGAAACTAACTGTTTATCCATCGCTAACGGCTTAAATACACCGAAAAGAAATTTCTCAAATATTCCACACGCTTCTGTAAAGTAGTAGACCGTTATCAAATTTTATCAATGAACAAAAAGGAAATAGGGGTCGTATACTTTAGCCATATGAAAAAGGGGTTGTATATTCATTACTGGAAACTATTTACAGGTTACGTTCCTACAATAATTACTATTTACAGGATTTGTAACATTGCCCCCTTCCCAAGAACTGCACGTCCCGGGCAGTACAATCCCCAGAAAGGGTGCCAAACTTCTATCACAAGTTTACAAATATACACATTAATTAATAACTAACAGATACAGAAAACGCAATAATAACAAGAAATATTACTAAACATTAAAAGCAAAAATTATCTACAACTTTTATGTTATCAACCATGGTTGTTTACGTAATACTCATGAACTATGGCCATAGTATGGGGCTAACCGATCATAATGTACAACCCTAGGTTTTGCATTAGGTGATTTTTGGATCCTCACTACGACGTCATTTAGTCGGTTAAGGACTTTGTAGGGTCCATCCCAATGCGACTGCAATTTGGGTGACAGACCTTTCCGTCGGATGGGATTCCATAACCAAACCTTGTCGCCTTCGTTGAATTCATGTCCAGTAGACCTTGTGTCGTATCGGGTCTTCATCTTCTCCGCCGCGATGTTGACTCGCTCTCGTGCGAAGTTATGAACGTCTTCCAACCGGGCCTGGAGATCCTGGATGTACTCCTCAGGCGATGAAGGCGCATCCGGAGGACGACCGAAGACGAGATCACATGGTAGCCGAAGCTCTCGTCCGAAGAGCATCTGAGATGGGGCAAATCCGGTAGTCTCGTGGACAGCACTGCGGTAGGCCAGCAGGAACAAAGGTAGCTTCTTGTCCCAATCCTGTTGATTTCTGGATACCATAAGCGAGAGATTATTCAGGATTGTGCGATTAAATCTCTCCACCATGCCGTCCGATTGTGGGTGTAGTGGTGTTGTCCTAGTTTTCTCAATTCCGAGAATTTGACATAGGCCCTTAAACACAGCAGAGATGAAATTCCTCCCTTGATCGGAATGAATCTGCAAAGGTGTTCCGTATCTCGAGATCCAATGTTGGACTAGAGTCTCTGCTACGGTGGTAGCCTCTTGATCTGGAATGGGATATGCTTCCGGCCATTTGGTGAAGTAGTCGATGGAAACAAGAATGTATTTGTTCCCATCAGCAGTTCTTGGTAGAGGACCCAGGATGTCGATCCCAATTCGTTCGAAAGGAGCTCCAACGTTGTACAGATGTAGCTTCCCTCTGCTTCTCTTCTTCGGTCCTTTACGAGCAGCACAGGCGTCACAAGAATGGCACCACTTCTCCACGTCATCCTTCGCCTTGCTCCAGAAGAAGCGCTCCCGAACTTTATTGAGGGTTTTCAAGACACCAAAATGTCCTCCAGTCGCACTACTATGTATTTCTTTCAGAACATCTGAAATCCTTGATCGGGGAAGTAGTAACTGCCACCTAGATGTTTTGCCGTCGTCAGATTCCCATTTCCGGTGTAGCACGCCGTTCCGTAAATGGAGTGAGTTCCATAAAGCCCAGTATCTTTTTGTTGCAGGACTGAAGATAGAAACGTCCTGCCAGCTAGGGCGTCGACTGTCACTTTCCATGAACTCTAAAATTGGTTTTATGTCGGGGTCTTCAAGTTGATCTTTTCGAACTTGGTCATCACTCCATGGATCAGGTTCTGATGAAATTGGAGTCACTGTCACCTGATAGGCGGTAGGGCTAGTCGTTCCATACTGTTTCTCGATTCGGGAACAATAGTGGCAGTTCTCAGGACAGGGTCTCCTTGATAAAGCGTCAGCATTCCCGTGAGATAACCCTTTTCGATGCTTGATCTCCATGTCATATTCCTGGAGCCGCTGTATCCATCTGGCTATCTGGCCTTCCGGATTTTTGAAGTTCAAAAGCCAAGTTAATGAGGCATGATCTGTCCGAAGCAGAAATTTTCGGCCGTAGAGGTAATGATGGAAGTGTTCTACAGCTTTCACTATGGCCAGTAACTCCTTTCTGGTGACGCAGTAATTTCGCTCCGACTTTGATAAGCATTTGCTCCAGTAAGCGATGACATGTTCATTTCCGTCAATTTCTTGGGATAAAACAGCTCCGATGCCCTCGTTGCTCGCATCAGTGTCCAGGATGAAGGATTTTTCAGGCTGAGGATAGGCGTTGATGTTAAAGCCTCCTTCAGTCGTAGAAATGCATCTTCGCATTCTTTGGACCATTCGAACTTTTGCTTGCTCTCCGTCAGCTTATGCAAAGGTCGTGCAATGTTGGAAAAACCCTTTACAAACTTCCTGTAGTAGGTGCAGAGCCCCAGGAAACTTCGCAGCTGATGGATGTTTTCGGGACGACTCCAACTCTTGACAGCAGATACCTTCTCTGGATCGGTTTGTACACCCTCAGAAGAGATGATGTGACCAAGGTAGTTCACTTCCCGGCGGAACAAATTACATTTGGACGGGCTTAACTTCAGATTGGCTTCCTTGAGCTTTTGCAGCACCTTCCTAAGATTTGCCAGATGTTCTTCGAAGCTGCGTCCCACGATGATGATATCGTCTAAGTAGACCAGACAGGATTCGTAAGAAAGTCCTCTTAACACTGTCTCCATAAGACGCTCGAACGTAGCTGGTGCATTGCAGAGGCCGAAGGGCATCACTTTAAACTGCCATAAGCCTTGTCCAGTTGTAAATGCTGTCTTTTCTCGGTCATCAGGGTGTATCTCAACCTGCCAGTAGCCGCTCTTCAAGTCCAGGGTCGAAAACCACTTGTGTCCGGAAAGAGTGTCCAAGGTTTCGTCTATCCGTGGAAGAGGGTAACTGTCTTTCTTGGTGATTTCATTCAGCCGTCGGTAATCGATACAAAATCTGGTGGAGCCATCTTTCTTTCGGACTAAGACGATGGGAGAAGCCCAGGGACTGGATGACGGTTCGATTACATCATTCTCCTTCATCTCTTTCAGGAGGGTCTCAACCTCTGCCTTCTTGGCGAACGGTAGTCGTCTTGGATGCTGTTTAATAGGGAGGTGTTCTCCAGTGTAAATCCTATGCTGCGTTAAATTCGTACGGCCAACATCCTCCGATGTAGATGAAAACAGATGCTTGAAGTCGTCCACCAATTGTTCCGCAGCAGTTCTTTGATCTTTCGATAATGGCGCACTCCTAATTAACTTCGACGTCAAGGACTCAGAAGACACAGTCTCAGGGGAATTGATTCTTCTAATGATGCAGTTTACTGGAGTACAAGTTGCCAACACTTCACCTTTTCGGATATTCCTTGGCCTTTCACTCACGTTGGCGACTCTCACAGGAATTACATCCTTAGAAAGGTCCACAAGCGTAGATGCTACCAGTACTCCTTTTAGGCTATGGCTTAGGTTAGGGTATTCAATGAGTCCAAATCGAAAACTATTGCTTTCTTCAAGGGAGCCAGGTATTAATGATTCTGACCTTGAGGGAATCGATAAATCTGTTTGAGCTATTATTTGATGAGCGGATTTTACAACACTCTCTGCAGGGAAAACGGCTATGTCTTCTCTCATCGAGTGCAGCTCATTAGTCTTGAAATCGAGAGTGAAGTCATATTTCTTCAAAAAGTCCAATCCGAGAATGAAGGGGTCCGTGATGTTAGCGACGAATGCTGTATGATGGTAGGTGGCATTCCCAAACACTATTTCCAAGTCCACTTTACCGTCAATCTCGATCTTGTCACCTGTCACAGTCTGGAGACTTACGCGTGGCGATGTCCACAGCAGTTTCAATCCAAATTCACGAGCCACATCTGTCCTAATGATTGTCACATTGGCTCCAGTGTCAACAATCAGTCTGCAGGGGTTCCCATTTACATGTGCGTAAATGAAAAGTCCATCACTGCCACTACTAGAAGAGGAAATCTGCAGAGCTTTAGTGGTGGTGATTTCCTCCCCTCGCGTAGCTTGGCGAGCCGGACAACTCCTTCGCAGGTGTCCTTCACTACCGCATTTCCAGCACTTCTGCTCTTGTTTCTTTTGGGCTGTTATGCTGCTCAAATGTCTTGTCAAGTCACCGAGTTGTCTCTCAAGTTCAGCGAGGTGGGACGACCTGGAATCAGACTCATCAGCTTCCTGAGTCCGGATTAGATGGCGATCCACACGGGTTGCTTCTTGGGCGGCCTCGTATCTCATCGCATACACAACGGCAGAATTCAGGTCTTTGACATCCGCCATCCGTAGAGCTTTCTGGATTTCCGGATCTCGAACCCCGTCGATGTAGTAGTTGAGTGCCAGGTTGTCTCGAACATCCGCAGGGCAGTCGTAAAAAGCAAGATGAGACAGTCTCTCGATGTCCGCCGCAAGCTCTTGCAGGGTTTCCCCAGTTTTCTGGAAATGGGACTTCAACTGGAGTCGGCTGAAATCTTTCTGGCACTTCTCACCGAAGCGAAGCTCCAACGCAGCTGTGAGGGCGGCGAAATCCAGGCGCTGGCTGTCCGGAAGGGTCTGGAGAATGTCCGCTGCGTCACCTCTCAGGGATGCTGCAAGATGACAGGCCTTGGTAGCAGAGTCCCATCCGTTCGCTTCCGCCACTATCATGAATTGAGTTTTGTAAACCTGCCACGAAGTTTTCCCATCAAATGTGGCAAGTTTAATGGACGGTCGAGCAACCGATGTGGGAGCGCCAAACTGTACAGAGCTGCTTTCCGCGGTCGCCAATCTCCTTTCCATGTCTTTAATTATTTCTTCCTTAAATGAGGTAAATTTCTTGTCTTCTTCTTCCAACTTATTTTCCACATTGGCGATACGCTCTTCCACAGTATCAAATTTTTCTTCCAGAGCATCGACTTGATCTGCCATGGCGGTTAGTTGATTCTCCATCATGGTTTTCATCGAAGTTAAGTCACTTTTCATTTCATCTTGACTTGTAGTAATTTTAGTAGTTAAATCATTATTTAACTGTTCTTGGTTAGTCGCTAATTCATTTTTCAATTGTTCTTGATTTGCAGTAAAACTTGCAGTCAAATCACTTTTTAATTGGTCTTGATTAGCCGCCATATCATTTTTCAATTGTTCTTGATTAGCCGCCATATCATTCTTCACAGAGGTGATTGCGTCAAGAAGTTGTTTTAATTGTTCATCCATTGCGCGGGTAATCACCATAAAAATAAAGTCCAAATTTAAAAAGTCTTTATGAAAAAAAATGTCCAAAGTCACACTTACTGCAAGAAAGTCCTGAAGTAGCCCCACGTTGGGCGCCAAATTGTAACGGATTCGGTGCGACTTCCACTTTCTTGAAATGAAGACACAGTTCTTGATAAAACACAGGAAATTTATTTACACTATGTACAGGAAAGATCTTCAACAACTGCTAAATTATTCATCAGCAATAAAGCAATTATCACACAACACCGTAAACTCAACGTTTACACACGTATTTACTTCCAAATACGAAAACAACACAGCGAAATGCCTCGCTATAAACAGAGCAAAAATGCTCTCAGATCGAAATATCAATCGAAACTAACTGTTTATCCATCGCTAACGGCTTAAATACACCGAAAAGAAATTTCTCAAATATTCCACACGCTTCTGTAAAGTAGTAGACCGTTATCAAATTTTATCAATGAACAAAAAGGAAATAGGGGTCGTATACTTTAGCCATATGAAAAAGGGGTTGTATATTCATTACGGGAAACTATTTACAGGTTACGTTCCTACAATAATTACTATTTACAGGATTTGTAACAATATTTTTCTGCATTGTTGGCTCCAGATTATCTGGATTAGATGTTAAAAACGAAAAATAAAATATTTCAATAAGGCAGGAAGAATTGTTTTGTAGATATAGACTAGATTATTCAATGATGAAAAATGAAGCCCCACACAATTTTTAAAGTTGCCTGGTTGATTTTGAAGAGCAAGATCTGAAAGGGTTTTTTTCATGCATAACTTTGTTACTTCAATTATTCTTTTAAACTATTCCATCCAACCAACTCAGCTAGTCAAGAAAAATCATGTTTATGTCTCAGAAGATTAGAGAATTATTTTCGAAATACAATGGATCATTTTTATTTTTATTTTTAAATCTTTAGCTGTACTGGCAAAAGAGCACTGCCCTGGGCGTTGATGGAGTAATGCAAGATTTCCTGTTCTTCTGAATTCCGAAAAGCATGCATTAAAAATTTGCTAAAAGGTAAATATTGTAGCATCAAGGTGTTTTATATAAAGCGAATAAAAATTTTGCCATAAATTTTAACTTATTTTATAATAAGTTATGTTTTAGACACTATTTTTTGTTTTTAGACCCGTTTTATGACCACCTCCTGTTAGCCAGTGTGTGTTTTGTACCATACTGAGGTACAGTACCCGCCACTAATAAAATCACTGGATTATAAAATCAGCCGCTTTTTAAAATCAAATCTGGAAGAACAGAAACATTGCAATATCGAAACATGCTAAAATCATCCTTTAATAAAATCACTATCGCCGTTTTATAAATTCAAGATTTTGAACCTCATAAGTAAAGTATTGATAAAGAAGCACCAAGAAGTGAAGGAATCGATCTCAGAATATAAGGAAATCTCAGTACCAAACTTCAATACATTTCAGAAAATCGTTTGATGTGATAAGATGCACTATTGAGTAAAAAAGGAAAATAGTATAATGTTGAAAATTACAAAACATTTTGTTAACTTTCAGGCGATATTGAATCTTTATTCTTCAATTCTGTTAAAATATTTAGGTATGTTTGTTTAATTAAGACCCTTGTGCAAATAACAGAATAGAAAATTACAAATCATTTTTTAGCTTTCAGACGATATTGAGTCTTTATATTCCTCAATTCTGTTAAAATATTGGCGTATTGTTGTTAGATTAAGTCCCTTGTGCAAATAAAAGAAAAAACGTCAATTGTATTTTGAAACACTTCAACTAATAACAAATGAAAAATTCATTTTGTTTTTAGAGTATTTAAACTTAAAAACCTTTCATTTTTTAGGTGAGTGTAGTTATTCCGGTTTATAAAATCAGCTGTTTTAAAAAACCAAATGTCCTCCGAACGAATGTAATTTTATTAAGCGGCAGGCACTGTAACTCATATTTAACAAACTCGATCCCCCCCCCCCAATGATATGCTGAAATGTCGCCCCTGCCGAAATATCATCTGTATCGAGTACATTTGCAGTGCTTTATTTGGAAAAACCTTGAATTACAAACTCGTGATCCCACACTTTCGGGATGGCAGTTGGTAGATGGAGAATTTCAGCCAATTTCCAGACTTGAGCTCAGCGCTAGATCAACTCTTACTTGCCAAAATGCGCAAGAAGAACCATGTAACACTACAAAATGTATATGCCGTCGATACGGACTTCCATACTCGGTAATTTGTAAAAACTGTTATGGAGATAAATGCACAAACACAGGAAACATTTTGAATTTGGATGAAGTTAAAGATGAAATTTCATTTTGGTAATGTAAATATTTTATTTTATAAAACTTCGTTAAATTCCTGATTTTGTTTTTTCTTCCTACTTAAATTTTTTTTAAAAATGTATTTATTCAACCTTGTTCAAAAATGTCCTCGGAAGCAAAGTTATCCACAGTTCTTTTACCGCTTTAATTAATAAATAATGTTTTTAGCACAGCATGAGACTTCAGTGTCTCGGCTCCTATTTCATTATTTCCCTTCTTTTCAATCTAAAACATAATCATTTTCTCTTTGAGCAAGAAATTTCCTTTCATTTGATACCACACATGATTTTTTTTATTTTTGAAAATTTTCCATGATTTTTCAAGATGGCGACCAAAAAAAAAAAACAAAACCGCCCACTTTAATTTAAAAAAAAATATCTTTTTTCAAGAAGGCGGCAAAAAAAAAAAAAAAAAAAAACCCGCATTTTTCACTACAATGTACATGTGTTCAGTAAGTTACCGCCCTAGGGCTAAGGCAGAAATACATGAAATACACCGCCAGCTCAGTCAATTGCAGTCCTCGGCTAGAATTGACTGAGCTGGCGGTGTATTTCATGAATATAGATGTGGTTTGGGGTCAAAACTTCGCGTGGACAAAATTTTACGTGGACAAAACTTCGCGCGGTCAAATTCGCTGATTCATAACTTCGTGACTTCGCCTTCTGTATTAAGCAATACAGAACGGTCGTTATACCAGAAGCAAATTAACATAGAGTATATAGGAATAAAGTTGGGACTTTTACCACTAGTCATAATAATGGAATGATTTTTAAAATGTGTGATCGTTATATCGAGCGTCGACTGTATATGTAATTTTTAAAAAAATTTCAATTAAAACTAAAATAATTTATTTTTAAGAAGTTTTATTTCGATGCGAAAAGTAATGTACGTACATAGTTTTGTTTGTACAACGTTTTGTACGCACGAAATTTTGACTGCGCGAAGTTTTGCCCCACGCGAAGTTTTGGCCGCGAAGTATTGTTCAGCGAAGTTTCGGCCGCGAAGTTTTGACCCATTACCATAAATGTATGTTTTTAGCATTTTCACTTCACTTTAAGTATCCCATATTATATTCCTTTTCTGTGTTTTCCATTTGATATCACACATGTTTTTTTTTTAAATTTTTTTTATAAATTTTCAAGATGGCCGCCAAAAAACGCATTTGTCCCACCAGTACGGATGTATATTTTTAGTATGTTCATTAGGAGTGTGTTACCTACCATTTACCACAAATCATTTCTGTTGCAATTTGTTTAGCCCCCAAGGTGTTTTTCGGCCTATTTCTACTGCACTGAGGAGGGAGGATGAAGATGAAACGCAACAACAGATCCTTGAAGGAAGGCTAGGGTTACTTGGGCCGTTGCATGAGCGTCACTTGGGTGCTGGCTGGCTCTGACATTTATTTATTTATTTGCATTAAAAAAAAAATGATGGTCAGAAGTTTTTTTTTTTTTTTTTGTTTCTTTGTTACCAATTTTAAGATGATACTTTGTTACCAATTTTAAAATTTTGAATCGAAACGAGAAAAAAAAAACCTATTTTATTGTTAATTATGTTCGTCATTCAGAAAATGTGTTAAGTTATTTTCTTTCAGAAGTCTTTAAAAACAGAATACCATCGATATCTTTATAGTTAGAGTCTCATAAAAAAAAAGTTATACTGATGCTGCCTTACGAAGTCAGAGTCTGACCAAAACGAAAAAAGTAAAAATTTTACACACCAAAAGGCTTTTCTATCAAAAGGAGTGCACAATGGAAAAAGAAAAAAGTTTCTATTTGATTCCGATTGCTTAACTAGACAAATGACTAAATAGAAAATGCATTAATGAGATAGTTTGAGAGGAAGGAAAAACTTTCAAATCCAGACCTCATGTCCTAGCTGTCCAAAAATGTGGACTTTCGGTCTGTGACCTTGTTGTCCGTTGGACATTATGTCCACTGGATCTTATGTCCGCTGGATGTTCTGTCCCTTGGATCTTCTGTCCGTTGAACCTTTTGGACGTGGACGTTTTGGTTTTGCACGTTTTGTCCGGCTCCCAGATTTCCATTGGTCATCTTTTGCAGAATTTCCTTCGTGACTTTTAGAAAAAGGTTGTGCATAAATTTTCTTTTGGTTACCTTTGTTAATCTAGAGAGCTAATATCTAGGAATCCTGTGGAGGCTCCGGGGAAATTTTAAAGAATGTGCTAGCTGTAACCATTTTCGAGCGGATTTCGTTGCTTTTCAAATTTCCGAAGTGTGATTTTAATTTAGTAAACAATTAAATAAACTAAATTATAAGTTCGTTTATTTGCATTTGTCTTTTCCCTGACATTTTAATCAAAGGAGGAAAAACGCATGCAATGCAGCGAAAATAGCTTTCTTTCTATATCTTTTCTAACAAAGAAAAATACAATTTTATTTTTTATGCAAATGAAAAGAGAGCCTCGAACTTGAAAAACAACTCTCGGCAAACAATAATTCCAACTTCAACCGTCGCCATTCCGACTGAATATATGAAGGAAAACCAAAAATTTCGAATCCGAATTGTTCATCCCCCCCGAAAATTATTCACAAACCCGGAGCTGAAAACGAGCTCGCTGAAAACCTGAATTCCATTTTTATGTCTGAGTCTGAGATTTAAAACTCGGTTCGTCGCTCCAACATATCGTCGACCCCAGGCACTGGCTCGTGAAGGTCATTCGGGGCGGCCAGACAGGTTTTTGGAGTTGCCACCCCCCCCCTGCAATAATTTTCTTCTACCTGCGGCCAACAACCAGCCAGAGAAATTGTTGTTGTGTTGTGTGATGGCAAGGTACTATCTCTTACGATGACGTAATACCGGTTCTGTTCCAACCGTCGTTCTGAGATTCCGACTATTATTACTATTATTATTATCATCGTTTTTTCTTGTTTTTGTTCTACTCTTCTATTTTCTCTTCGCGAAGAGCGTTCACGCGTCTAGATTCTTCTTTTGTTGGTGCGTACGTGAAAGTTTTCTTTACTCTCGCAACGAACTTTTTGGCAGGTAGAGGAGAAAATGAACACCTGTCATTGAAAATGAATATCATAGGCGTTTCTCCGCTCCGTTTAATTTCTCATTTCTCAGGTTAACGATTCGAGATCGTGTGAGGATCGTTTTCATACTCATTGGGTGCTAAGCATCGAATTTCTTCCACGAGTTGTTGCTTTAATTTGATTTTGACAGTTTGGAAAGGAATCCATTCCTTTGAGACCAAGAAGACATTCAGGGTACAGAAAGAAATGAAAGAAAAAGATTTAATTTCACATAATTGGAACTGAGATTCAAGACGCCTACCATTGCAGCGAATGTTCAAATTTAGTGTGAAACAAAGGATTTATTCTGTGGACTCGGACATAAAGACATTTGGACTTCGGACAGCAGATTACATCCAAAAAGGCTGGTGGACTGAGGACAAACTTCATACTTTGGACCATACAGAGGACCATAAACTTAAATTATCTCTCCATCTCATTCTGTATTACAAATATTAAAAAAAAATCGCTTAAGACAAAGGATAAACTTCAAAACCCGGATTTTATGTCCAGCCTGCTCAGAAAACTGGACCTTATGTTCTTCCTCGATCCTCGCTGTCCAAGAATGGGGACTTATGACCGTGAATCTTCTTTCCGTGAACCTTTTGATTTTGGACCTTCTGTTCGAATCATTAAAGCATAACACGTGAACATTCACTCATTCACTCGTGTAAAAGACTTGGACAAAATAAGTCAATCATTCGCTGTTGCACACAATTAGATCTGACTACTCGAGTTCAGATCATTTGAAAAGAAAATATCATGCAGAAGCGGGATGCGGACATGATATACAATCCCAATTCAAAAGTTCCTTGACTCACTCATTCTATAATAAAAACTTGTATCTTGCTGGTAATTGTACCACGTATTACACAAATATATAATATTCAAAAAAAATAGTTGACATCAGGGACGAACTGGGTCCCGCAAGAGGTCGCTAACCTTGACCTCCGGAAGGCGCAAAAAAGATGGGGGGGGGGGAAGTTGCACTAAAAAAAAGGTGTTCAGGCTTGAGGGCATCAGCCCCTGAAACAAAGAAAAAACTTTAAAATCCGGACGTTTTGTCGAGATTGCTCAGAAAACTGGACGTTATGTCCTAGCTGTCCAAAAATGTGGACCTTTTGTCCTTCGGACTTTATGTCCACTGAACGTTCTGTCCGTTAGACCTTTTGGATTTGGACGTATCCGGCTCTTGGACGTTTTGTCCGGACATAATGTCCGACAGACAGAAAGTCTACATTTTTGGTCAACTAGGGTATAACGTCCAGTTTTCTGAGCAGGCTGGACAAAACGTCCGAATTTAAAATTTTTTCCTTTGTCTCAACTATTTTTGTTTATGGACAGGACCTTTTGGAAGTGCCGGATCTTCGATTTTTTTTAAGTCCGCGCAAATCGTGAAGCAGCCTCCCTTACACAATAGACACTCTTCACCCTTCCCCCTACAGACATAGAGTGCGTTTGCTGCACGTGCACATCCCCGTAAGATATAATGTTTGCAAAAATAATTACATATATATATATAAATATAATAAAATTATTAATGAGTATAGTTTTTGCGATTTTTTTAATCCTCTGTACACTTCAACAAAACGCCGTAAATAGGGTTCGTGGAAAAATAAAAAAAAATCAAGGTGCGAAAAGATTTATCTTTTGAAAAATAAAAATAAAACATACATGAAACACAAAAAGGTAAGTAAAAATATGATTCAAAAATATTTATTGTCTGAACAAAAAGCAATAGATAACGTGATTCGCTATCAACAAGTCTCAAAAAGCAAATAAAATCCATTCCAAGTCATGAATGGCAACATGACAAGACATTACCAGACGATGCGACAAATAAAGCAATGGATCTCGTGACTCGCTATCTACCAATCACAAGGGTAATCGATTGAGAAAAGTCAAACTACTTGTGCCTCATTTTTGATATTTCAAACAAAATGAATTTGAGACGAAGCTTCAAAATTTGTATAACCAAGAGGCTGGACGTACCGGTGCATTGCGTTTCAATAAAAAAAAAAACACCCTAATACTTAATCTTTATATCTCGTTAGGGGTGGGGGAGGAGATATATAAATGCAGATAAATGATACATTACACTCAAACCTGTTTTTGTGCAGTGGATAGGGACCGCATAAAAAATCGAAAAAAAAAAAAAAACAATTCGTTTTAAAAGGGATTTCGCTGTTTTAAAAAAGAATTTCTTCAATTGAGTCCCAACCTAATTGAAATTTTCATGCTCCGCACAAAAACAGGTTTGAGCGTATATGTTAAGAACTAGTATTACGGTTATAATTGTACTTTGTACAGTACAAATTTTAAAGAAAATTAGTGAAAGGATAAACTTTAAAATCCAAACTCAATGGCCTGCCTGCTCAGAAAACTGAACCTTGTGTCCAAGTGTGTATGGAGGGGGGGGGGGAATCTATAAAGACTCTTCTATATTAAAAAGTTGTACCACGTAATTGTAATTGTACTACGTAATTGTACACAAATATATTCAACAAAATTAGTTGAGACAAAGGAAAAAATTTAAAATCCGGACGTTTTGCCCAGCCTGCTCAGAAAACTGGACGTTATGTCCTAGCTGTCCAAAAATGTGAACGTTCTGTCCTTGGACATTTTATCCGTCAGACATTGTGTCCGTTGGACGTTATGTCCGTCGGGTTCTGTCCCTCGGACGGTTTGGACCTGGACGTTATGTCCATGGACGTTTTGGATCTGGACGTTATGTCCGACGTGTTGTCCGACTCCCGAAGATTTTGGGGCCCGTCACAAATGACCTTTATGGTCCCTCCTCCATAATGGCTACCGCTACGTCCTTACATATATTTTAACCCTCATTAAAAAAAATTTGGGTCCCCTTCAAGCTCGGGTCTGGGCCAACAAGTAGTGTCCTCCCTTCTCCCTTACTGTGCACGCGCCTGTCTGGACCTTATGTCAGTCGTCTCCACGCTACTTTTACCGTAAGACACATTTCATTTAATAAAAGGGGGATCCTAATACTTAAATTTTATTTTTCCATCATGTCAGTGTGTGTGTGGGAGGGCGGGGAGCTATACAGACATATTCTATATTAAAAACTCGTTTTTTGCTGGTGATTGCATCACACAAACGCACATATCACACAAACACAAATATATTCAACAAAATTGGTTGAGACAAAGGAAAAACTTTAAATCCGGACGTTTTGTCCAGCCTGCTCAGAAAACTGGACGTTTTGTCCTAGCTGTCCAAAAATGTGGACGTTCTGTCCTTGGACCTTTTGTCCGTCGGACATTGTGTCCGTTGGACGTTATGTCCATCGGACGTTCTGTCCCTCGGATATTTTGTCCGTTGGACGTTTTGGTCATGGATGTTATGTCTGTGGAAGTTTTAAATCTGGACGTTTTGTCAGGATCCCGTCAGTCGGACCTATTGGACGTAGATCTTCTGTTCGTGCACCATTTGGTATTGGTTTGGACCTTTTGTCCGGACCTCGTTTGCTGGATTTTTTAGTTGCGCACTTTCTGTCCGGAACCTGGATCTTTTGATGAGGAACTTATTGCAGTCGTTATGGTCGTACCTTTTGGTTTTAGCATTGATGTTTTTGTTCCAAAAATACAGTGAAACCTGTGTAAGTTGACCACTCGCGGTGCAGTACTTTGGCGGTCAACTTAGACAGGTGGTCAACTTATAAAGGGCGGTAATGTTTTTTTTTATTATTATTTTTTGTCATTTCTTGCACCATGTATTTATTTTTTTGAGGAATTCACCCTTACTCTTTCTGTTCAACTCTACTTTCATTGTTTAACATTATTGAAAGTGAAGCAATAATTAAAAATACTATTCAAATACTTTTGTTATTTCCCCCTTGTTTTTAACTATATTAGTTACTGTAGTTTTAGAAATTCAATATGTGTCAGCTAATTTTTTGAGGCTTTCTTTCTCTTCAATTACATTTAATATTCCATACTTTTTATTAATATCAAGTTCCACTAACTTTCTTTTTGAAGCCTTTTTATTTAAATTTTATAGCACAAAAAGCAACAAGCTCGACTCTCCCAGTTCATAAAGGCAAAATTAAAATATCCTATCTCTTAATCCCTTGCACCAGAAACATGTAACTTTACTCATTAGTCATTAAGCAGGCCCAGATCTGCGTACCCACAGTGCGAGGGCCGCGTCCGTAAAGGGGCTAACAGCCCTAGAAATTGAAAAAATAGAACCCCCCCCCCTAGCACTAAGGCTTATTCGCTTCACAAATAGACACTGCTGGCCACTAGGGAGGGGCCCAATATATTTTGTTGCAGGGGGCCCAAAATGTATAGATCCGGCCCTGCTCTTTTTAGCACAATTCCTGTGTTGCCACAACATATTGCAACTGAAAGAAGACTTTGAACTTTTCTACTGACACCCATTTTCATTGAACAGAGTACAAAAAGCTATCTCAAATAGAACAACAAATGAAAAACAAGTTTGGAGAATAAAGAGCAGCATAAACTTTATGCTGCTATTTAGTTAGTAAAATGCTAGTATGTCATCAAAGCATTTAAAACATATTTTGAAAGCTATCAGAAAAAAAAAAAATCTATTATTATTATTATATATAATAAATAAATAAATAACAAAATAAAATAATATGCTGAAGAAAGTTTAAGAAAATAAACCAAGTGATCAACTTACAATGGGTTTTTTACAATATTCCAGACCAAATTTGGCGTACATTAGTAGTCAAGATAGACAGGTGGTCAAGATAGAGAGGTGGACAAGTTACAGAGGTTTTTCTTCATTATATGAGATAGGGCTAATTCCGTTCCTGACAAAAGCGGTCAACATAGGTGGTCAACTTTACAGGTTTTACTGTAATAATAATAGGAGTAAGTTTTAATAAGTTAATTATACACAGTAACTGCATTGAAATATTTCTCTGCGCAAAAATTGAATGAACTGAAATGGAATAAAAAAAATCAGGGTTAATTTTCATTGGAATAATTTCGTAATAGAGTTTCAACCAAAGATCCCTTTAGCAGAGGCGATAAGCACCACTTTCTGGCATCCATAAAAGAAAAGCAATACGAAAAATGGCGGGAAAGTCTTCCAGTTCGGAGAAAAGCAAGGTTACAGGTGATGAGGGGGAAGTGCAAGGTCACAAATATTCTTTCATAGGTGCTCTTATTTCTTTTTCTTCTTTCTCCCCCAAGCTCTTCCCTGCTCCCCTGATAGTGAAAGAAGCAACCGTCATTCGCAGAACGGAGATTCGTATTCGAACGCTTCTTTCCCCTGCGGCGGAAACGAACGTCGAACGTTACCAATTTAGGAAATTTTTCTAAAAGGTCCAATGAATATTGGAACGAGGGATTTCCGGGGTCGGAAACTATTTCTAGTGGGCTGCATATTGGGTCTTCACCATGCTGCAATTGTTGAGGGGTGTCAGGCGGAAATATTTGCAATCGGCGTGATTCTCTGTTGAAAATGGCGCGGTTTTTGCTTTTCTCTTCTCTGTCCTACTTTGCCCAATTACATATAGTATCCGATTTTACATTTGATTCAATCATTGGCTGTCATTTAAATTTAAAAAAAAAAAAAAAAATTTTTTTTTTTTTTTTTTTTTTCAGGAATCAAGTAAAATTTAGTTAGTTCTCCGCAAATATGTTTTTAAAGTTCAAACTGAAAATTTTGTTCATGGTTCCTGATGCTCATTATAGGAATTTTTTTAATTATAGAAAGTAAATTTTAAAATTTATTACACGACATGCACTGTCATTTAATATTAAAATTTTAAATTTTTCAGTACAGAAATGTGACGAGATATTTTCCTATTCAATTAGCATACTTCGTTTTAGGCCTGCAAAGACAAAATAATTTTTATATGTGTCTTTTCCAGCGGCGAGTCTAATAAACAGCAATTTTCTCAAATACAGGGTTACTTTTTGCCGAGCATATTTTTGCGAATGCAATACTTTTAACTAACGAATTTTGAAAACAGGTAAGAATCTAAAAAAAAAATTAAAAAAAAAAACAATAATGGGATCGTTTCCGAAATTTTAAAAGTATTTATTTCTGAAAGAGCATGCTTAAAAACATAGAATTTGACCATTTTTTAAATAATTTGGCAAAATTTAATATTTTTGAACAGCTATTTTAATTGGTGCGCAGATTCCATTTCATTTTTTACGCTTCTGCACATGACATCACAAGTGATAAAATTCCATTCACTGATGGCATTAACGCAGAGCACAATATTTAATTCGCATCTTAATTATCATAATCTGGAAACGCGGTATACAGCAAGCGCAAGCATTCAATGCGTCAAAATTCATCACTTGTGACGTCATGAAGGCCACGCCTTATTTGAAAAATTGGACATTAAAAAAATACTAATAATAAAAATTAAACGTTTTGAAAAGTTTTTCCTCTCCCCATGCTATTTTTTTTTTTTTTTTTTTGCTTAATCTATCAACTTCAGTGAATAAAAGTAGTACTTTTGACTGATGGAAACAACCCCATTAAGTTTGTATCGTGGAAAAATAGATTTTCTTAAAAGTTCCGTAGGAAGAAACGCTCTTTGTGAGTAAATTTAGAAAACGCTAATTTTTAGTGAGCTCGTCTGATTTTTCTATATTTATTAATTTAAATGATTACCTATACTGTTTATACGCACAGAATAAAACTCCACTTATTGATAAATTTGTTTTCTCTCTTATGCTGTGCAACGTCCCCCCCCCCTCCTCCGAACCGCTTAGCAGTGTTGCCAACTTAGCCCTTTCGGGGCTAGATCTAGCCCTTTTTCGGCTTGTTAAGCCCCGAAGAAGAAAATTTAGCACCAAGCCCCGAACGCTTTTTTTTATTCAAAAATGTTTTTGGGCTGAGTTATTTTATTTTATATTCATAACCGCTTAGCATGTAGCCATAAATTTTGACGATGGGGGGTGGATGAAAGCTTCTAACAATATAATGCAACAAGTAAATATCTGAAACATGGTACGCAACTTTGCATTGTGAAAAGAAAAAGAAAAAAAAAGCGATTTTTTTAAAGGTAACCGAAAAGAAATGGACGGGGGGGGGGGGGAGGGGTGCTTCCATTACTAGACTTTAATTTATTGTGCTGTGGAGTCAGGGAAAATGATTGACTCCGACTCCTTTTCTGAAAAAATAGTCCAAATTTTAAATCGAAGCTTCATTTGAAAGTGGAAATTCGTTAGGGAATAAGAAATTTGAAGCAGAGACCACCAGTAATGGATTTTTATATCGCTTCAGTAGATCATGTTTTAAGAAACATGCACACATACAAAATTACACATGTTTTTCATCGGGTGACCAGTGCAAGTTTTGACACTTTTTCTTTGAGGCAAAAAAAGCTGTTTAAATGCTAATAGCCTCCAACTATGTAGAAGTTTTTAGTGTTTTTGTGAGTTTTGAGTAGTCTAACTCTTGAAATATTTTTTGTTTTAAATATGGTGACAAATTTAGATGAATTCAGTTTGGTGAAGAACATTTTAACATGTAAGTATATTATCTGAAAAATTCTTTAAAGTGAATGAGTAAAAAATGTTTGCTTTTCTTTCAATGAACTCTTCTGACAGCAAAGCTGTATTTTAAGGAGCAAATTATCACGTAGTCACAGATGAAACGAATGTCGGATAAATTAGCCATATGAGATAAATGTTTGCTCCCTGTCATTGAACAGTTCTGCCTGGAAAACTATGCTTAAAGGGGCAAACTCAGGCAATCGCGTAAGTGAAATGAAAATTGGATAAATTAGCCTTATAACAGGGGTTCTCAGACTTTTCCAATTAGCTGCTCGCTTTGAAGAATTAGAATTTTCTCACAGGACCCTAGTTGACCTCCATTATATAGAAACATAGGGTAGACCGAGGCACATTTACGCATTGGGCGCGCTTACCCACATTTTATTTTTAAAAAGGGGGGTCCTATTAATTAATTATATTTCCATTTTGTCAGTGTGTGTGGGGAGAAAGGGGGGGGGGTCTATACAGACTCAATCTTAATTAAAAAGACGTATTACACAAATAATTTAACAAAATTAGATGAGACAAAGGAAAAACTTTAAAATCCGGACGTTTTGTCCAGCCTGCTCAGAAAACTGGACGTTATGTCCTAACTGTCCAAAAATGTGGACGTTCTGTCCTTGGACCTTTTGTCCGTCGGACATTGCGTCCGTTGGACGTTATGTCCGTTGGACGTTATGTCCGTCGGACGTTATGTCCCTCGGATGTTTTGTCCCTCGGACGTTTTGGTCATGGATGTTATGTCCGTGGACGTTTTGGATTTGGACGTTTTGTCCGGATCCCCAGATTGACACTACTCCAAATGATACACACAGCAAATATTCTGACAATTTTTGAGCATCAGTCGAGCTTCGGTTTAGCATGCGGATAGGAAAATCTGTTTTCTACTGAGTTATTAAATTTTGTGTTGAACGTTTTGAAGCTTATTGTGAGTAAATCATACACAGTTAAGAACAAATAAATGTATAAAAATTAGCAGAATTTTATTCTTTTTTGAGAATTGTACTTGTATAGACAGAAAAGTTATTAAATTTTCTTGCACGTTAAAAATAAATCCAAACTTCCCGACGGGGCACGGTTACGCATTTTCATCGGGGCACATTTACGCACGTTCTTACTGTGTCTTACTACTCTGTCTTACTTCTAAAATGGCCTCGGAAGCTTTTTTCGCTCTGTACTGTTTCAAATATTTAGTATTTGCAGGTTATTTAGTTTTGAAATTCACCATTCATTTTTAATTAAGTATAATAGTATTCGTATTTTATAGCTTGTAATCATACAGTGTTGTCTTCATGATTGCTCAGCTTTCAATTTATGCACTATTCAGCTTGTAATACTTTTTTTTCATTTTAAAGAACTCTTTTCTTGAAAAACTGTAATTAAAGGGGCCAACTATCAAGTACTTGCACAGGGGAAATAAAAATTGAATGAACTAAGCTTTTATGAGATAAATGTGTTTGTTTTACTGTCATTAAAGTCTTCGAAATGAAAAACAAAATTTAAAGGGGCAAAGTTTCAATTAGATGCAAAGGTGGAATAAAAATTGGATAAATTAGCATTTTGAAATAAATATTTGCTTCACTGCTAGAGAACTCTTATGCCGGTAAAACTGTATTTAGAGGGGCAAGCTCTCAATGAGGTGCATCGGTGAAATGACATTGGGAAAACTTTTTTTTATGGGATAAATGTCATGAGATAAATGTATGTTTCACTGTCATTGAACTCTTCGGAATGAAAAACAAAATTTAAAGGGGCAAAGTTTCATTTAGTGTCATAGGTGAAATGAAAATTGGATAAATCAGCATTTTGAAATAAATAATTGCTTTGCTGCTATTGAACTCCTATGCCGGCAAAACTATTTAAATAGGCAAAGTCTCAATGAGGTGCATTGGTGAAATAACAATTGGAAAAATTATTACTATCAGATAAATGTTTGCTTCCCACTCATTGAACTCTTTTCTTGAAAAATTGTATTTAAAGGGGGCAATTATCAAATACTTGCACGGGGGGGGGGGGGGGAATTGAATGAACTGGGCTTTTATGAGATAAATGTTTGTTTTACTGTCATCACAGTCTTCGAAATGAAAAACAAAATTTAAAGGGGCAAAGTTTCAATTAGATGCAAAGGTGAAATGAAAATTGGATAAATTAGCATTTTGAAATAAATATTTGTTTCACTGCTAGAGAACTCTTATGCCGGTAAAACTGTATTTAGAGGGGAAAACTCTCAATGAGTTGCATCGGTGAAATGACAGTTGGAAAAACTTTTTTTATGGGATAAATGTCATGAGATAAATGTTTGTTTCACTGTCATTGAACTCTTCGGAATGAAAAACAAAATTTAAAGGGGCAAAGTTTCATTTAGTTGCATAGGTGAAATGAAAATTGGATAAATTAGCATTTTGAAATAAATATTTGCTTCACTGCTAGAGAACTCTTATGCCGGTAAAACTGTATTTAGAGGGGCAAACTCTCAATGAGTTGAATCGGTGAAATGACAGTTGGAAAAACTTTTTTTATGGGATAAATGTCATGAGATAAATGTTTGTTTCACTGTCATTGAACTCTTCGGAATGAAAAACAAAATTTAAAGGGGAAAAGTTTCATTTAGTTGCATAGGTGAAATGAGAATTGGATAAATCAGCATTTTGAAATAAATAATTGCTTTGCTGCTATTGAACTCCTATGCCGGCAAAACTATTTAAAGAGGCGAATTCTCAATGAGGTGCATTGGTGAAATAACAATTGGAAAAATTATTACTATCAGATAAATGTTTGCTTCCCACTCATTGAACTCTTTTCATGAAAAATAGTATTTTATGGGGCCCATTATCATGTACTTGCATATGGGAAATAAAAATTGGATGAACTGGGCTTTTAAGAGACAAATGTTTGTTTTACTGTATTGAAATCTTCGGAATGAAAAAAAAATTAAAGGGGGCAAAGTTTCATTTAGTTGCATAGGTGAAATGAAAATGGGATTAGTCAGCATATTGAAATAAATAATTGCTTTGCTACTATTGAACTCCTATGCCGGCAAAACTATTTAAAGAGACAAAGTCTCAATGAGGTGCATTAGTGAAATAACAATTGGAAAAACTATTACTATCAGATAAATGTTTGCTTCCCACTCATTGAACTCTTTTCTTGAAAAATTGTATTTAAAGGGGCCAATTTTTAAGTACTTGCACAGGGGAAATAAAAATTGAATGAACTGGGCTTTTATCAGATAAATGTTTGTTTTACTGTCATTAAAGTCTTCGAAATGAAAAACAAAATTTAAAGAGGCAAAGTTTCAATTAGTTGCATAGGTGAAATGAAAATAGGATAGATCATCATTTTGCAATAAATATTTGCTTCACTGCTATCGAACTCTTATGCCGGTAAAACTGTATTTAGAGGGGCAAACTCTCAATGAGGTGCATCGGTGAAATGACAATTGGACAAACTTTTTTTATGGGATAAATGTCATGAGATAAATGTTTGTTTTACTGTCATTAAAGTCTTCGGAATGAAAAACAAAATTTAAAGGGGCAAAGTTTCATTTAATTGCATAGGTGAAATGAAAATTGGATAAATCAGCATTTTGAAATAAATAATTGCTTTGCTGCTATCGAACTCTTATGCCGGTAAAACTGTATTTAGAGGGGCAAATCTCAATGAGGTGCATCGGTGAAATGACAATTGGACAAACTTTTTTTATGGGATAAATGTCATGAGATAAATGTTTGTTTCACTGTCATTGAACTCTTCCGAATGAAAAATAAAATTTAAAGGGGGCAAAGTTTCATTTAGTTGCATAGGTGAAATGAAAATTGGGTAAATCAGCATTTTGAAATAAATAATTGCCTTGCTGCTATTGAACTCCTTTGCCGGCAAAACTATTTAAAGAGGCAAAGTCTCAATGAGGTGCATTGGTGAAATAACAATTGGGAAAATTATTACTATCAGATAAATGTTTGCTTCCCACTCATTGAACTCTTTTCCTGAAAAATTGTATTTAAATTGCCAATCATCAAGTACTTGCATAGGAAAATTGAAAATTGAATGAACTGGGCATTTATGAGATAAATGTTTGTTTTATTGTCATTGAAGTCTTATGAATGAAAAACAAAATTTAAAGGGGCAAAGTTTCAATTAGTTGCAAAGTTGGAATTTAAATTGGAGAAATTAGCATTTTGAAATAAACATTTGCATCACTGCTATTGAACTCCTATGCCGGCAAAACTATTTAAAGACGCAAAGTCTCAATGAGGGGCATTAGTGAAATAAAAATTGGAAAAATTATTAATATCAGATAAATGTTTGCTTCCCACTCATTGAACTCTTTTCTTGAAAAATTGTATTTAAAGGGGCCAATTTTTAAGTACTTGCACAGGGGAAATAAAAATTGAATGAACTGCGCTTTTATGAGATAAATGTTTGTTTTACTGTCATTAAAGTCTTCGAAATGAAAAACAAAATTTAAAGGGGCAAAGTTTCAATTAGTTGCAAAGGTGAAATGAAAATTGGATAAATCAGCATTTTGCAATAAATATTTGCTTTACTGCTATTGAACTCTTATGCCGGTAAAATTGTATTTAAAGGGGCAAACTCTCAATTTGGTTCATCGGTGAAATGACATTTGGAAAAACTTTTTTTATGGGATAAATGTCCTGAGATAAATGTTTGTTTCACTGTCATTGAAGTCTTCGGAATGAAAAACAAAATTTAAAGGGGCAAAGTTTCTTTAAATGTCATAGGTGAAATGAAAATTGGAAAAATCAGCATTTTGAAGTAAATAATTGCTTTGCTGCATTGGTGAAATAACAATTGGAAAAATTATTACTATTAGATAAATGTTAGCTTCCCACTCATTGAACTCTTTTCCTGAAAAATTGTATTTAAAGTGGCCAATCATCAAGTACTTGCACAGGGGAAATGAAAATTGGATGAACTGGGCTTTTATGAGATAAATGTTTGTTTTACTGTCATTGAAGTCTTTTGAATGAAAAACAAAATTTAAAGGGGCAAAGTTTCAATTTGTTGCAAAGATGGAATGGAAATTGGATAAATTAGCGTTTTGAAATAAACATTTGCTTCACTGCTATCGAACTCTTATGCCGGCAAAACTGTACTTAAAGGGGCAAATTCTCAATGAGGCTAAACAACCATCTGTCGGAATTGGTGAAATGACAATTGGATTTTTTTTCTTATTAGATAGCGAAATGTTATGAGATAAATGTTTGTTTCACTGTCATTGAACTCTTCTGCTTGAAAAACTATATTTAAAGGAGCAAATCTTCATGTAGTTCCATAGTAAAAATGAAAATTGGATAAATTATCCTCATGAGATAAATGTTTTCTTTAATGTCATTGATTTCTTTTCCTGAAAATAGTATTAAAAGGTGCGGATTATAAAGCACTTGCATGATGTAAATGAAAATTGGATGAACTAACCTTATGAGATAAATGTTTGCTTCACTGTTTTTAAACTGTTCTGCATGAAAACAAAATTTAAAGGGTCAAAGTTTCTATTAGTGGCATAGGTGAAATGAAAATTGGATAAATTAACATTTTGAAATAAATATTTGCTTCACTGCTATTGAGCTCTTATGCTGGCAAAACTGTATTGAAACGGCCGTGTATTACTGTCGAAGCGATTTCCCAGCAGGCTAAACAATGCGCACTGCACATTCGTTCTATTTATCATACTGTGCCGTGTATTGATTTTTCTAGTATCAGTACAGTCATTTATCGACCATATCAGCACGCGGCTCCTTGTGATCGAAGGTTGTCTTTTTATGATGGGACTGCGTATTATCTATTCTTTTATGTGGCACATCTGTCGGCTAATAACTATATTCACGATAATTTTAGCGCTCAGCATGCCCTCTAGATGGAGGCACGTGGGTCTCTTCGATGCGAAACTGCACTAGGGATTTAATTTTGCCGAGAGTATTTAAAGCCAAACAAATAATCAAGGGATATTTTACATGCTGCACAATCATACGACATGGAGGTTTACGATTTTCTGCACCTTGAAAATCTACCGACTGCAGCCAGGTGTGAAACCGCACCTTACTTGAGCGTAAGAGGCGAGCTCCTAACAACTGAGCCACTCTGCGGGCTGTGAGCAAAAGTGGTAACGTATGAAATAAAAGAAAATTTTATAAACAATTTTTTTTTTTTTTTTTTTTGAGAATTAGAAGCTTTTCGATATTATAGTGCGCTAGATTAATCTTTTGCTAAAGTGGATCTTTTTAACCTGATTATGACTTTCGAAGATACTGCGAGCACAATCAGTTTTTAGCTCCCCCCCCCCCCCGCCCCCTTCGCTCTAGCAATATGATGTATTAATAAAATATTTAGAATTTATAGCATGTGAGAGCTTTCTTTTTTAAATTTAATATTAACATCTCGCTAGAGTGTGAAATTAAACTACTCCATTTTTAAAAACTTTTGATACATATGTGGTGCCGGTGCCACGGCCCTGTGTCCGTGCCTTAATCTGGCCCTGTTTGAAATTTAGTGCCGATTATGGTCAATGCTTACAGCAGAAAACGTAAAACTATATGTGCTTTAAAATGCTCCTAAAAAGTTTAATCTTATTTACTAATAATAAAGCTGAATGTCTGGATCTCTGTCCAAATATCTGTCGGGATGATACGTGCATAGCGCCTAGACCGTTCGCCGATTTTCTTGAAATTTGTCACAGAATTAGTTTGTAGCATGGGGGTGTGCACCTCGAAGCAATTTTTCAAATATTCGATTTTGTTCTTTTTCTATTCCAATTTTTAGAACATTTCACAGAGCAAATTATCATAACGTGGACGAGCAAATTACCATAACGTGGGCGAGCAAAAGAACGTAGCAAATTGGCGAGAAATTCATCAACCATTATTGTAAATATACAGGCTAATCAGACCTTTTAATTTTATGCTACGGGCAGAGCCGTGCGGGTACCGCGCTAGTATTTTTTATAAAACGAACTCTTGAAGAGGTTGCATTGCACGTGCCAGCAAGTTTCACAATGGTTCCGAGTTCAAGGTCTCTTTCGCGGGATCCTTTTCAACTCGGAGGGAAGCAAGAACCTGACACACTACATATTGTGCAGGTGAAAGGTGTGGTATCCATTGATCAACATAGTAGCACCTGCTGGCTGGGGAGAAAGTGATCGGAGAAATATTCTCATGAACTTCCTTCTGTTCGATTTGAACGAAAATGAATCTTTTGAAATTAGATTACTTCTGACTTCGAGTAAATAATAAAGTGACCAGACGCTTTGTTTTTGACTGAGACTTTTTATCAAATGACGCAGTGAGAAGCAAAGGGATGTAAGTGGCAAAATTAAAAATTTGGGGATAACCAATACACATGGTAGTTGGTGAACCTGTCCTCTGGCTTGGGGCAAGAGATGGTACTAGTAGCCTGGTAGTCGCTGCTATGCAGCATGATTTAGAAAAAACTTTCAATGGAAACCTACCTAGAATGTTATCTTTAAACGCGTTTTACTCAAAACTTGAAAATGTCCACTTACATCCCTTTGCTTGTCACTGCCTCAAATTTCCTGCCAAAATGTTCCTCTTTTGGCTTTTCCCATTAAAATACCGCTAAAATCTCGATTTTCTTCCAAGTTAAAAAAAAAAAAAAGAGAAAAAAAAAAAAGAATTAGCTTAATCGTTCATCATTCTTGGAGTATTCATTATTTCTTTACCTCAGAGCCAGAAGGATGTAAGTCACATTATGATAATTTTACAGGAGAGAGGAAAAACTTTTTTCTGGCGCATGCAAAGAACGGGACAACGGAATATTGCAATTTTTGGACTTATGTCAGTCGTAGTCTGGCTCTGAGGTACAGATTTTATTGATATTAATATCTCTTCTTATAACCAAGATTAATTTTTCGTATTATGTTAAGAATTTTTAGATTGCTGACAGGCAATAGAAACGTGCTAATGTAAATTGCTTCCGATAGCAAATGTGACTGACACGTAGATACAGCCAGGGCCCGATTAAGACATCAGGGGGCCCTAGGCCATATGCTTTTTCGGGGCCCTTGTGTAGTCAACCCGAACAATTTTAGCCATTGGCGAAAACAGTTATAGCTATTGGTTTAAAAAAAGGATGGCCATTTGGGGGCAACTAAAAATTAGGGGCCCTAGGCCAGGGCCTATTCAGTAATTAGGCCCTGGATACAGCAAAAAACGTTGTGTGAGATAAGGTTTTGTAATTGATACCATTCAGTTATTTTTCAACTTGAATTTTTTACAGGTACATCTGAATCATTACTCATTTACTGGTTATGCTCTCAGCTCTTATTTCAAAACCAAAAAGCAATAGCAATAATTTCAAAAAATATGTACATTGCTTCCCGTCAAAATTATTTTTCATATGGGATCTAAAATTCTTCACTTCGGTAGTCGCATGTTATTTTTGGTTTGAAAAATCTGGTAACATTAACTAATAATCATTATTCTTTATTGCAGTAGTGAGCAATAAATGAGTAGATTATAACTTGATTTTTAAACTTATTTTGAGCCATAGCTGCTCAACTAACTTATAGCATAAATACTTACTTAATAGAGAAGCACACGCAACACAATCCCTAGTCAGAAGTAAAGAATTAAAAAAAGAAAAATTCTCCTGTTTTTTCATCAAATGGTAAATGCTAGGGCTCGACCGATGGCATTTTTTGGCCGATGGGCCGATGCCGATTGTTGGCCGATTGTTCAAAGGTGGCCGATGGCCGATTGTTTTCCTCCAAATGGCCGATTGCCGATGGCCGATGGCCGATGCTGTTGGCCGATGGCAAAAGAAAAAATCTAACAGAAAAAAATTGATATGATTGTCAGGGATTTAAAGGATCATTGATTCATTTCACTTTACTTCCTTTCAACGAATAAGGAATTGTAATCCCCCTCCCCCCCAAAAAAATCAGATTTCGACCTAAATTTTTATTTTACGATCATCCAATTTAAACTTCACAAGTTTTTTCGGCGCACATGTACATGCATATGTACCTAAGAACACATAGATGACCGAAATATCCATTTTGAACGTCTCCTTAGTAAATTATCGCAAATTCTCTTGTGATGTCTTCATGCGCGTCAACTTACGTCACTCAAAATCGTTATGAAATAGTAAGTTGAAAACTCATACGTACGTAGTATGATCTAAAAGTTTGAGGACAATTTGCATAAAAATTTATCGTGAATAGTTCACATTACCGAAGTTCATCTATCTACAAAATAGTCACCTTAACGACTATGCACTTCTGCCAACGTTCGTATAGCTTTTAGAAGGACTCCTGGAAAACATTTATCGCAACGTTGTGTAAGGCCTCTTGCGCTGCTGCTTTAACTTCATCGTGGGGAAGAAGGCGACTTTCATGTTGAGGATGCACGGTTCGATTGGTCAATCCTCTGATAAGACAAACAAATAACATAACGTTTCGTCGGACTTAGCTCCGTGTGACTTTTACCTGTTCCCAGCAAAAAAAAAAAAAAAAAAAACATTTGCATGAACTCCGCTTTCTTCCGTCAGGAGAAGATAAAGCTGCATCACAGAAGTTAGCGAAAAATGGCTTCCAGGAGTGTTTCCAAAAGTTATATGAACACTGGCAGAAGTACATAATCCCTCAAGATGACCTTTTGAAGGTGGATGTGCTTCGGTAATGTGAACTATTCTGGGTAAGGTTTTATACAGCTTGTCAACCGAACATTTGAAACGTACTACTTACAATATGTATAGGGTGTAGTTATCCTTCTCCTTTTTTGACTGCTGTATGATGGAAGACAAAGAACAACAGCCAAAAAAAAGAAGAAAAACAAAGAGACTGTTTAATAAACAATTGATTTTTTTTAAATTAAACATATAACTAAGATTTCAGTAATATTGTAATAATGTATGGATTTATGTAAACTAAACATAGTTAAAAAATATTAAATTATGTTGTTTAATCATTCAAAAAAAAAAAAAAAAAATTAAGAATAAAACTATGAAACCGTCAACAAATTACCCAATTAAAGTGGAAAGACTGCACGTAGTCATTGTTTAGTCATCAAATTAAACAAAAAAAGGTAACAGATAAAGTACAATATTAAATCATAATAGGAATATCTTTATACTTATTTAAAATTTATGATTAGAAAAGTTTGCATTTTTCATCAAAGCTTTAACAGTGACATACATTTTGCTGAATAAAAATAGCCATGAAAAGAGCAAGGTTCTTAAAACGCAGCTACAATAAACAAACTCAATATTTACACCACCAAGTTAATAACTGAATACATATACTACTTGATCTGATGTTTGCACACGTAATATTGAACAATTTGATTGTTTAATCTTTTATGAAGCATTACAAACAAGTTCAAATTAAGTTTTTCAATTTAACAATAATTTTCTGAAATTTAAAAACTTGCATAATAGAAAATCCTTGAAACTTTTCTATAATATATTATTAAACATATGATGAAAATGAAAATAACTTATTCATTGATTTTAAATAAATACATAAAAATAGTTACTTACAACAGAAAAAAAATCAATCGCTATTAATGATGCAAAAAAGATGGCGCATTACAAAATATAGGTGAAACAAGTATCAGAAATACGCGAAATGACATTTCTTGACCAAACTAAAGAATCGCTAAATATTTAAGAAATGCTTGAAACGACGAGTGTGGGTTAGGGGGGTCACCCTCTGACTTTGATGTAACTCACAACGTTAAACTTCGGCTTAATTTATTTAGTACAGAACCGCTACCACCAACGCCTCGGAAGAGTTTCTGAATCTACTTCAGCACTTCCGAAGAAAAAAATTCAAAACTCCCTTTGTTTTCCGAATTATGTCACCATTCAAAACGTCTTTAATCAATTTCTTACATTAATGCTCTAAATTCTTCCTAAACAATAGACAAATCATGAAAAAAAAATCTCTAATTTTATGAATGGTGTTAGTTTTAAGCAACTCAGAAGTACAACTAGAGTTTAATTTCAGAAATTGAGGGAGTGGGAGGAGGGGCATGCAAGTGTTCTCGGAAATACAAAAAATAGTCGTAAAAAATAGAGTTCAAAATAATCATAAACATTCAGCAGAAAAACACTTTTAAAACTTGCACCCGAGTTTGTTTTGACGTGCATTAGCGGATTTAAAATATAGCATAAGTTGCAATAGCGCGAGAGGCCCCATAACCATAGGGGCACCGCAGGAGTTACAAATAAATGCTTATGGTAAATGTTTACAACTTCTGTGATAGAGAAATAGGGCCCCAAAATGTATTTCGATGGGCCCCAAACTTGTAGCTCCGCCGAAGCGATACAGAAAAGACTGCTTTACTGTGGTTCATGTTACAAATATCGAAATATTAAAAATTATCGTCGGTTCAACGGGAATCTAACAAAATGAAACAAAACCGGTTTCGCCATCTCATATTTGTTTCCATGGTCTCCATTTCTGCAATTCATCACCAAATGATCGTCAGTCTGAGACACTATGTTAGTTTTGCATTGAAATAAGTAATTAATAGCCATAGCCACAAAAAATCAGTTAATAGGCTTTTTAGAACACCCGATCGAAAACAAAAAGGGAAGTGCACAACTGGAGCGTACGCACATCCAACATGCGAAAATTTAGCCTTCTACAGCTTACTATTTTTGAGTTATGACTTATGAAAGATACATACGTACATCCAGCCGCAAGAAACAACGCAATAATTAACTTGTTTGGTACCTGAATGCAGTATTAAAATCTCTTTCAGGGGTGACTAAAATATAAATTCATACTGAAATTTAAGTAAACAATTTTGTATGAAAACAATAACTCCTTTTACTTTGTATTAAAAAGTAAAACAACAAAGGTCCTTTTTTTTCAAAAACATCGGCCAATTCCATCGGCTTTTCGATGTTTTTAAGGCCGATGGGCCGATGTTTCCTGCAAGTTAGCATCGGCCGCCGATGCCGATGCCGATGGCTAAATTGTTGAACCATCGGCGCCGATGCATCGGTCGAGTCCTAGTAAATGCTAATTAAATTTAACAATTAATTTTATTTTATAGTTTCTAAATTTTCTCCTATAAATTTCAGCACTTTTTGTTTTTGGCGAAACACACTCGAAGTTGAATGTTGTCACCTTCATCCATGCTCAAATTCGTTAGAACACGTGACTTTAAATGTCATCACCTGTAGTGGCATATCAGGCTCGGATCAATACATTTTCGGCTCCCCTGCAAAAAATCATCAGGTCCCCTAACTAGCCACTGAATCACCCCCCTTCAAAAAAAAAAAAAACTCCTTTTTTCAACCTTAATTATGAGTTCATGTTTAAATGTTTTTATTTATTTATTATTATTATTTTAGGGTTTTGAGCAGTTGTGTGGCTTTTAACCCTACTTTTAAAAATGAAATATTGAAAATATTTTTAACTTTTAAAATTTGAGCATAGGTATTTATTTTAAAAATATTCTTTTGTCCTCTGGGGCCGTAATCCCCCCCCCTGCACTGAGGGTACGTAGATCCGGACCTAATTATACTTCCAACGTTCCATACCAATATAGAAGATTAAATTAGAAATTATCCTTAAAAAAAGTTCTTATAGAGATCTTTCAAGTAAAAAAAGTTTGTTGGAATGGAATTATTCCATTGAAAGCTATGTAGGGGGACAAGACAAACCGAAAGACACACTTTTCCTCATTTCAATACCTTACATTCAACCAATACTTTCAACATTTACTTTGGACTTTTTTTTTTGTATAATCCCATATTTTAAAATTAAAATACATACAAAGTTTTCTCTAATTTGTTTTCCACTTTTATGAGGAAAGTAGGGTAAAAAGTATTGCCTTTGTCCTTTAATTTCTGATGGGAGGGGTGGGGGCTCAAGTTGGTTGCGTGTTTATTTGGATGTCTAAGAATGATAGTGGTGCAAGTCAAAAATGTTTACAATTTTGAGTTAAGCAGAGATTCAGTTCCTTTTTAGTTCTTCAATTAAGTGTACCAATTGCACAAAAATGTACTAACATACTGGCCAATAGGAGCACACAAAATTGTCTACAAAATCAACCTGAACCGACGTTCATGTGAGCATGAGTTATAATGCAGATCAGCAGTGAGAATTTTCAGCGATGTTTCAATTTTAAGTCCTTAATATGCATTTGACTTTTTTTTCAGTAAGTCCATTGTAAATGTAGAATGGCAGTGGTTTAAGTCATCTAAATTTACTTTAAAACAAGCAACCTATGATAAAAATACGAGTCGTAATACAAAAAGTACCAATTTTCAAGACACAAATCCTGGGCTTGAAGATACACAATCGTGACTTTCTTTGCATATGTTTTTACAAAACCTTTTCATTTACTCAAAACTATGTTCAGACGACTTATACCACTCTCATTCTAACCACAACAAATCAGTGACATAGCTAGAAATTCCTTAAGGGGCGTATACTGAGGAGGGGGGGGGGAGAAGGGACACCTGTTGGCCCGGCCGAGCCTGAAGACGCTCCCCCCCCCCCCCCCCGAGATTTTTAAAATGAGGAGTAAAACGGCATGTACGGACGTTGGGGTAAAAAATGTGGAGGAGGGCTCGTAAAAATCATTTGTGATCGGCCACCAAATTTCTGTGCACGCCCCTAGTCCTTCCTAAAATCAGGTCCTCTTGATACTTGAAAACGTCGATTGAAACAGACATGATTTGATTTTAATTTTATATTACATACGGTAAATAATAAATGATGAAAAAGCTATTGGAATAGAATAACTTTAATTTTAATGTTTAATGGAGGGGTTCGGACCTAGGAACCACCCCCTTTCCTACGCCACTGCTACAAATATTTTTAGCAAAAATGAGCCTTGAGAATATCTCGTGTATCACTTCAGGGGAAGCATGCTCAAACTGAAATAATCTCTGCTCTGTATATTTACTGTTTACTCACCTTTTCAGTCTGAAAAATATTTCGTTCTTCCCTGCCGAAAAAATGCTGTGGGGTCATTGCCAAAACTATTATCATTTACAAATTTGTTTTCGACAAACCATGTTTGAGTAAGATGTTATTTATTATGTTTTTTAAAGAAAATTTTGTTAATAGCGTTCCCAACTACTTTGAGAAGAAATTTCCAGACTTTTGCGGAAAAAATTCTACGAAATTTTAGACAATTTTTGAATTAGAGGATTACTAAATGAATCTAAAGATTTTGATTTCTTTTGAAACATAAGTAAAAACAAACTATTAAGCATTCTAATATCAGCACTTTAATGCTTCCTTATGCTGACACGATAAGTCTTTCGGTACGGTACCCTCTGCACATGCATTATTTCTGGTTTGAATGCAGTGGCTAAAGAATTACTTATGTATTGCAGGAGTTTATGATGCAAAAGATAAATGCTTTTCCAAGTTTGTTTTCAATTTTTCCAGGTTTCAGACAGAATTAAAGATTTTCCATGACTTTTTTGAATCAAAATAAAATTTCCGGACCATTCCAGACTCTCCCCGACTCGTAAAAATCCTGCTATAAGTGCATTAAATGAAATATTACATTAGTTGTACTATTATAATGCTTAAAAAAGTGCTGGAGCATTACTTAAATACACCGCCAGCTCAGTTATTCCATCCGAGGACTGCAGTTTCATGCTTTTTAGCTATCATCAGCTCCGGAATAGGAACTACCCGAGCGGGAGGCGAAAAACCTCTTAAGGGAGCTTGCTGGAGCATTGTTCTACAACAATAAAAACTTTAAAAAATTGTGTTTTTTCCATTGTTTTTGCAATTGATTTAAACATAGCAATTCAACTGCAACACAAAATTCAACTGCAGCAAACAAAAATTAAAACAAATGTGAAAAATGACAATTTATTTTTACACAGTCAGTATAATAAAAATCTTTATTTATTCACAAGATATACTTTTTTACATATGAAGTATTTCTACTTCTTTCTCATATTCTTTCTCTTTGTTCTTGACTTATGTTTTTCTTTCTGGTGATTCATCAAGCGCTCTTTTCTGGTTCGTGTTTTCAGTATTTCTTCTTTTGTTTTCATTTCTCTCCTTAATGGCTTTCCAGATTGATCTTTATTCCTTCCTCTTTTTCCTATTATGAACACATAAATGAAAGTTATTACCAAAATGGCATATTTTTTTCAAATTTAAATGTTGCTGCAAAAATTACAGCAATAGGTTTATTTTCAAGAATTAACTGCTAGTGAATTTAATGTTTTTCAGAAAATTGTATATTTGTGAAATAAAAAGTATATAATTTATGAGATGCACAACAAGCTTTTAAACAATACAATTTTTCAGCTGCAGTAAGGAGGCAAAGAGTGTTAGACAAATTATTAAACAAATTCTCCATAGATATTTTTATATAAATCACTGTTCAAAGTTGAAATCCATCACAGCATATCGTCACCTCAGAGCAACAGTAAGATAGCTTAATGTCATTTCTGGGATTAGCTATCTTACTGTTGCTCTGAGGTGACGATATGTGCAAGGGATGCGTATTAGGTTAGAACAAAGAAACCATCTCTCATAAATTCACCGAAGATTGCCTAGATTAGTGTTTTTAAGACTCCAGTTTCAATTTTTTTTTTAAACCTCACTCTCCCCCAATTTTACATCATTACAGACAGCTTAAACATTTTTGACCTTTTTTTTAGAGTTTGCAGAGGAGAAATCCCAAACCACGCCTAGCTTCAAAAATGGCTTAAAATTTAGTCTGATTTAAGGACACCCTTTAATGTGGCGTAAACATTTCATCTCGTCAGCAATCACACTCAACCGGTGATTCAGATTCAACTCGAAGACAATTTAAGAGCGCACATAATTTCCATTTATGCCTGTAAAGTTTGCAAAAAAAAAGAGAAAAAAACGAAAGGATGATCGAAAATAGCAAGTGAAAAAGAAAGACGATCAATTTGAAAAATTAGCGAGGATAGAGCAACTCCATGGTCTACAATGCAGTAAGTTGGAAATATCAGAGCTACCTAAAAAAAGTCAAACAGCGCGAGTCTAAAAGCCACTCCTCCAAAAGCATGTTGCAAACAAAACAAGCCCATGGCGGAAAATCGAAAGAATGTGGATGTACATTCGTGGTTATGGAATGGTCCAGTAATATTATAGCATATTTTTCAAACACTCAATTTTTCTTTTTTTAGTAAAAACTGAAGGAAAGTCATTGAATTTATTTCCGTTCTGACCTCCTTCTCGGAAATTTTGTCCAAGATGGAAATCCGCCCTGAGATGGAGGGTTTTGCACCCATGGTTCACACTTCATGTCCACAGCAATTTTATGACGTTAGAAGAGATGGGGTTTGGAATTTTGATCTGGAATATTTTCGAAATTGAAGTCCGAAAATGTAATTTTAGACCAAATTTGGTGATCGAAGGTCCCTCGGAAATTGCTAAAAAATGGAGTCTTAAAACGCTATTGTTGGCCATTTTGTCAGAGTTAAGGGAAGCGATGCAGTTGAGAAACCCTCCCTCAACTTTTCAATATTGAAGTTTCCAAAGATACAATTTTAGGCAGTCCTAAATGATGGTATGTGATGAGGTTTTTACCCCGGAAAGTTTCCAAAATCGAAGCTGTTAAAATGCAATTTGGCCTTCTTTAATGACATTATATTAGGCGAAAGCATGGGGTTCAGCATTCTATCCCGGAAATGTGTTGATATTGAAGTTCCAGAAAAGCAATTTTCTTCGTTGCTACAATCTGCACATGTTAAACATATCGAAAAATGTACACTGCTTATTTTACATTAATTTACATCCCTGAAATTCAAGTTCACGGAGGTTCTCAATAACCACACTTGATTTTCAAAACAAAATCTACCTTCTAAAAATCTTACAACTTATTTATGGCTGAAATTAAACGAGGGGGCTTTCTTGTATCATGGGGAAAAAAAATTGATGTCATTACTGCCATCTGTTAAGGAACAATGGCATTTTGTGTTTGGGTAACGGAGGTGAGAATTTATTGTGTGACACAATTCCTTATTCTACTAAAACAAACAAAATTCACTATATTAAAACATTAAATATACTTTATTAAAATAATGTTTAACAATATTTAAAAAAGGTGTTTCTTCAACTAATAAATCATTAATTTTTGTTATTTTCACAAAAACACATGATTTTTTGATGGCATGTATAAGTTTTTGAAAAACTTGGGGCCCCTTAGGAAGATGAGGCCCTAGACTCAGGCCTAGTTGCCCTATGCAGCAATCAGGCCCTGTAAACAAGTTATTAAGCAACATAAACAGTCACAGTGTGTGACATATCATGGAAGTGAGAATTCATATGCTCTGAACCAAAAATATATTGAAATAAATATTATTATCAAAAAATTGTTGGCAGGTTTTAATGGATATATTTTTGATAAAATTAAAAAGCCTTGTTAAATGAATTGTTTCTTAAACTTATTGTTGTAAGAGACATGTGACAGAAAAGTTACAAGTTTTGATTAATGACCCATATGGGGAAAAAACTGACCTTTTGGCTGCATTATTCTGTTCTTTCCAAACTGACTTTCTTCATCACTTTCATCATTATTATGTTGGTATTTAATTTTATTCTTTTCCTGCCATTTTTTATAGCTGTTCAATGTTAAAGATAAGAAATTGCAAAGTATGAGAAGTAATTTCTGCACAAATTGCAGCAATAGTATATCACAAAGTTGCTCTGAACTATTTGGATTATTAACACTAGAACCGCGGTAAGGGTCAATCTGACCCAAATCAAATTTCATTTCCATTTTTTCAGAGATTTTACAAGCGGAATGACTTGAAACTTTTTGACTTTTTCTTAAATTGTATAAATATTAACCTGTAAAAGAATTAGCCATTCAGAATTTTTTATTTCCAAGAAATTAATTCTTATACCTAAAAAGAGTCAGAATGACCCTTCGCTTAGTAGATGCAAAACGAAACGATTCTTGGAATCGGTAACAGTCTAAACTGCTCCCCAATTGGTATGTAAAGGACCTACAGTAGACACTGAAGGTTACATGGGTCAAGGTCATAGAACAAGACAGGTTACTGATAAGAAAAACTAGCTTTTTTCTTCCTTTTGTTATCTGACAGAGCTGCGTTTATACTACTAGTTGGAAACCATTCTTTGTCTCGGCAGAAAAATGTCAAGAAAACGTCGTTTGCTTTCGGTCAAGGAAGCTCTTGAATACATACAAGAGCTGTTACTATTATGTTGTATAATCTTAGTAGTATTACTCTTGTTCATCAAAAAATATTTTTTTGACTCTTTTTAAACATCAACGAACCCATTTTAAGCTGTGGGTCAAATTGACCCCTGCCCGCGGTTTTAGGTATACGGAAATTTCCGCGGTTCTAGTGTTAATTTAAAGATGTTGTTATTCAAAACTATGTCTGAATATACATTCTATTAAAAATAAAATCAACAATGGAATAAAAGGATAAATTTCCAAAAATGGTAACTTTGTGCTTTTTTACATTGTTGATTCTCATACATTGGCGATATTTCACAACTATTATCACCAACTCGTTTACTGGATGATTCTTTTCTCTTCAATCTGATGTCAGTTCCCTATCAGCCTTCAGAGCCAATCTTGGTTGAAATTTGAGCTCTAACATGTTTTTACAGCTCTGAAGTTTCAGGAAAAATCATCCAATATTTTAACGCTATTCAACGAAATGTCTAAAAGATAGGGTTCAGAACCATCCCACAAATAATTTTCGCTATTTGAAGCCCTATAAATGCGATTGTGATGCCTTTGCTGATGTTGGAGGAAGGGACGGAGTTCGGTACTCTCAGCTTAAAAATTGAACTTTCTAAATCACAATTTCAGAGGATCTGTGTTGATGTTAGAAGGAGGAGGCGTTGAAGACTCCTACTACCTTGATTTTTCCCTTTTTGTGCGCTTAATTTTTAAGGTAGTGCATGAGTCCCAAAAGTAGGGCATTGCCCCCTAATGCCACCCCCAGGCTATGGTCCTGAAGCTGAGCCAAAGAAGTTCAATCTAATAGAAGATTTATAATTAATACTATGCTGGCTCACTCTTTTATACAAGTAGAAAGAAACAATTTTTAACACTACATTTGGTTTACAAAAAGGAAAAGAACATTATTACAGATTGGGAATATTCAATTAACATTTAACAAAGAAATAAAATTAGTTACATGAAAAGATTTTCAATTAAGATCTTCAAAGAACACTCTTTAAATATAAATAACATTTTTTGGGGGGCAAGCTATACACATGCACAAATCAGAAATAAGCTATGAAGTAGAATATGAAAGGACAATCGAACCTCGTTTATGCAGACTAACTGAGACCTAAGGCAATCAGTATAGTCGAAAATACAGATATTTCGGGTACTGTGGGCAATAAGCAATGCATATCTTTAAATAAGCAGACTTCCACACATTATGAAGAAAAACCATATTTTTTCTACTCTAAATTTGAAAGCACAGTATAACCTCGATTTAACGATTTTCAAGGGACCGTAAAAAGGTATTTGTTAAATCAAGGATATCGTTAAATCAAGGAGCATAGACATTGAATACAATCAAATCCGGACCAATGAAATGCATCATTAAACTGAGAAAATCGTTAAATCGGGTATCATTAAATCAAAGTCATACTACAATTGTCTAATTTGTCCATTTTGAAAATAAAAGTTATCCTAACTATTTCACTTTGCCCCACCATTTCTCTACTTATAGTTACATTCTTGCTCTCACACTTTAAAATTATCTACAGGAACATACAACTTTTAAGAAGGATGAAAAAATGGATCTGGATAATCCGGAGATCCTGATAAACAAGGGCCAGATAAGTGAGGCCCTGTACAACAATTTTTCAAACGCAATGTTGAAAAACCAGGTAAGGATACAGGTCAGATTTGTAGCTTTTGGGAATCCACACACCACTCTCTGTTTTCATTTTCTTAGCACCTTCATGCTCAGCTTGAATGAACTTCTTTTTCTTACGATCCCTAAAATTTATGTAAATAATTATTAGTAACAATTCTTGAGTTCATTATTAGTACAAGAACATGGAAAACTAATATTTGAGATGTGACAATTGATATATCAGACCAGCTGCATGGAAAATGCATTCTCTTTATTCAGCATTAATTTACTAGCCAGACATAAAAAGTTTCGAGCTTTAGCCAAAATTCCTTTCCATTTATGGAAGTGACACAGATAACAATTCGGATGATTGCTTAGTGATATGCAATTGGTGAATGGACTGTTAAACCAATGTGAAACAAGATTTTTGAGAACTCTTTACTTATAAATTTTTTAACAGTATTAGCAAAATTATACTAAGAACATGGATTTTTTTCAAATCACTTAACACCTTTCAATTATGTTTTTGCTCCAAACAGAATATCAGGGATCGATTTACACATCTGGGTGCCAGGGGCACTGACAAATATGGTGCCCCTTCCCCCCCCCCCCCCCCACAAAAAATACGAAGGTAATTTTTGGATATTATTTTGATAGAAAGAAAACTCTAAAATAAATTCCTGATTTTCAATGTAAGAAATTTTTTTACAGTCGCAGATGGAGAAACTATGATGGTTAAGGTAAATCATAATGTGCTTTCTGCGTTTCTTTGTTTTCTTGGAGTAAATTCATCTATAATGTCCTTATAACCAAGTTTTGCGGTCAAACTTCTTTCTATTGATAATAGAGCTAATGAAGATAATTTACTATCAGAAATGAGATTACGCAAAGGACACTTAGTTCTCTTCAACAGAAAAAATGATCGTTCTCCACTACAATTGGAGATTGGCAAAGTCAAAAACAATTTCAGGGCTGTATCTACATTGGCAAAAGTATCCATTTACCAAGATTATGGATTTTTTAAAAACTTTTCGGTCATTAAACTTTCTTTTCCGATGATTGAACTAATATGAATAAATTCATCAGGAAAAGATTCCTCCAAATCACAGGAGTAATATTTTTAAAGATCTTTTGCACTTTCTTGAATATTTTGTTTATCGCATTCAAACAAGCAAGAAAATTTCTTTAATATTCCATCATAGGCTGACATCCTGAATTTCAGTTTTGTAATCAAATTATAAGAGATTACACAAAAACAGGAAACTTTGAAACTTTGCTTAGAGTCTAATATGACTTCTTCACATTGTTCATCATAAAACTGTTTTGGAATTTTTTTTCTGTCTTTTTGCTCAAAAAAAAAAAAAAAAAAATGATGACAGAAATTTGGTGCCCCCTTTCCTTTGGCGCCCCGGGCCTCGAATGCCCTGCCATAAATCAGTCCCTGCAGAATATACCTCTGATAAGAAAACAAGGTTTTGCATCACATACATCAAAATACTGTAGTTTGTAGGTAGAACACATTTCTTGTAATTCCTTTTTTTTTCATAACATTACCAGGCTCAGTTGTCACTTATTTCCAGTAGTGTAACTGCATTTGTCTACCTGTCCCCTCAGCAGGGGTGCACACAAAAATTTTGGGGCCTGTCACAAATTACTTTTAGGGGCCCCACTCCATATTGTTTAACCCTATACTTCACAACTAGTTTAAAAATAATAGGCCCGTTTCAGGCTGGGGCCTGGGTCAACAGGTGTTCCTTCTCCCTCCCCTGTGCATGCCCCTGCCCCTGAGACTGGTGTGAGTCCAGGCAAAGAGAAATGAAAGCTCACTGTATTCTTCATGAGGAAAACACTTTTTGTGTAAAGGTTAATTGCATCCTCATCGTAAAACTAGAGTTTTATATTTTAAGCAGAGGATTTTTGCTCATTTTTAATCCTCATAATGAATAATATTTAAAATTTCTTTACTGGGAGAGAAAATGTATTTTAAAATATTCTTCATTTTGAACGTGATCAAGAGTTATAATCTTGACCAAAAAAAAAAAAAAAAGTGTTATTGTTCCTTATCCCCCTTTTAGTTCTTCCTCCTAGCTAGTTCTTAAAGATAGGAACCCCTAGTTCCTGGTTTCGGAACGATATCAAAAGGGTTCGCACGCTAAGATAACATATCTGAAGCAAGTCCGCCTCCCCAGTTATTAATATTTATTACTTCAGAAAATGCAAATGAACTGAGTTTTTGCACAGAAAGCAGATTTTCTGCTTTCTATTAACAGAAATTTTTAGCTATTGAAATCATATGCTATAGTTTTGAAATAGGAAAATATACTATTTTGATGAGCTTGTTGGTATTTGGAATAGTTTGCCAGAAGCAGTTGTTCTTGAAAGAGGAGAATAGTTTCAAGAGGGTAGTTGATCTTCATTGAGAATTCATAAATTGACTAGAAACAGTTTAGCAACCTAAAATCTGCTATTGTTTTCCCCTTTTGCATGCGTATATATCTGCCTTTTTCTTCTTTTTTTTTTTGAGACATAAAATACACACGTTACATTTTAGTTACACTTTCAGTTTCCAAAAACAAAAAGACAATTTTTTAAAAGAACGTTCAGTTTAAATAAGAACAAGAAACAAATCTTACCAATATTTTACATTTTTATTCTTACGAACACTCTCATCATCATCTTTAGTAAAATCTAATACAGCTCCAGCAGCTTGATGTGCGAAACTTGATTCCAAACCCAATCTGAATAATTTTAAATATACAACAAATGAACTAATGAGAAAAAGTATAGATGTATCATAAAACATTTTAATAGAATTTAACTTATATCATTTTTAGTAAAAAATAATCCCAAAGCTTGATGAGCAAACTTAACTGAAAAGTCTGATTAAAAGGAAATCTAAGTTTTCACTATTTATACTGATTATTATTATCACTGATACTTTGAAACTTACAAGTAATAATATACATTAGAACCATTAAAATCCGAGGTTATTGGGGCTCAAGCTACCGTGGATTACTAAAAACTTGGATTATTCAAAAAACATTTTTCAGACATGACCTATGCACTTTTTTTTAATTACAATCGGACGTGTGTCCATGGGGGATGTTAACACATTTTTTTTTTTTTTGCGGCAAATCAATGTCAGTTTTATGCATCAAGTTATTACCTCATCTCAGTGGCAGATTTACTAGGGAGGCATCCCCCCCCTCCGTAACCGTCTTTTTCTGAAAACAATAATGTGAAATTGAAGAAACTACAGCAATTGCTACTATTTTTATCAAGTAGACTCAGTAAATTTGGTTTAAAATAGTTTTAGACAGTAGTGTAGTCGAGAATGGATGGCGTTTTTCACTTTTTAATTTTAACCCAAGTGTGCCCCCTCTCCCCCTCCCTTTTTCTGGAACTTTAATAACACTGCACGTCAAAAAATTTTAGAATTATTCTGCCATTATTCTTCCTTATTCTTATGTAAAATGACCCCCTGAATCTAAATACGACTGCCGTTCCCCCCCCTATGTGTCCTACTTTTTGGAAATGCTGCCTCCTATTTCTTTCAGTTTTTGAGCTTTATTGACATTATTTTTATTTGAAGGAAAAGGGAGCGTTACATTAGCCATTAACACTTTTCTGAGGGTCTAGAGAGGTGCAAAGTTCAAAGCATGAACATTTGGAGCAAGTTATGAGACTCATGGATGTATTCCCCACTAAAATATTTAAAACATTTTCTTCCTAGGGTCTCGTTTGCAATGTTTTCACTAATTTTCTACATAATAAGAGAAAACAGAGAATAGGACTCACTCGTATGAGCCCCATGTTCAAAAAATGTCCACGATGTAAAAAGAAATAAAAAATTCTGGAAGCATTGTAATTTTGCATAGCAAAAACCACGCTCTCTTACGTGTAAAAACATTAGTTTTTCAAAGCCTGGGTGGGAGAGGGCAATTGACTCTCTGCCCCCCTTCCCCATGACGGGTCTAGAGGGGTAGCTCTTACCGTTTCAAACTGCCACTCCCTTGTATGAACTGTAAATCCGCCCCTGCCTCATCTTATGGTCAATGAATTTTCTGGGGCAGTCAGGGAGTGTCCAGCAACCAACATACCAAAGGTATTTATGTATCTCAATAAGATAAATAAATACCTTTGTGCTGAACAGTAAAATAAGAAATAACAACATCAGAAAAGCACAAATTCGCAGATTATGCAGTAATCTTCAAATTTGTGCTTTTCTGACACTTATTTCTTATTTTACAACCCCTCAATGTCGTTTTATTATTTGCTGTATGTAGTTAATAAGTTTTACAGAAGGAAAAGATTCCTCTTTTCGGAATTTTAATAAAATCTTTTTTTTTAACTTAAAAAAAATTTAACTTCAAATATAATTGAAGCACTTCGGATTAAGCAGAACCTCAAACTTTCGAGACTCAGATTTCCGAGATTTTAGTGTAATATGAAAAGAATTTACAAACATACAAACTCTTAATTTATCCAGCAATATTCACAACAACCTCTATATTGTTTAATTAAACAGTCATTATATGATACATCGTATTGTGCATCACATGAGAACACATTTTTGATTCTAAAATAGTTTCAACTTTCAAAAAAGGTACACAATAAAATATTTTCCTTTCATAAAATATTGTTTTCAATGCATGGGGAGAAAATAAATAGATAAATAACAGGGGGAAAAATAAATAGATAAATAAAAAATAAAAATCAATTTACCCTTTTTCTTTATAATGTTCTGTAGACACATAAGATAAATAATGTTCAGTATCTTTGTAATCACTCTTCTTCTGTTTTTTATTTCGATTCATATTTTCTTTTATGGTAACATGTTGAGTAAAGCCCTGATAGAAGAAAAAAATGAAAACATTACCACAATTTAGGAAACTACACTATAAACGCAACTGCGCTAATAGCAATGCAAGAAAAACAAAATATGAATTAAGAGGACACAGGGATGAATTTGCTGCAATGCTACTGTACTGTCTTTGGCTTCGATTAGCAAAATGAATTTAAATGAGGTTTTTGGTACTTAAATTACATTCCCTCAAAGGAAAAGATGAAAAAAATATTGCATCAAAAAGCACAAGAAGAAAAATAAAACAAATACATAAAGAAAAAATTAAATGAGGTTTTTGGTACTTAAATTACATTCCCTCAAAGGAAAAGATGAAAAAAATATTGCATCAAAAAGCACAAGAAGAAAAATAAAACAAATACATAAAGAAAAAATTAAATAAAATAAATTAAAATTCAGGTGCTCTTTGACAGGAAGGACTCAGCATAATTCAGATGTGGGATCATAAAAAAAAAAAGATACAGTAGATTCCGGTTCATAGGACCACATTGGGACTGGGCCATTTTGGTCCTAATAACCAGCTTGTCTGATTAAACGAACAGGATTTATAGTAAAACATGCATTTACCGCCTCTTAGCCTTGAGCCGTCTCGAAATCAAATTCAAATACAAGGTGTGTGGGCGGCGGGGGGACCATTAAAATGTGTTTTATAATGGAAAAAAAATCTAACAAAAGCAATTTATTTCTTTACTTTTTAAATTTATAGTTGAGTGTGACCAGTGTTAGATTTCTTTAAGTTAAACAAGCTATAGTTACGGACATCCGCTTTGTTGGGGGCCCACAGTTTCCGAAAAATAGCGTCATTCTTCCAAAAAAAAAAAAAAAAAAACTAATTGGAAAAAAAAATCATTTTCAAGTGCTTGAAAACTTTGAAAATTTGGGAAAATGTGGGTATAAAGCGTCAATTTAAAAATTTCTAACAAATGCAGGGAGGGAGCAGAACGTCCCAAATTCAGTTCCTTTCTACATTTTGCATCAAAAACGTAACAATCATGATTCTCACATTTCTGTAACATATTGTTTGAGATAAATTTTTGTGACTCACATGTTTCAAATCTTACTATTTATTTCATTTATTCCCAGTATCAGTATTTTGGAAGCTCTTTTATTATTGCCAAGGCCGGGTTACCAAAATAGGAAGAAATTTTTTTTAAATCTTTGTTTCAGCTAAAAACATTTTCTGGAGTTCGATCAATTCAAAATGGGAAAAAATAAAATTTCGGCGACTCCTTTTTTTCCTTATCTCTTTCCTTCTTTTTATTGGTGCTGCCAAACATGTTGTTTTCAATTTGCCGACAACCCTGGGGGTATTCGCTGGACAAAGAAGATAAGAAGGGAATGTGCTTTTCAGCTTCCGGCTATTCAGTTACACATGGGGAAGATAATGCGTATGGAGGGAACCCGGAAATTTTTCAACCACGATTTCAAAACTGTCCAGTTACCACATGTGGGGTAGAAACGAACCTTTATCAAAAAAGAAAAAAAAATCGTTGTGAGGATCTTTTACATTTTGGGGGGGGGGGGAGGGGGGGGGGGGGGTACTCGCGAGAGTGTCACAACTTGCTACAAATGTTCATGCTTTTGAACTATACACTCCTATAACACTTCAGAAGAATAATAATGGTGAATAAAATTCTGTTTTTCCTATGAAATATAAATAATTGACGGGCGAAAACAGTGGTCATATTTTGATTCACTATCTCATTTTATATGAGAATCATCAAGAATTATGTCAGAATCATTTGATGGGATATTTTTTTTATGTGCAGTGTAATAGGTACCTGGGTACCCGGTTATTGAATATAGGTATAAAAACTTTAAATGCTAAAAAACTCCACCCAAATGTTTTTCAGAAAACAGTTACAACTTTCTTTAGTTTAGATTCATGTAAATAACAAGGATTAAGAGCAATTTTACAAGACCTAGTTAGAAAAGGTAAAAATTATGATAAAAGTCGCAAAAAGGTACCCGGGTACCCGGTCATTCACGATAGGGTTAATACATATTCAGATGATACCATTAAGTCTTTTTCATCAGCCTTTTCAAGGGCTTTATGTGGCAGTGGTACATATGTTTCCTGGTTGTCAGCTGCAGATTTTGGTTGTGTCTTCACTCGGTTACAGTGAGACTTTCTCTTTTCTCGCATAATGACATTGGCTTGAGTTTTTGCTAAAGGTCCAAGTTCAAATATGGTCTGAAACATTAAAACAGGAATAAATTTACTGAATTGCAATCAAGTTTGAAATAAATTGAAATATATAAAATTTTAAGATACACAACACATCCAAATAAAGTAAATATTTTTGAAGGGAGAAAACAGAAAATGAACATATTACTGTATTTGGCCTATAATTCTTCATTTCAGCCAAGATTTTATTTTTCTCATTCTCAGATGCATCTAAAAGAGAAAAAAGAATACAATATCTCAGCAATCAAATATCTCAAATTCACGATAAATATTTCCTGCACTTTTAAAAATATAGAACAATCTTGTTTATACGAACTAAAGGGCCCAAAGGCAATCCAGATTGTAAAATATGGTTATTGCAGGTAATACAGGTAAAATAAACAAAACATATCCTTAAATTAGCATATTTACCATTTTCTTGTAACAAAAAAAACACGTTTTACAGTAAAATTATACAGGATTGTTCACAGGACATAGAAAACAAAATATTTTTAAGAACTAGCTTAATGTTTAAAAGTTGGTATATATGCAATTATTTAAATAATTGTTCAATCGCATCAAAGCATTAACAAATATGTGAATTTTTCTTAGCAATTAATTGCAAATACATTAAAAAATATTTAATGAATATCAATTTTGGAGATGGTGGGGAACCCCCTTAAATAAATTCAAAACCATTAAACCATTAACTAAGATTATTTTTTTCCTTAACAAACAGTTAGTTTCTAAGTTCAGAATGAGAAAAAAACAAATAGGTTTGAAATTCAAAAAAAAAAAAAAAAAAGTCGAGAGAGAAGATCAGGGTTCATACTCTATTTGGATGAAAAAATTCCATGACTTTTCCAAGACTTTTTCATGACTTCAATGAAAATTTTCATGACCTCGTTACACAAAGAGAATAGCACTATTTAATCTCAAACTTTGTAATATTTGGTAATGAGCATTAGCAAAACATCTATATGAATGCCACAGCCTCATTGAAGCACTTACTCGTAATGGAAAAAATATAAGTGCACACTTAAAAAACTAAACTATTCTTATTTGTCTTCATCATATAAATGTAAGTAAAGTAAAAATGCAGTGAAACAAATATGATGATGCTTAAATGTCTGATATTTTTTTAAAAACAGGCAGAATGATATTGAATGGGACAAAGGTTGAATGAGTCATCACTAAATTTCAATAAATTTGCTTCAAATGTTACCTTTTAGTGTCAACAGTGCCATTAATGATCCACATAACTTGACAGTATTTTAGTTCTTTAAAATAAAGCCACATAGTTTCGCTCTTTATGTTTCTAAACCAGATCTTTTTTGAAAAAACCATTCAGTAATGAATCAATCTTCTGATTCAAAAATATATTTGTTTTGTTTAAAAACTTTCATATTTTCAAATGCATATAAATTAATAGGTTCAGAAATTCCAGAACATGTTTAATTCCTGACATTAAACGTAGCAGTGAGTCGCATGGATTAGTTTTGCATGCCCTATGTTGGGCACTACTGTTTTAGAGCAATAGAATTCCTCTTTTTCTGTATTCTATCGCCTGACTTAAGATCTTTATTTTCTAAAACATTCAACAAATTAAGATAAACTTTGATAAATTTAATAATAAAGTCCTTAAGAGTGATGGAATCGAACTATCGAACTTGCATGTAACTGAATTGCTTTTTTTTTTTTTTTTTGAGTGGGCGTGGCAAAACTAAAAATGTGAAATTTTGCTACTACAGAATGAAACATAATAAGTGTTGAAAATAACAGAAAATTCAAAATAAGTGATGTCCAGGCAGTAAAATCACATTGCAGAAAATGACAAGCAGCTGCGACAGAAGTGGATGCAATGAGATTTCAAAATTCAGATTCAATTTTTGGATCTTTCAATTTTCCCACTTTTAATAGCTTTTATGTGTTATACTATTAAATCACTCAAGATTTCTAATGCTCCTTTAGCTCCTGTTCATTTCTCTTTGTACAGGACATTTTTCCACGACTTGAAATAAATTTCCATGACTTTCAATGAAAATTTCAATTTTCCATGACTTTTCCAGGTCTGAAATTCTGTTATTTTTTTTCCATGACTTTCCAGGATTTCCATGACTTGTACGAACCCTGGAAGATAGAGATAAATGAGGGAGCACTTTACTTTTTTCTCATAAGAATTTCTGCAAAAAGAGAGAGAGAGAATAAAACAAAATAAAGCACTACATAGAAATAACTAGGAATTTGATTTGAAAACTAACTAACACATGGAATAAAATATTACTTGAAATAATTTGTTGTGAAATTTTCAAAAAAGTTTTCTACATGTGTTCATTTTGAGAAACAACTTTTTTCTTATTATTTGAGGGATTATAATTTTTTAGCAGAAAATAATTAAGATTTTCTTTACTGAAATATAAGATTTCAGCAAAGAAAGATTTGTACTGCATTTTCTTGTACATAATTCCTAGTTAGCATGTAGGGGAAAAGGGGCTCATGTGAACATGGTATGTTTACTAAGATTGCTTCAAGCAAAAAATCTGAAAAAATTCTCAATTAATGACAGTAGCAGTTATACCTCTTGGACAAACATTTAGAGCAATGAGCTATTTTATGTTTCTGTGGTGGCAACTTCCTTGTTTTCATAGTTGTGGAAATTTTTTTTATCACTCTCTTCTTCATGTGATATCATTTTAAAAACTAACTGCTAATCTAAATCTAACTATTACGAACCATTGTATGAATATTCAAGTAAATTTATGACAATGTTTAAATTTTTTTACTAAATTAAAAATGATTTATCTTTGCAAATTAGCTCTAAAGTAGACGATAGGGTACAAGTGAACAGTTCCCACTGATCTCCTTAATATTATTATTAGTGTAGGATATTTTAAGAGTTAATTAAATGTGTAAATATCTATAATTATTATTTTCCTATAATCAGATTGTAAATTTATTGTCAATTGTTATTTTTATTAATGAACATAAATAAATAAATATTTAATATTTTTAAATTTTTTTGTTACTAAATATTTGATCCATAATTTGGTGTTATATAATACTTACAGGAAATAAAAAGACACAATATATTTTCATTTAATTAAAAACTGAAGATCAAAATCATTTTTAAATACATTATCAAACAATGTATGAAGCTTAAAAGCAAAATATATATAGAGTAACCCTTAAATTAAAAATATTCTTTGTATTAAGTAGTCTTTGCATTAGGGGCATTCAAAGGTATTTTTGACATTTATGTAGAGTCTGTAACGTGACCTTTTTTGCCATAACTTTTTAGTTTACTGTTTGATTAGCATATTATTTTATTTTGATCTTTTCCTACCAATACACCAGCTCAAATTAAAATAATTTGCAAATCAAATGGTAAATTAAAAAGTTATGGCAAAAAAAGGTCACGTTACGGACTCTACATAATTTTAAAAATACCGTGGAATGCCCCATTAGTTTTTGTCTAGTCTATTCATGATCACAATAGGTTACAAGACTTTGGCAGAATTTGACAGTGAGCAGTTATATATTTGGGAAAAATACAGGGTGTCTGAGAAGCCTTTGACACATTTCAAAAATTCGGTAAAAAAAATAAACAAGATAGAAAGTAAAATTATATTACATTTATTACCTCATATAGTAAAGTTTTTTTAAAACGTATCAATACACCTCGATGCAGGGTTGGCCGGATTGGACCCAATGGTTTTTTTTGAAAAAACCCATTATTTAGCCCACTTTTGGGTTTTTAAATTTTTTTTAGAAGTTTGAAAAAAAATTGATTAATTAAAATACTTTCACAATTTAAACTTATTTTTTATTTGTTCTTTACCACAGACAATGGACATAAAAAATGAATTTTGAACTTTAATAGTATTTCTTAACTCTTGATGGCATTAAAAAAATACTTCAAAGATTTTAAATAAATATTTTAAACTTTTTTCTTTAACTGGTCAATAAATAACTCAAATTATCTTGACTTAGTCCTGTCACGTCTGTTTTTCTCAATATTTGTAGATTGCACAGAGGAAACTACTCTAGCTAAAAGGCTTTTATGTCAATTATTTTCTGCAAACCAACACGTCACAAATCTCAAATAAACAAGGTATATTTTTTAGAAATCAACAGGTTTCTCAAACGGTCAGACAGAAAACAGAATAGGATGTACAGTATTTTCATTATCTTACGAAAAAGTTTAATATTTCTTACTCTGTACACAGAAATAGAAAATCAGGCAACATAAAGTTCAAAGAAATGTCTTGATTAAGCTGGAATTCAGTAAAACAGGATTTTTAAACTACTTGAGGTTCTACAGTAGTTTTGCATAACAAAATAAAATACAATAAAGTGCAAAAAAAAAAAAAAAAATCGTAGTAATTACAAGCAAACAATAGATTTTATCACTTGAGAAGTAACTTTGCCTTAACTGTTGGTAATCATGGAAACTAAAAAATCTGAAACTTCACCATTCTTGGGTTCCGTTGTCTCTTTTACTTTTCTTCAGAAAACGCTGAATTTTCCAGCTTTTTTTACCCCAAGACGTTTTTTGTGCTTTGTCCATATACTTACGCTACAAATATGCTACAAGCACCCCACATTTTCCCTAAAAAAAGACAAAAAAACCCACATTTCTTTTAAAAAACCCAGCTTTAGTTGGGTTTTATTTAAAAAACCCAAAAAACCCTGGGTCCATGGGCTTTTTAAAAAAACCCCGGGTTTTTGCCAACCCTGCCTTGATGTGGGTCCCTTTCATCGCACGAAGAATACCCATCCTATAATCAATTTCATACCAAGTTTGCTCTAGCATTGTATCTGTAACTTGCGAGATTGCAGCTGTAATGCGATGTTTAAGATATGAAATGTTGTGCACTTTGGTGGAATACACAGTGTGTTTGACGAATTCCCAAAGAAAGAAAGCGGGGGCCACTGGATGGGACCATCTTGTCCGATCCACCTGTTTGGGAATTCTAGATTTAAAAATTGCCACACCCAATAATGCATTGCAATTTTGCGGCCATTTTTGCATTAAAAAAAAACTTTACTATATGAGGTAATAAATGTAATTTAATTTTACTTTCTATCTCGTTTATTATTTTTTTACCGAATTTTTGAAATGTGTCAAAGACTTCTTGGACAGGCCTGCATTTTCTTAGTGAAACAATAACTACAATTGAAACTGATGCAGTATAGGGTATTAACCATTTAATGGTACATGTTTCATATTGAAGAATTTTCCTTTAAAATATGATACTTCTCCTGCATTTTTTACCTGTGTTCATATGTGCCCCACTCTAGGGGCACATGTGAACAACTGCGGACGTTTTTTAAAATTACCATAAAGTAAAGAAATAATTTTTTTAAAAAATCCCCCCCCCCCCAAAAAAATACATGACAAAGAAATGTGTATTCAATTATGGGGATACTTTTGCGATAAGAAATTGATATTTTTTTGAAAAATTAAGAAATGAAAAAAAAAATTGTTCACATGTGCCCCTACTTGTAGTTTTTAACTTCATCATCTTATTTTTAAGCCTTTTTTGGTACTGATTAAAATTTCAAGATTAGTTTAATGTCAGTTTATCACATAGACTAGTTTTTTGGGCTTTTAATGTGCGTCATAGCTTGCTGAAAAAACTTCTGCTGCTGGGCTGCTAATTAAATAACATTTAGAGACGGACGAATGTAACATTTAATAAAAGCCTTGACTTTCTCTAAAAGGTGTTAAAAACATTAGTTGTTAAGTGTTCTTTGAATAAATTGAATTGTTGTAATAACTAGATGTCGCATTCACCCCATGATATATAGTAAACTCCTGTTTATCCGCGGAATTGGGCCGTAGATAACCTGCAAAAAGGCTAAAATGAGGGACAAATTAGGTAACAATAACCCTTTCTCAAAAGCTTAGAAGTATTGATGCATAATACTTTCTTCAAACAGTGAAAATATATACAGTGCAATAAAAATGTTAGTATTTTTGCACGAAAGAACTTAACATCAATTAAGTACAAGTGTATGTATGATGAAGAAAGCATAAAATATAAATAAATAAATAAAACAATAACAACTGAGTGGAAATTTACAAATTTTCGACAAAAAACCAGCTATTGGTACTTGCTTTTTACTGCGAAAATACATGCTCCTGATTGTTGATTGACTCATGGATATTTTGCTTGCCGATAATCGGGAGTTGACTGTAATGACAGGCTGAAAGGTTTTCTTCCAGAAATTTAGAGAGCCTCTTTAAATTGATTCCTTAATTAATGATAAAGAAAAATATATGCTCACCTTTAAAAAGGGGATGTATTTCCGCGGCTGAAAATGAAAATTCCTTCATTCTTTTAACAGATTCACTTGATGGAGCAGGTCTGGATTTAATGTACTTTTTGTAAGCATTTTCAGTAACTTTTTGCATAGATGAAAGATCAACAGATAGTTTGTGCCAGCAATGTAAAACTTCTGATTCATCATCAATAATATTTTGGGGCACAGCTCCACATACACTATCTAAAAAAAAAAAAAATAATAAAAAAATCAGAAAATCAAAACTCTTTCTAAGAAAATTTTTTCAAATCCATTTATATATTCAGCGGTATTTGCTACATTTAACATTATTTTGCGGTGCTTTTCCAGAAGAGTAATACAATAAATTTGTGATTATACATAATTTATAATTGAAGGATTTTTTTTTAAAAAATCATGATGCATGCTTTCCCACATGTACATATAGTACACGAGTGAGAGCCTGCAGGAATCTTTTAAGAGAATTAATTCATAATGCATCATAAAGCACTGAATAATGCAAAGTTTTTGGGGTGCAAAATAGAGTGCAAAGGGAGTCTCTGTGTTCCCTGTCGACTGTAAGTCTTTCAATGATCAATCCTCAAGTCAAAGCATTACTAAGAATCTATCGCATGGCAAAAATACAGATCAAATTAGTTACACAAATATTTTAAAAAGTACACCATGAAGTACAAATGTAAAACAAACTTTTATTCAATAATGTTATTTTTCTTTTAAATTCATTTTGACATGTTGTATGTTTTGTAATAACAATAAAAAAATTGAATTGTTGATAGAATAAATGATTTTTATTCTCAATGAGGAATACGTTGAATGTTTAACACAGTTTATGGAATCTAAAGAAATTTTTAAAGAAGAGTCACTTGTGTCAAGAATTTTATAACTAGCATTACTGCACCCAAGATTATAATTTTGTTATGTTTTGAAAAATGTTTCAGGTAATAACTAGAATTCTTTGCCCAAATAATAAAAAAACTTTTTTTATTGGTTGATAGAAAAAAAAAAACTTTCAAAAAACCAATTTTTGAAAGTCAATAAAAAACATTTCCAACCTATTTATCTATTAATTTGGTCTATTTTGTTAAACAAAAAGGAAAACTACACAAAAAAATATATAATAACACATAAAATTTAAATATATTCATACACGCAGCTATATAAGTAAAATAGTTCTAAAAATAAATTCAAAAATAAGAAAAGTGGAAAGACAAACCTTCATTAAAAAAAAAGAAGCTTTAGAACACTGGTTATCTGAACTCCAATCAACCGAACTATCCAGTTTTTCAAACATACTATCACTTTATCACTTTTTTTTTTTAACAATTGAGGAGCAAAACCAATAATATAACTCCAACTTATAAGAGCATAAAGATTTGGGAGAAGAGGGAAATCAAGGTCTCAAGACATTCTATGCCCTTAATTTCTGCATTAAAAATATGTATTCCAACCATTTAAAAATAGTCAGAAGCATCTCAGAAGTCCCTTGTTCAACTTACCAAACCTTTCCAAACTAAAACCCAAGATCCCGGCTTAAGTAGCGACACGTCTGCCATCTTGGGGTTAAACTTCGATTTCTTCCCATGTTTGCTACAGTGAACTAGCCTGTTTTGCTTCTGTGTGGCATGGAGATAATAAGAAACGACAATCAAGAAGCAAAGCATGCTACTTCATCATAGTAGACATAGGCAGAAAGCAGAATTTAGCCTCAAGATGGTGGACATGTTGCTATTTAAGCTACGATTTAGTATTCCAAGCCAGGATCAATCCTGACAGGTTTGGATAATCTGTGCTTTATTATATTTGTCTTACTGAAAAAGCACTTTTAGTTGTTTTAAATGCATGCAGTAAAATTTTAGTCTAAAATTATTTTGTGTTTACCTTCAGTTTCCATGTTAAATTTAGCAAATTTTAAAGGCTTTCCAAGAAATAAATGCAAATCTAAAAGGTATGGAGTTTCATCAGCTGATATAATGGAGAACGCTTTCCCAGATCTACCTGCTCTAGCAACTCTTCCTGAAAAGAACATTGGCAGCCATGATTTTAAATAGAAACTAGTCTTAAGATAAAAAGTGAGAAAAAACAGTTGACGCTAGATTGTATGAACTCTTGATAAAAATGAAATTTTTTTTCAAAAAGTCGAGATTTTGTAACATCAAATAATATTTCAGTAAAAGGTTTTTCTGTTCTTGTAAGTTGTTTGCAAAGCTGTGAGTGCTTGCAAATTACAGGCTCATAAAATAGAGCATCAACTGCTTTACAATTATTTCTTCAAATACAGCATCAATAAAATGTTTAAAAATTGAATTTTTTTTTATCACTTCATGCAAATCTACAAAAAGAAGACGCTTTTTGGTGTAATACAATATACACAGTAAAATTTGAATTATTGAAAAAAACAACACTTGACTTTACAAATTAATTTAGTCTTATTCTTTTATGGACAAATCAATTAATAGAATGAAATCTATGCCATAGGAAAGAAGAGCATGCCTCAAAAAAGTGAAACTTTATTTTGTAAAAAAAAGTTAATAAGATAATTATTTTCTCTGTTTACTAAACTTATTTTAAATGGTTATAATAATATTTTGTCTTGCAATTTATTGATAATTAATTTTGTAGGTTCTATAAAATAAGTTTCCCAATTTTTTTGCTGTTTAGTGATTTATAACCATGGTGGAAATTAACGATTATTTTACGAATGGTATTGGATTGAACCAATGAACTGGATTGCAATTTATGAGAGTGCAAGTCGGGGATATGAAGTATCCAGGAGTGCCCTCACCTCCTCAGCGCAATGGAACACTCTCCCAACTGCTATGGAGCACCTCTCAAAATGAGAACAAAACCCTTGTGAAACCAACCCTCGTAAAAACTTCGATGCGGCAGTCCGCCTCACAAATTTGCTCTCGTGGGTATCCTTGAAATAAAAGACAGATTAAAAAATAATGGAAACACACAAAATTACTGATGCTTAAGAGGTAGAACCACATAGTAAACAGAACCACTTGAGTTTTACAGAAGCAAATGCAATCAGACTTCAAAATGCGTTTCTCGAAAAAACACCTGAAATGACTAAATTTTACTCCTAATCTGTAAAATTTGGCAAACATCTAGTAGTTTGAAATTAAAAGCAAAAAATTAAAAACATTACATCGGACTGGCTTTTCAATGAGATTCAACTTATGCGAGATTGATATAACACGAGTTTTTACAAATAAAGTACCTCTGAGTTAAAGGGAACTCCTTTCCTGCGATGCAAGTTTTTAGGGAAATAAACAGGGGAAGAAGCCATTTCTTCCTCTTCTTGACTAGTTGCTTGAAAAGAAAGTGATGTGCAAGCACTAACAGAGTTGCAACAGAAATTCAAGAGTGAAATTCCCAGACATTTCCAGGTTTTCCAGATTTTAGAAAAAAATGCCAGGAATATGAATGTCAACTTACATTATTTAATATCGATACAATATAATTTTTACTGTAAATAAACCTACTTTATTAACCAAATAATGCTTTAAAAAATTATCAATAATTGTTGTCAAAATTTGGGTTAAGTTAAAACAAACTTAAAATTTAATTACAAATGCTTTGAAAGACCAGATATTTCCAATAAATACTTTTATTTTTAAATCTCTGCAATTGTGTTGTGCAAAAGTTTGTTTCCCTTTCAATGCAAAAATTTTATTTTACTCAAAACTTTTTCTTAGTACTTTTTTTTTAAATTCTTTTTCTTGCTTGGCAACCTTTTCCTAATTGCAAGATGACATGTGCTAGGGACCATTCTAGCATAACTGAGCATATTGTAAAAAATCTCATTTGATTTAAGTTTCCCTCCCTCCTTGCAGCATGAATAAAAGCTTTCCATCAGTCCATAATGTTACAAGACTTTTCTTTCAAATTTTTCACTAACATGCAGTTGGGTCATTCTTCAAAAAGTGTAACTTTTCTGTCACACGCCTTTTACAGAAAAAACTTTAAGGAACAATTCATTTAACAATGCTTTTTAATTTCATCAAAAATATATCTATTTAAACCTGCCAACCATTTTTCAATAACAATTTTTATTTTCGTATATTTTTGGTACACAACATATGAATTCTCACCTCCGTGGCATGTCACACACCTGGTGTGACTGTTTATGTTGCTTAATAACTTGTTTAATTAAAAACATACATTTGTTTATTATTCCTTTCACAAGTGTCTTAAATACTAATTGTTTAAGTATATTTAATTTTTTAATATTGTATTTTAGTTCGTTTTTTAGGATAAGAAGTCATGTCACACAAAAATGCTCAACTCCGTTACCCAAACTTAAAATGCCATTCCTCATTAACACGTGGCAGTAATGACATCACATTTTATTTTCCATGATACAAGGGAACCCCCTTGTTTATTTTCAGTTATAGTTGAAGTTGTGAGATTTTTGTTGAGAAACAAGGAGATAGATTTTGCTGTAGTGTAGTTATTATGACTTTTCACATCCGTAAACTCAAATTTCAGGGATGTAAATTAATGTAAAAAAAGAAGTGAACATGTTTTCATATGCTTGAGCTGTGCAGATTGCAGCAATGAAGAAAAAACATATTTCTCTGAAAAATATATCCATTAGGCCTATATTAATGGAAAGTTCCTCACCTCCATGACAGACCATATCAATATGACTATATGTGAGGTGAAAATAAATGATGGAGGTTAAATACATCAATCTTAGGCATTTTACCACAATTATAAATTGCCAGTATATTCTCAAATTTATTAAATACTATTTTTAACACACATTTGAACTAAAACGATAACTACTAATTAAGCCGTACTTTAATTAAGAGAGATTAATATCAAATTCCCACTAATCATTAAAATAGCTCATTGTTTGCACAATTAACAAAATTACTACTTTGATATTAAATTGGCCTCAATTTTTAAACATTAAAAAAAAATTCTTTTTTTTTAAAAATTTCCGTGAACAAGGCATTTTATATATTTTTTATCATTGTTTATGGTTACTTCTAGTAGGTAACACTTTCATGTAAGAATGAAAATAAAAGAAAACAAAAGGTTTCGAAATTGAAAAATATTTGCGTTCAAAAGTTACGTTTCCCAGTTGTCGATACTAAACTCTCAACAAGTGGTGTAACATCTTTTTATGAAACACAGATGTTTTAAAAAAAAGAAGTTCAAAATTAAGACATCAATATTTTAACAAAAACCACGATGGGAAGTTTCCAAAGCATCTACATCGCCACTATTCTCAACTCTAACATAACATGTGAAAAAATTATCACCATTGTTATAAAGGGTTGTAATCGTAATGTCTCTCTTTGGCAAGCAAGGATTCATAAAAATCATAGTTCATTCTGTTTCAAAAATAAAAAGGCATGCTAAATATTCTCCGCAATGATGATTCAATTTAAAATTTATATTCTTTATACATAAGAATATAGAAAATTATTACACTATTCATCTAAAATGGACTTTGATTTTTATTTTAAAAAGATTTTTTTACAAATCCTCAGCTTTAAGAGCAAATGAAGAACTAAAAAATTAAATGCTCACTTTTTTTACAATTTAGTATTTTTTTAAAAAAAAATATGTAATTGCTAATTAACTCAATAAAAGTTAAAATTTGCAAAAAAAAAAAAATAAATAAATAAATAAAATAAATAAATAAATAAAATAATTCTAATCCAGAATTAATTAAAATAACTTCCAACCATTGAAATAATGGAAAAGTTTGAAGGATGCATAAGGACTGAAATCTCAAACATGCTATGCAATTTTCGGCTTGGATTTTTTTCCTCTCAACTATCCGGAAAATTGGCTTATCTGGAATGCAACATTTATCGCATTTTTACATTTTTATGCAACAGTTTCCCCCATCATATGCAAAAATTGGGAAGGAATTCTCTGACTTTTGCAGAAATTTCAAAAATTTGTGTTTTTTCCCTTACAATTCCAGGTTTACCATATTTTCCAGGTGCGTGGCAACCCAGACTAACCATGATCTAGCTGCACAGCATCAATCATCATTATTATTACAAATCTACAGAACTTTACATAGGCGGCTGGTACACCAAAAAAAGTGGAGAATAAAAAGCTCAAAAGAAATGTGTGTGGGGAGGGGAAGGAGTTAGGCGGGTGGCAACCCTGAAACTGACTTTTTCTACAGAAAATTGGGACTGTTATAGGATTCGAACGTAATTATGGATTACAAGTCTCAAAAAGTTCAAGACATGGCCTCAAAAATCAGAATGGACGGTGACAGTAGACTCCCTCCTTTCGATTAATAGTTCGAATTAATTTTTCATGAAATAATTACTAGAGAAAAACAGACTTATTAAATCAATTTTTCTTTCTTTAAGCACGCAAATCAATTACCATTGTCAGTTATCGATCAATTGTTAATTTTGAAGTTAGAAAAGTGAAGGGGCAAGGCTCCTTTACTTTCAGGAGTGAGGGGGCAGTTGGCCCCCTTGCCCCCCCATAGGAGCCGCTTATGGTGCTTTACTTTGCTTCGCTCTCTTACTGATTATTGATTTCATGCATTTACATTTCTGTGCAGTATTACCTTGAGCAACTTTTTTTAAAGTTTTAAATATGGTGTTTATTCATTTATTAATGAAGGAAATGATGGGAAATAGTTAGAGAATGGTTTAAATTTTTTTGAAGAATAAGTGACTAAAATAATTGGGCATGAGTTTCAAAAGGTTGTATATATACCCGATTTCACAAAGTGAAATTTTGACTCACACGAGGATCTTGGAACGCATCCTTCGTGTAAGTTGAGATTTCACTATATAAAATATTTAATCATTGGGAAAAAAAGCATTCAAAGAGAGAGTTTCTTGAATGAATGGAAACACATATAAAAACAATTAAAGGAACAAATAAGTAGGACGCAGGAATTAAGAACAAAAGAAATAAAGTTTTAAGCTGAAGACTACTTACCCACTCTGTGAACATACAGTTTTGGTTTTGCAGGAAAGTTGTAATTTATCACATTATCTAACAGAGGAATATCAATTCCACGAGCAGCTATGTCTGTAACCAGTAACACACCAACTTTTTTATTTCTAAACTTTGCTATGTGAATATTCCGTGCCATTTGGTCAAGGCTACTATAAATATAACTGCAAGGAATTTCGGCTTTCTCCAAAATCTGAAATTAAGAAAAATGTTACATGTTGGGTTATTTAAGCAATAATATGTAGGAGAACAAAAACAAAAGGAATAAACAATAAATGGAAGCTGCACTATAAATTCCTCTTTTGAATGACATTATTTCTAAAAAAATACGTAGTGAGTGAGTAGTGAAAATAATAACTGATACATATAATATGATACTGACTTCTTCATCGGCGGACTAGATTTAGCAGCAAGTATTAGTGTAGCAATTGTCGTTTCAGCCAAGGCATTTGTATGTTAGTAAGACGTCAATTGTGAATGAATAAAATTAACACTTCAGCGTTTTTTTAAAACTCACATTTAGAATATTTCCAATTTAGCTGCAAATGGTATCCAAAAGATTTACGTAATATTTATTGTTGTTAGAAAAACATGTAAAGAGTTTGGTGAGTGAATGAATAAAATTAGAAAGTGTTACAAAAAAGATCACAACACAAGTAATAAAAAATCGTCAAACATAGATGACACTTTACTCAGTAATGATAAGAAATTTTTTTTCGTTCAGGCAAAATTGCACTTTGTACTTCAATTTCTCTACAAAGTTCCCAGAGGAAGTAGGGATTATTAACTGGTCATAGCTTTCTTGGAACGTAGGTGGTGTACCCGTAAAGAAACAGGGAGATGAAATGGTTGTATTAATAGGGTAAATGACTACTTATGGGCACCCAACCAGTAAGGGCAGGTTTGTCTTGTATTGTCAACATCAAGTTTGCAATTGGTATTCCAGGAACACCATCAGTGGATTCTCAAAAATAGCATATTTTAAGAATACCCTCACTACATTTTCCCAAAAGTAAGTTTTTTTCTACAGGCTGTTTTATAATGTTAATGCTTCTTAGTCACCAACAGTGAATTTTCTTTGCATTTAAGTTTTTGAAGGATTTCTTTCTTAAGGACCTGGGATTGAAGTTTTTTTTTGTTGAAAAATCCGATCTTAGCTTAATTGGTACATATTCTTTAGCTTTCCCCCATCATGTATGCATATTTTTGCCATTAATTAAGATATTTAAGATCCTTTCAAGCTAATGAATGAGCCCATAACTAGTCAATCAAGAGTAAGTATTTCAGTTATGAGCACATATGACCATAATTAGTTTTTGGCAACTCTTACTCAAAATTATTAATTAGAATTTATGATAAAACACAAGTCAAATTTGTAAAATGAAAAATGGAGCAGTTGTATAGTTCTACTTAATTTAATTATTCATTTTTGCTACTGTTCAAGCAAACCTTTCAATTGTGATTTATCATTTATCTATTTTTTAATTTTAATGTTGCTTGAATCAGAGTTCAAGGTATTTTACATTTGGTTACATTGTGAGAAAAAAAAGGTGCTTTAATATTTTTGATTTTTTTTTTTTTGTTTTCCCTGAAAATAACTAAATTTAGTCAGCAAAACCATTATTAGTTTTTCAGGGTTCCCACTCTAAAATGGAAATAAAAAATGCATTAGTCAATAAAAAATATGCATTAGTCGATGCACAGTTGTAAGACATTTTCTTTTTTTCTGACTAACATTTAATATTTAATTATCACTTTTAATATGAATTAAAATTGTCACATTACTAATAATTTTGACAATATAAAATAAAAAGGAATAGATATATTACTCTGTTACATTAATGATGCATTAATACATCATTTAAAATATAGAAATAACTTTTTGGTTACTTTTAATAACAAATAAACACTATTACCTTGATTAATATAATTTTTAAATTGAAGATGCCATAGTTGAAAAAATAAATATCGAAAATATCATATATCGATATTCGAAATAAATATTGGATATGTATGGTGATATATATCATGATATATATTGACTGATATATATTGGCGAATCCTGCTGCTGCCCCATGTTTACTGTCTCTTTAAATTTTGTTGCTCTGCCTACTTTACACAAATGCCGACTTGAGAAAAATCGTTCTTTATGCCGAGTGATATATTTCAGGTCTGCGGAGTCAGGCTGATTTTGGGGTAAAGGTGTCGGAGTTGGAAGTCGAAGATTTAAACTTTTAAGAATGGGAGTCTGTCATTCTCCCCCTAACTCGGCAACTCTGCAAGTGCCTGGGAAGTCAAAGTCGGACTGATTTTGGCATAAAGGAGTCGTTGTCGAAGGCTCCAAAACTTCCAGAGTCAGTCATTTTCTTTCCGACACCCAGCCATGGTATATTTTACGTTCATTTTATAACTCTGCTTTTTTTTTTGTTCCAAAGTCGATGTACAGAATAAAATATGTCATTCATATAGTTTTGCTGACTGCCGACTCAGGGGGGGGGGGGGGTCACACCCCACTCTTGCCACGTCCATGATTAGCATTAATGTCATTGTTATATTGACCTCTATTTAAACATATATTTATGCTTTAGTAGCAATTCAAAAGCTAATTTTGTTGCACAAAAAATAGCAACCAGAAAAAAAAAAGAGTGGCAGCAAGTAAATGGTTTCTGCTAGTCACTGGCAACCAGAAAAAATTTCTAATCTTGCTCTTTAAAAGTGAACTTGGTTTATGTACATAATAAATTCAACCGTGGTTATGTATACGTCAGAAATAGGTTTTTAATTTCACAAAATACAGAAAAATTCCATGTTCAATAAAATTATAGGAAGGACAAAAAACTTACATCCTTCATGTATTCAACATGATGTTTAGTAGCAAGAAAAACAACAGTTAGTTCTTCAGGCAATTTTATAACATTTTTTAGTAAATGAAGTAAAACAGCAGGTTTGTCATCGTTGCGACAAAGAAAATATGAACTCTGAAAGGATTAAAAAGAAATATTAAGTAAATTTAAAAAATATTTGCTGAAAAAATTAATTAATTATACAACAAGTAAGGATTTGGGTAGTTTCATTATCAAGCAGCAAAATGTGCATAAAACTATTAAACAATATCTTTGAAAAGCTTTAAAGCAGTGGCAACTGAACCTCAGAAAGGTTTCTTTTGTATTTATTTACCTCAAAAGACTAATAATACCCATGACATAATTCTACTAAAATTTGAATAAAATTCTTGTTAAATCTAATATTTAAGTAGAAACCATTTGAGTATGCAAACCAATAATATTGCTTTAGTGAAATCTGATATAGTCTGATGAGAATACATCATAATATATTAATTTAAGAAATTCCAGGACTACTTACACAGTACAACATACAGCTACCTCTTTAAAAAGAATTTCTTTTATGCGTTACGTACACATACGAGGGTCGATCCAAAAGTAAGGTTCTCACTAATTTTACAAATATACAGCACTGTCTATTCTGATTAAAATTTACATTGTTGGAAAGAAAAAATGTTTCTCTATTTTTATACATAATCACCATCTTTTTCTGTGCATTATTGTCGATGGTATGTTAACTTCTGTATTGAGAGTCACAGAATTAAACCACCAGTGTGGGACAGGACAGTCAACAAACCACCCCATTCTTGATTGCAGTTCAGAGCTTGAGTCTAGAGATTACCACTTGCTTCCTAAGTGTAAGGAACACTTTGATGGCCAACATTTCTGGAGCGACGGCAAAGTTAAAGAAGGGGTAACATGCTTCTTCAACAGATTGTCAATGGAATTCTGTGACACTCAATACAGAAGTTAGGGCACCGTCGACAATAATGCACAGAAAAAGATGGTAGTTGTGTATAAAAATAGAGAAATGTTTTTTTCTTTCTAACGATGTAAATTTTAATGATAATAGACAGTGGTGCATATTTGTAAAATTGAGGGGAACCTTACTTTTGGATCAACCCTTGTACTACGCTTGCATTTTTTGCAAGTTTTTTAATAGAATTAAAACCAAAGTAATGATATTATGAAAATATATAAACTAGAAGCATTCCAGTTTTTCGGCACTTTTAATAACATAAGATAATTAAATGAAAATTACCTTAAGATTTTCACTGATCTGCAGATCTACGTCCAAACGGATTAAAATTGGATCTTCGACTCCTGCTTTGACAAACTCTACTAAAACTTTTGGTAATGTAGCAGAGAAGAGTAGTGTTTGTCGTTCTGACGGCAGCCTATGTAACACTTCATGAAGTTGCTCTTGAAAACCCATTTCGAAAAGTCTAATAAATGTAAGAACCATGAATTGTCAATATCAATATTCAAGTATTCACAATTTTTGAAAAATTAAATAAATGGCTTTAGTTGAAACAATAACAAATATAAGCATTTACAGTGGCCCTAGTGATATTTTTTAAAGTGAGGCAGAGAGATCTGGAGTGAACAGTCTTTTAAGCACCAAACACTTTGTAGTCCAAACATAGCACTTTAAACAAAAATCTAATCATAAACACATTCTTCACAACCTTCAATTGAAAAAAAAGTAGCTAGAAGTTTTGAAAATTATTTACATGGACGAGAGAGTGGTAAAAAAATTAAAAAATAAAATAATAATAATAAACATAAACTGTAGTATCTCCGAATGAAGGAGAATCACAGGATCGGATGCTTTGTCTATGATTGGGAGGTGTCCCTATTAAGGAGGATTACTTTTCGACACTTTTCTTTTTGAGTTTAAGCTATTTGTTTAATGAAAAATTAAAATATTAGTTAAAATACAACATTATCTAACTATAATAAATACAATTTGACATTATTTGTGCTAAATGTCTTACTCAAATGTCTTACTGTTGTTGCGTTGCAAAAAATATTGATAACGTACATAAAGTAGAAAGCTAAGTAAATGAAGCAGTGATTAAACAAAATTTTGCATCTCTTTTTAACCCCCGACACACAAAGGAAGGGGGTTATAAGTTTGATGTGTCTGTGTATCTATGTCTGTCTGTGGCACTCTAGCGCTTAAACGGATGAACCAATTTTGAAAAAAAAAAAATATTCCAAAAGAGAGTTGATAGAGAGTGTTCTTAGCTAGGTTGCATCTGTGGATGACATTAATTAACAAAGATATTAATTGAAAACCTCTATAAGATTTTTTGCGATTTTTGCAGTGAAAACATAGTTGAAAATTTTAAAATTTAATACCAAAATAAAGAGAATTTTTTTCCGCGTCAGATACAATGCGTTTGGAACTTCCATGTTTCATAGAATTTGAATTATAACATTTTTTTAAAGCAAATTTTAATAACAGCTAAGCCTTTATTCACGTGATTGATACCTGAATTCATTGTTGGCTGACAAGAAAATAAAACACAATGATTTAAAATTTTTATCTGTTGCCAGTTTCTATTGAATGGCAAACAAAATACTTGACATTGATTTTTAATAATATAAGGCTTTTAAAAGGATTTTCAATTCTCCCTCTTAATTCTACAGTTGCGACTCAGTCGGGGTTTTTAAAAATTTTTAATTTTATCATTGCTTGTAGCATGGTAAATCTTATTCTCAATACAAATATTTAATTTGCTTGCTGCTGCATCTCTCTCAGAATTTTCTTTTTCTTCTTTACTGCATAAGTGTTCCAAAAGTCCTTATTTTTTTCAGATATTATTTGCATTCACAAGCACTTCATGCTCATTGTCTGATCTACTACTCAAAACATTGAACAACAACTTACAAATAAAGAATAAATACCTTTGTGCTGAAAAATTAAAATGTCAGTAATCCAACGTTATTAAGCACAAAACTTGCAAATGATTGCAAGTTTTGTGCTTAATAACGTTGGATTACTGACATTTTAACAACTTACAAAATCTAAATTCAAATTTTTAACTTTAAAACTTATGAAAATTTTCCATCTTGACAAAAAATCAGGCAGACAATGCAAAATGTCTCCCCATCCCCATCAACCCCCCAGAAAACTCGAACCTCTAAAAATCAATTTTTTTTTAAAGATCTTATTTAAACTGTTGCAACCTATATTAAGTACAAAAACTTCAAATTTCAGTATTAGATTAAAAAAAATCTTTTAACCTATTTCACTCAAGAGGTGTCTTCCAATCAGAACTTGGTCACTTTGAGCGTAAAAGGCTAAATAACTTGGTGCATGATTATTTCTTAAATGAAAAAAAAAAGTAACATACAAGTACAAGCTCGAGTAATGGTTCCTAAGTTTTTCAATGACTTAGGGCAAATTATCATTATTATCAGAATCTAAATCCTACTTAAATTATGTGGTAGTAAAATTATTTCAATAAAAGAGATACGACATGAAAGAAACCTACACACCTGTCAGCTTCATCAAACACAACATATTCAACTGATGACAGTTTCAAATCCATTTCAATAACTACATGTAAGAACCGTCCAGGAGTCGCTATTATAATGTCAGGACTTTCATGAATAGCAGCAAATTGGTCTTCCATTTTTTCTCCTCCTAATATTAATGCAGTTTTCAGGTCTGTGTTTATACCTAACTAACAAATACATCCAGATATTAAAAGCATGCAAAACATAAGAATAAAATCAAAAACTATCCCTGACTTTATATTAAGACATATAACTACTATTAATTTTTTGTCCTATAATTAATCATACACAACTACATTGAAATACCCAGTTTCATCATGACACTAGTCACCATCTGTCACTTATAGTTTTTGGAAAATCACTTATCAGTTTAGAAGAGATACAGATAAAATGGTTGGAAAATACTAATCTTTTATAGACACAAAATGTGTTTTTATAATAACAATCATACCACTTTTAGGCAAGAAAGATGACTTTATCATATGCTAATGTAGAACCTATTTCATTTTTAAATTCAAACTCCAAAATGAGTCACGATTAAGTAGTCAAATGGTAAAAACAAACTTGCTGCCTGGGAATAAGATTTAGAAATACATCAAGTGGTTATTCATGGAATTGTCTATAAATGGCATTTTCCCCATATTTTTGACTCCCTCATAACTATTCTCCCAAAATGCCACACTTTTTCATAGGTTTCACTCAACATGCATTCTGGGGGCAGGAAAAAAACTTCCTTAAATTTTCTAATTTAATGATAGAAAATAGAAGACTTCAAGTACATAAAAAAAAAAATTTGTGCGTGTGTATGCAATGACCAAGTTAGCTAATTATGATAATATTTCTTCATGGACATGAATTTAACAGCTATACCAAAATGATATCAGGGGCCAATCCAGTTTTTTTCCCCTACTACCTATTTTTATGAAAGTATTGCATCATATTCTATTTTTGTGAATTTTTTTTTTACATTTTTTTATATCAGCATTAATTTTGTGATTTTTTAAAGGCACATTCTAATTTTTGTCAATGAAAATTAGGGTAACTTAAATGGAAATTTGAAAAGTGCAAATGTCATCTACTGTTACTTCTGCTTTTTTTGGGGGGGGGGGGGGGGAGCTAAAAACCTAAGAGGTAGGAAAAGAGTGAACTGTTTTGGACAGAAAAACAAGTTTTCTATTTTAAAATGCGGATTTTTGTGAAACTTCTAATTTTTTAATATTGTTTTGTGACTGTGCCACTTTTCAAAGTTAGTTTTGTGAAGCTGTTGATTTTATTAATTGATTTTTGTGAAAGTATCGATTTTAAAATAAGATTTTTGTTACGGCACCAAAAAAAGGTAGTAAAATCAGCCTGTATTGTTACCCTGATACACACTATATCATCAATAACAGGTATATTATATAAAAATTAAAAAGAAAGGAAAAATTATGATTTCTTACAAATTTTAATTTTTATTCCAAATTTTAACAGGCTCTAAAACTTTCTGATTTTTCAGTTCTTTTGTCCTTACAAGTGTGCATGGAATTTCAAGAAACATATTTTTTCAGGAGTAGAGGGTAAAAATATGGAGCCAAAAGCAAAATTCTGGAGGTTTAAAGGGCCCTTAGAACAAAAATGCAGTTTTTCACAAGGCTCATGAACGCTGTTTGAAACAATGGGATTAGAGAACAGAAAGTATTGTTCTAAAACTAAATGTAATTGAAATTCAATCATATATATACGAATATACATAACCTAATAAGTTTTGGATTTGTAAAATCTATTTTTAAAACTTTCAAAAAGTTTATTTTACTTTTGTTTTGTTTTTTCATTATCTAGTGCTTGTAGTTACTCTCAAATATGTAATGAGTGTCCAAAATAGAATATTTACAGACTATTTAATAAATGCATGTTTAAACACCAAACCTATTCTACTACTACTGTGGGGGAGCTAAATATTACTGTTTTTTTGGCAATAAAATTTAAGCAATTGCTAAAAAAACAATTTAAGTTGCAAATAAGTTGCAAATAAAATGCAATCAAGTATTGCCAATTTATAGAGCTTAAGCCTTTAAACCCAGAGATAGTACTTTGGATCCTACTGTTTATTAGTCAAGTTATTGAAATCGATCTTATAAAAGTGACATTATAAAGGGTGTTTTTTTTTAGAGGTAGAGAACTTTAGATTCAAATAAAACACAGTTAAATCTTGTTAATTGCCATGAATGTTGCTTTATTTGAAAGATGATTCTTCGCCATTTTTTATTTAAATATGATTTCTGGCACATGGTCACTTTGGCTGGCTAAGAGAAAGTCCAATTTTCTCACTTTTTGCAGCAATGGAGGCCGTATGTCAGTGATAAGGTGGCCAATGTTCTCTTCCAAGGCATCAACCGTCTGCGGCTTATCGGTGTAGACCAGAGACTTCACATAGCCCCACAAAAGGTAGTCCAGTGGTGTTAAATCACATGATCTTGCAGGCCAATTCATGGGTCCATTACGCAAAATTATTCGTTCACTGAACATTTCTTTCAATAAATCAATTGTGACACGCGCTCTGTGGCAAGTTGCACCGTCTTGTTATCTATTCATATTGAAATGGCAAACCAAACTGAACACAAAACAAGTGACAGCTATCAAAATGGCACAGATATCAAGCAGTGTTGCCAACTTAAAGTTCTATACCTCTAAAAAAACACCCCTTAGCAGAAGCATATGGTAACATTCTTGAATCTGATTTGTGGTAGTCACAAATCAAATTTTTCAATATCTAAATAATAACAACTGCATTACATCTTTATTTCTGCCATAGATAGGCATATAATATTATCTTTAACACACAAATAATAAAATAAACATACTTCTTTTGCAAATTTCATAGTTTGAATGGCTAATTCACGAGTAGGGGAAAAAATCAAGGCACGGGCTCCAGCTTTTCCAACTCTACATTTCAATTTCTCCAACATTGGCACAAGAAAAGCAGCTGTTTTCCCACTTCCAGTACGAGCCATTGCAACTACATTTTTTCCTTGCATCACAACAGGTATAGCCTGAGTAAAAAAACAAATATTTATTCAAATGTGCCAATTACATAGCTGCCAACTTGTCAACTTCAAAAATCTTACAATGCATGCATGGCTGAATTTGCGCACTTTTTAAATCAACACACAACAAACCATTAAAATTTAAAGCATTACAACATTTTAAAATCTTTACCTGTAATTAATCTGAACTATGATCAGCACAAAGAACAAAAGCAGTAAAATAAGAAACAACAACATCAAATAACACAAACTGCAGATAGGTGTTTCGGCATGACAAGGAACGCCTTTTTCAATGCAAAAGAAACAAGTTAATGGATTAAAAATCGGAAGTCTTTTCATCCATAAGCTCATTTCTTTTGCATAGAAAAAAAGCATTCCTCGTAGCACCGAAACACCTGTCTGCAGTAATCTGCAAATTGTGCTATTTGACGTTGTCATTTCTTATTTTACTTCTTATGCACAATACTTATTTAATTTAACAGTAGCAGTGTTGATTTACAAAAGGAAAACATAGGATTACAACAAACAATTAGTTTCAAAAAGGAAGCCTTGCACTCATAACAATTCAAGAACACAATTGTGCACTTTTAAAATGTTGTTTAATATTTTTCTGTAAGGTTCACCATTAATATAAATCATTAAGAATATTCTTTTGGAGGAAACTTATAGCTTGTTGTAATCCTACTCTTTTGAAAATTAATATAGCTTTCTGCTTTTGCTAAAACAACTTAAGCTTTCATAAGTTGCTGACATAACAGCTTTCAAAAACTTGTATACTACAACAGGTTTTTATTTTTTGTGATAAAAATGTTATCCAGGTTATTATTAGACAAAGAACTGCCTGTCCTCCTCTTTCAGATGCTACTAAATACTCTTTGGTATTCTGCATTGCTGTGAAGTATGGCTAGAGTGGAAATTCTGGTGAAGGTGAGCTTTTCAAACTTCAATGAAATATCCATCTTAAGCATCATCCAGAGTTTATTCATTCTTCTGGAGCAACGTTACAGGAAACTTATTTAAAAAAAAAATCAATATCTGAGACTTAAGACCTTAGCAAAATGAAGAATCATCTCTGTATAAAATAGAATATGAAAAGGTTCAAAATAATAGCCAGCACAAAATTACTGAAGTGCAAGAGCTTGAATCACATAATAAACAAAAATGAGAAAGCATTACAGAAGCAGATGTAAAATTGGATTTTACAACATATGTGAAAATACTGGATTGGCATATAAAAGCATGTAACAGCGGAAATGCATACATTTTGCTAATAATATAGAAAAGTTGAGAGGTGGGTGCATATATGCACATATATAAGGCTTAGAGCAGGAATTAGTAAATGGAGGAAGCTAGTCCAATCATTGACTTAGCAAAAACTAACCCAACCACCCCAAGTCATGTGACTCAGCAACAGGCCCGGCTCCTGGGGTAGGCGACCTAGGCAGTCATCCAAGGCGGCAAATTTCGAAATTGAACCCCCCCCCCTTTTTTTTAATTATAAAATACTGTTTCAGTGCCATAAGATTCATTGCTCCAATGCTAAAAAATAAATAAATATAATTTAGAATGTGTACCAGTGCTTGGATATGTAAAACATAGTTCAGAACTTAACAAGAGATATAATTTATTTTTAGAGGCGGCAAATTGCGTGATTTAAAAGTCTTTTGAAAATATTAATATCTGTTTCAGAACCATAAGATGTACTACTTTAATGTTAGAAAACGTAATTATAAGTATGTACCAGTGCTTGGAAATGCAAAACCCAGTTTGGAATTTAACTAGAAACTCACTTTAATTTTATGAAATTTACTATTATTTTTATTTTATTAATACATTATTATTTTATATTATTATTATTCAATTAGGGGGGGGGGGGCGGACTTGTCAATATCGCCTAGGGTGGCAGAACTACTAGAGCTGGTCCTGCTCAGCAATGACGAATGGTTGGCATGGTTTAAGTGAAACAAGAGAAAGAAACCTGATTTCTTCTAATGCTTTGCTTTAAAATCTATCACATGACTTGGGGTCTTGACTTCAAGAATGAAAATCTTCACTCCCTCCATTTTATCTCTTCTCAATGATATGAGGGTGTTATTCAGCAAGTAAGGTCCAAGTTGAAAAAAAAAAAAAAACATATATTTTCATGAAACTTCTTCATTTAACTCTTTACATTGTATACTTTTATACAGATTTTATATTTCTTCTTTCAGACTAGGGCTGGGCGATGCATCGCCAAAAACCGGTGTGCATCTTACATCGTTAAACCAGTTTATAATTTTTCTGTAAACCAAAACATCAATGCTGCTCTGATGTACAGACACCGGTTCAGAGTTGCTGCCGTTTTAATCTCTAATTTTTTCACACTAATGTTAATTAGCATTGTGTCAATCCAATCTGGTTTAACAATGAAGGTGCGAAGAGTTAGACCTTCATTTCTTCCAAAACATGTAAGAACTGCACACGTGTTCTTAGTTACAGACGAATGATATGTTGATGAACTGGTAAGCTTAACATATTAGTCACTTGCCAGAAAAAAGCAAAATTTAAGGCGCAAAATAGCAACTAAAAATGCAGCATATATTATGGTGTCACAAGAATTGAAATTCCCAGCACAGATGTTTCACATGTCGGTAACTCGTAGTGTCACCCCCCCCCCCCAAAAAAAAGACTTTATAAATATTTTATGTAAATATGAAATTTATATAATTTTCAGAAACAACTCATTTCTATTTTTGTGGCATAACGTAAGTTTCTAAAGACAAATATAAACTGCAAATCCACTGTATGCAAAATTTGTTGAAGATGATATATGTAATCTTCTCCTCCCCCTGCAATATTCGGCAATATATTTTTTGAAAATTTGTTAGGTTAAATATAATTTAAGATATATTAGTGGAAATTTTTAGAATTAAAGTTACATTTTTAATAAACTATGAAATGCTCTTTGAGTGTCACCCAGTTCAGGCTCCCTCTCCTGCTACTGATTACAAGGAAACTTTTTTTTAATGCAAGAATATGTGAGCTTTTGAATGGAATGTAGGATTTTGCATGCATTTATTTACATCTTTTTGCATTGAAAAACAGGTTCATTGTAATCTCAAAACTTGTCTTCTATATTTTTCACTAACTTGCACTTTTAGCACTGCTTTATAATATAATAAGTTTCTTTCTGATGCTGAAATCTGTTAACTCGTATCTGGCATGATATACAATTTTTATTATACCTTGTATATATTTTGTAAAACTTAAGCAAGCAAGTTTATTTAAAAAAAAAAAAAAAAAAAAAAAAAAAAAAACATTGCATTGTGATGCATTGCTACATTGTGATGTAAGGCTGGTGATGCATTACGATGTAGAAATTCCTACATCGCCCAGCCCTTTTAAAGACATTTCATTATTTTCTACAAGCTTTTGTGCGCCTAAAGTCAATGATGTCTGCTGTCTGTGAGGACAACCAGTTTTGAATTGCTTTTTTTCATTTTAACACTTTTGGCAAAGCACTTGCCACTGAGAAACTACTTGAAAAGGAATTTAAGTGAAAAGCACTCGCCATCAATTCTAGACTCTCTTGGCAGTAAAATACCGTAATAAGCAATCAGAAGATAATAAAATTCGTCACCAAAACATTACTCAACCGGAAAAACATTGAACTAAAGGAAAAAGCAGGAGATTTATTAAAAATAGCAAAGAAAGAAGCTGCAAAGCAGAATGCTGTTGTCAAAAGCAACACTTGTACTTCATTACAAAAAGGGTGGTGACACCTGTTTTGAAGCTGCTATGTATCAGAAGTTTTCTGCGCCACAAAATATCAGTGCACTCCAACTTGATTGTGAGAACTCAATTTTTGGGATTAATAATAACATAAAGTATACATTCTAATTGTTTGGATTACTACACATTAAAGTTTTTAAAGAATTGATCTAAAAAAACAGAAAAGTGTGAAAGAAGCTACAACTACCTTTCGTTGAATGGGTGTTGGAACTTTGTACCCTTTTTTGAATATGGCTCGAAGAATGGGCTGGCTTAATCCTAGAAAAACAAAAGAACAATAAAAACGAATACAATACTTTTGAAACGTTAATTACTATTTAGAAACTGAATTTTCCTAAGCTTGTTTGATTGAGAATTTGATAATGATTTTCTATAAGCATTGTACTACCATTGTATAATAAGCGGAGATGCACCAAATATTCAGTTGGTGTTCAGTATATTGCCTACTTGGCAAACTAACCGAATATTAGGTTCGGCCGAACCCTTTAAATTCAGCAACAAAAAAAGTAAATAATTTTAAACATTCAACAATTGGTAAACACATATTTTTATACCATGAATGAAAGTTTAATCTTGTATCATAGTACAACCAATATTGTACCATTCAAAGTAATTTTTTAAAAAGAGAAAAAACCAAGATATTAAATTAAAATTTTGTTGCATTTCAATTTTTCTTGACACATGAAACAATGCTATTACAAACTCATTCAAACATGAAACAGGAACCGGGGGGGGGGGGGGGATCTAGTATCTAGCATTTATTTGTATTTTGACATATTGAACTGAAATTATATTTTTTTACAATCAGAAATTATAACAGGTCCCTACTCGTTGGGTTTCTAGTTTCTACAAACGAAATGGAATGGTAATGGCCAAGAAATTTGCACCCATTATAATATGACTGGTGATTATCTAGAATAGATAATACCAAAAATAGAAATGGTGATTAGGATGTGGTACTGAGAAGATAAAGATTATTTACAGCATATACTGTTATTTACTTTTATTTCTTATTAATCTTAAATGATGGGTAATCATGGCAATCTGAAAGATCAGAGCAACATCAACTTTGGTCAAGTGAGGACAGTAAGAAATTCATGATTACACAAAAAACCTTATATTAACTGTTCATAAATTTGGAAAGTCAATCTAATTCTTTAAAAACTGCAGCTTTATAAAAAAAAAAAAAAAAAAAAAAAAAAAAAACCACACACACACACAATTCCAAATTATTAAAAACAAGTATTAAGGACATGTAAAAGAAATACTTGGATTTTAAATTTATACTATTTAAATTTTTAAAGTTTTGCTATATGAAAATTAAATATTATTTAAACACAATGAAATTAAATTAATCATTGCAAACAAAGTATAATAACAGTAAATAATGATGCAGGAACACTATGCTTTCTGCAAGATTCTTTATCTACATGATTATCAGTTGACAAAGCAGAGTATCTGGAAAGTAACTAATTATCAATTTGTGACAAATTTGAGAAACATAAACCAAATCAGCCATTTACTAGGTAAATTAATTTGCTTTCTGCTTTTGAAAAGATTTTTTTTTTTATTTTTATTTATATTTCAACTAATAATTATTTTTAATGTACATGAATTCAGAATTTTGATTAGACTGTATTTTCATTTTACAAAAGATACAAAATAAATAAACATTTTCTATTTTAAATTGTCATAAAATAATAATACATTAGTTGGATATTCAGTATTTAGCCAAATATTTGATTGGAATTTCAAACAAATATTTAGTGTTCGGCAAAATATGGTATTCAGCGCATCTCTATACCTAGGCTTGCCAGATTTCTGAAATGCTCAACCGGGAACCCCCCCCCCCCCCCCTCGTGAGTATTCAAAAGGGAACCAGGAGTGATAGTGGACTCAAGTAAAATTTTCTGAAGACAGTGCGAAATTTTCAGGCACTATGAGGAAGCTCGACCCCCCCCCCCCCTTATCTTATTGAAAATAAACACTTATTTATTTATTTATTTTCAATAATTTTTCTGCTTTAGAATGTTGTCAGCCCGAATTTCTGGAAATTTTGAATCCCAAACACCCTTGAAAGGAACACACCCCTGGCTGGTTTTTAGCTTGTATTAGACAGTTCATTCTCAGTTATAGCAATAAATATTAATTATGAGCCTAAACCAGGGGTAATAATGAATGACACAAGCAGATAAATTTAAATATTTTATCTCTTACATGTTAACATTTTTTAGTTTAGTAAGAAGAAATACTTCTAATGAGGAATAAAAACTTGAACAATATTTCCATGCATTTTTCATTCGCTAGGACTTTTTTTAAAAACGTCTTTTTTACTTTTAATGTTGTTGCAAAACTCCTCACAAGCTGATTCGATATTAATTTACAAGTCTTTGTTTCAAATGGCAAAGTAGTTATCCTAGATAATCCTTAACAGTTAATTATTTTTAGACTTTTTTGGTTATCTAATCAAATTTATCTTTTTCCAGGACCTTAAGTAAACCGGCCGGGACACCGGGATTATGCATGAAAACCGGGACGTCTGGCAAGCTTATCTATATCATACATGAAGTATGATTCCACCCAAGCCCAGATTACCCAATAGGCCACCCTAGGCCCTGGCCTAGTGAGCATATTAGAGTGAGAGAAAAGAAACTTATAAACAGCTTGTTGAAAAAAAAAAAAAAAAAAATCAAAGTTCAACTAGAATAGATTGCAACTAGTCCATTGCAGAAAAAAAAAAAAAAGCAATTAGAGGATAGAGAAGGGGTGTAATGATTGAGTCGAGCTCCTTTTCTGGTCAGAGCAAATAATTTTCAATATCTTTGATTTGAACAATAATTTCTTAAAAATATAGCTTTATCCAGGGACGGACTGTGTCCTGAAAGCCGGCGTCGACTTTTACTGCCAGAGGGCGAACAGGTTCGAGGGCGCAAGAAAAAAAAACATGATGTATAATATGTAAGTTATTGGGGTTTGCTTCCAACAGATTATTTTTATGAATATTTTTATTCAAATTTCACCACAAAGTGGAAGTTGAAAATCACAACAAAGTGGATACAAATACATCCATGGGATGCCCCGAAATATGTTTTAAATAGAAGAAAAATAAAACAAGAGAGAAAGAGTGATTCAGAACATTGTGAGGTAGAGTCACCAGCAGTTCTAAATTTTTCTAAGGTAAATGGTGAATGCAAAACAAAAATGCATCAAGAAATTCACGAGCATGGATATTTAAATTTAAATAAAAAGGAAAAAAAATATGTAAGATATCACTGCTAAATATCACCTCAGGCCAAAGAGTCAAAAATTTTTTTGGGGGGCTAAAACCATTTGTTTTTTAAAAACACAAAATTTTGAAAATTCCATTGTGGAAAAACTAAAACAGTTGAATGTTTTTGGAAAAGAAAAACTGGGTCAGGATGTTTTACGACATATTTTTGAAAATAAAAAAAAAAGTTTATGAACAAAGCAAAATAGGGGGAGGGAGGAGTTTTCTAAGTCTATCCCCATCTTTCTACGTCACCAAAGGGGCATAAAATCATTCTTTTAAACTTTAATAGAAAAACTTCAGAAGAGATTCCATGAACCTGCTTCCACTATCATCTTCAAAGTTTATCTGAACTTGTTTTTTTATGAAACATTAATTTCAAAAAGTTTCAGAGTGAGACTCAACGAACCACATTCCTTCCCACAACATAAAAAAAATTTGCGCATTTAGAACTTAAATATCCAAAATTCCTGGGGGGGGGGGTCCTAAACACTAATTCTCTCACTAACACAATACTATCAAAGAAATCAAACAATTTTGTTATAGGACCTCAATTGTAAACATTTGTGCAGGAGCGCCCTCGAATCCCCCCCCCCTGCTCCGTTTCCAACATTTTAAAGATAGTCTAAAATTTCAAAGTTTCTGGAGGAGATTCCCCAAACCCCTTATCCAGTCACCCAGCATTATAGGTACAAATGCATATTCAGAGTTTTTATTTCAATTTCTGTTTAGGGGAAGATATCTAAAACGCCCGACCTGCACATCGTATCAGATAGTCTAAAATTTTGTTTTTAGGACCTTAAATTTTAAAAACTTTCTTGGAGATTGACCCTGATTTTACCCCTCCTTCTATCTTACCGAAACTTGTCTAAGATTTTGTTTTTAGGACCTCAATTTTGAAATTTTTTCCTGAGAGCACCCCCCATTGCAGCCTTTCTCCAACATTATTGAAATCGTCCAAAATTTTGTTTTTACACCTTCAATTTTGAAACAACTACAGAAGAGAGTTACCGAACCCTATTTCTTCTTGTAATGTCATCAGAGATGGTTTCCAATGGCGTAATTTAAGTTTTTAATTTCAAAACCTTTCGGGGGAAGAACGGTTAAACCCCATTTCTATGTAAAGACATCATAAAAGATGTCCTACAGTTTTTTGGTTTTCAATTTTGAAAAGTTTCCTCGCTAAAGTCACCAATCACCCTGTATCAAAAAAAAAAGATCGTTAAAAGTTGCATTGTAGGACCTCAATTTCAAAACAATTTCAGGCGGGCTCTCTCGACACCCACCGTTCCCCAACAACATTAATAAAAGATCGGAAATTTCATTTTAAAGACTAATTTCTATGGGGGAGGGGGGGGGTAGTGTTCTGAACTCATCCTTTTCTTTAACATCATCAAAGATAACATACAATTACGTATGTAGGACTTCAGTTACGAAAACTTTCCTGGACGAGTTCCGAATGCCATTACTTCCCGTCAAAGAGCTTTAGGTGGCCTAGAATTGCATTTCTTACACTTCAATTTCAAAAAATTCCCGGGGGAGCACTCCAAACCCCCCCTCTTTTGAACATCAAGGAAGATTGGTGGTGGTGTGTGGGGGGGGGGGATACAGTTTCAATCGAGTTTGTATGTGTGAGGCGGGACGTAATCTCTAAGTTTGGCCTAGGGCGCAAAATAGATGTTAATCCGGCCCTGATTCCACTGTAACGTGTATGATATTTTTTCCATTCAAAGTTCTTTTCCATTAGCAATGCATTGAAAAATCAAGCATCCATTAATATTATATTATTTTACATACTTTAGTAAAACAATTACATACACCATATAAGTTTTCTCAGATTTTTATAGTTATTTATGAATTTTATAAAACTTATAACAACTGAAATTCTCCACTGTCACCCACTTTACAGTAGAATCGCATGCACATATATAGTCAGATCTGGATAACTCGAAGCTTATAACTTGAATATTCTCTTATCTTGAAGTTTTTATTCGGTCCCTAATTCTTAAGACTGTAGTGGAAACTTCCCATAACTCGAACATTTTAGCCGGTCCCTTGGGACTTCCAAGTTTAGAGTTGACTGCATTTATAATTGCTATTAAAAACTATAAATCTACCCATTGATTGAAATCCTCCAGATTTCTTTTTGGACTTAGCATCCTTCTGTGGTAACACAGTTGAAATATCTACATCAACATCCTCCCTGCAAAAAAGAGAAAGAAATTGTTTTACTGTCAAATTATGCATAAAAACTTACAGTATCATCTATCGTACTTAGAAGATTTATTTTAAATACCAAAAAAAAAATAATAATAAATTTCTACAATGAGAAAATTATAAAATGAAGTAATTAGGTGCTGTCTTTATATAAATGATGTTGCATTTTTTTCAACATTTTGGACCCCTCCACCATCCTCTGTCACTAAGTTTAATATTTCACCTTGGCCCCTTTCCTCCCCTTGTCGCAGGTCATGCTAGTTCTCATGGACATATTGTTACAGTAGAAGACCGTTATATCGCACACCTTGGGACCTTTGCATTACATAGATAATTTCACAAATTTTAAAACTAATATTCAGAATACATCTACTATATTTGTACTTCAGAATAAGTTTAACTGCAGTGTGTATCAAAGCATTAATCATGCAATGTAATATATACATTGTCATTCAAAAAATATATTTCACAATCAAAATAAAGTGAATTATCCTAAGATTCTGCTAGCTTCATAATTTGCAGAAAAGCTGCCTTTTTAAGAGCAATATGGTATTTGTTTTCAAACTGTGAACACTAATTTTCATGAAGAAGCATTGATTTAAGATGGAAAGATAAAAAACTGTTTCAAAATTTAATTTGCCGAGCAATTTTTACGTTTGGGAGGCAGAACAAAGGGCTTTTTTTAACTGTAAAACTTATTGTTTACATCTGAAAAGTTGTGCGGTTTATAGAGAATTGCATTACACAGGTCGGCGTTATAAAGGTATTCTACTGTATATAAAAAAAAGATGCGATATGCCATACTTCTTGTCACCCCCTCCCTCTCTTTTGCTACAATTGCATAGAAACCCCCACTCAGTGTGATACATGGCGAACAAGAGGTCATGTCAATGTAGGCGGAAATTAGGGACCTGGCTGAAAATCGCAGCAATAGTTTATTTTATGTTTAATTTTTTCATGGGGTCCTTCTTTTACATGACCCCCTAACTTAATGATCAGTATCTACCTCTGGTTGGGATCCCCTCAATTGCGGGGGCCGGTGCATATTATTCACCTCCCTCCCACCAGTCCCCCAGATGGTGGTTCAACTACACCAGTGGAACCAGGCCTGGATCTAAGTACCTGCAGACACCGCAGTGCAGAGGGCCCACAGCCCAAGGAACTAACCAAAAAAAAAAAAAAAAAGAAAAAAATTAAAATATAAAATGAAAGGACCTATACTGAAATTTTAAAAGTTGAAAATATTTTTGTTACTTTTTAGTAAAATTTGAAGAAAAATAGAAATTCCACGAAAATTATTTAAGAACAACAGCAAATCTTAACTAATAGAAATAACTTACAAGAAGCCACCAAAATTGGAATTTTTTAAAAACTTGGACTGAAATTAATATATTGGTTGAATCTCAGGGGAAGGGTAACAATGTAAAGTTATGGGAGACTTGTTTTCTTGCTGACATACGTTATAAATAAAATTAGTTTTGAAAATTCCATATAAGTAACTAGAAGCGTTTGAACTGGCAAGTTAAAAACCTAAAAATAATAATAAGAAATAAAAAAGATTCAAACAAATTAATTCAAAATATAGGTAGAAATATTAAAGCAATTAAAAACAAATAACACTTATTCTTTTTAAAATTCATTACAAGGGTGCCCATATGCAAAAATTCAAAGGGGGCTCAAAAATTTTCCCCATGGTTTAGCAGAATATTTTCCCCATGGAAACAGATTAGATATTAACAGGGGCCAATCCAGGATTTTTTTCTCGCTACCTATTTTTGTGAAAGTATTGCATCATTCTATTTTTGTGAAAGTTTTTTTTTTTTATCATCAGCACTATTTTTGTGGAAGTTTTTTTTTTATCATCAGCACTGTTTTTGTGAAATTTTAGAAAGAGGCATCCTCATTTTTGTAAAAGAGAAGTAGAATAAGTGAAATTTTAGTTCCAAAAGTGTAAATATCATTTAGTATTATTTTTAACAGTTTTTTTTTTGGGGGGGGGGAGCTAAAAACCTAAGAAGTACAAAAAATACCATTGCAATTTCAGCTTAATGGGCTATTTACTGTGTACAATATAGGAAATTATGAGAAAAACGGTTTCCCAAAACAGATGTTGAAAGATTGCGATAACATTGCATAAATACACTTTGGCGAGAAACAGCTAAAAATTAGTTAAAATACTACAAAAAGGTTTCTATTTAAGCGATTGTTCATATAAACCTGCTTAGAATTTTATTTTATGAGTAAATTTTGTTTTAAACCGAGAAACAAATTTTATATTTTAAAATGCAAATTTTTTAAATTTCTGAAGTTTTTATGAAGCTACTGATTTTATTTCTTGATTTTTGTGAAAGTACTGATTTCAAAACAAGGTTTTTGTGAAGGTACCGAAAAACGGTAGCAAAATCAGCCTGTATTGGGCCCTGATTAAAATTTGACATTTTAAATAACTTATTCATTAATGGCTGGAAAAGAATTTTTATAAATTTTTGCCACGAAAAAAGCACTAAAAGCAAGGAAGTTCTCATTTCTAAGGGAAGGGGGAGGGGGGGGGGGCTTGAGCCCACTTACCCCCTTTTATGGGTGCCCTTGATTCATTAAATGTAGGGAAAGTGTGAGAATTCCAGTAGGTGGTTAGGGGACCTGCTATGTTTTTTGCATGGGGCCCAAAATTTATAGATCTGGGCCTGACTAAACAAATCAAATGGTTGCAAGTGCTTTCCCACGGTTGTAATCTAATATGAAAAATGATTTCTATATTCTTCCTTACATTTCTGGCACAACTTGAAGTCTACTCTGGCTAAACTTTTACGAAGTATTTTAAATTTATTAAGATTAATTTCGCAAAGGTATGTAAGAAACATGAAATATTCCTTCGAAGGTAAGGATTAAAAGAAAAAATTGGATATTATTTATGGTAGTTTAATTTTATGAACAACTTTGTAGAATTAATCCAATAAGTGTTTCTTTTAAAAATCGCAGAAAATTTTGTTTAATTCCGTGTAAGAACCGTGAAAAAAGTAAAGGTTTTTGAGCACTCTTGCAGGCCCCGTCCCGTTTTTTTCAAAGCTTCATTGGTGTGTGTGTATGAGGGGGAGGGGTGTTATGGGCAGAAATTGTATATACACGGTACGTATTTTAAAAACAAGACAGTACATGCACATATGTATTTTTACAAATCATAACGATAGGGGAAACAATTGATTTCCCCCAAATGAAAGGTCTCCAAATTTGTTTTAAATAATCGCTACTCACATGGTGGGGCAAAAGTTGTATTTGTAGTATGATTAAAAAGTTTCTAATTTTTGATTTAGTTAGTAAATGTATAAACTTTCAACGAACGCCAAATGTAAACTTAGTTTACAATTTGCTGATAACAAACGTGCTCATATTATCCATGCTTTCGCTTTGCGCTGAAATCAATTTCGTCTGCGTCAGTCATTCGAACAGTGAATAACCAAACCATGAAACTACGTATGAGTTGTCAAAAGAGATAAAAAAAAGTGACACATTGATAACTGTTTTAAAGACTAGGAACAAAATTTTCAAGCTGTTTTATTCTCAAGAGAACTTTAGGTACTTCAACAGCTGGAATTCTAGTCAGACGGATGTAATTGAGAGATTTGAATCTCAACTTATATGCTTCATTTCATGTTGTCAAAGTATTGTCAAGCTCCAACTTAAGACATAATCTATTTCCAATCAAACTGCTTTTTTGTGGAAGTTTCAGTTTTCAGGAACCTTTGCTGCTTGTATGAAGTGCTAATTTTCGTCACAAGGCCATTACAAGGTTGTTGATTGTTAAGCGATTCCAAGACTTCTACTACTACTTAGATGTGATTGGTGACGAATGTATGAGGTATGTAGAAACGAAAAGAAACTGAGGTTTTACCCCAGAATCAAAAAGTGACGCCAAAGATTGAAAATGGATAATATTATTTCACTCAAAACCTGTCAGTGATAATAAGTGATACAATTAAACGTTTTCTGCTGTGATTGTGTATTCTGCGATGATTAATAAAATAACTAAATTATTCGTTAGGCTTAAAGAGGAAAAATTTATAATTTCAATAAATTTGAAAGATGTCACAACAATGTTTTTTAATTTGTATTAATGCTTTTCCTAACAAATGTTTGAGGTAAGTTCTCGTGTTTCTTTTTTTGTGATTCTACATTAAAAGTAGTGGCTTCCCGAGGTGTATTTAACATTTGTTTACATACTGCAATATGTGTGTCATCACTGTTCGGTTCGGAATGCCACTTTGATCTTCTTAAATTTTTGTTTTGTCTATATTGTGAAACTCATTGATAATAAATACTTGTTTGGCTAAGCTAAATATTTCCGAACTTTTTAAACTGCTAAGTTTTTTAGCACTAGTTATCAATCATAATCGGCAGTTTAAGGTCGTTATTAAGGATGCATTACGCTCAAAATTTAAATTTGAAAATTAAATGTTTACAATTTACGTGTTATCTTTTCATAACATTGAAATTTCTTTTCCTCAAGTAGTATATTTCAATTATATTAACGTTACTAAAATTTCGTTTACATATACCCCCCCCCCCCCTTGTTTTGTTATTCTTTGTTCTCTTGAAACAATTTCGTTGTTTGGGGTTGGAAAAGTCTTCCTTCAAAAGTTAAAATACTGACTTCATTTATGTCTATATTAAGCTAATTTTTGAGAATAATGGTAGTATGCTAAATACATATATTTTTCTAGTTTAAATGTAACTAACTTTACTCGATGTAATATTTTATTTAATGATACACTTAGAAACCTTTATCTATATAATAAATAATTCACTTATCAATCAAATTTCTCTTTCAAATATAGGTTGTTGACTTAAGACAATTTGGTTGGTCAAAACCTGCCAAAGCTGCTTTTTTTTAAAAAAAAGGAGGGGGAGGAAAGAGAGAGAAAAATAAAGGTTTCCAAAAAGTGAGCTTTAAAAAAAAAACGAAAGAAAATCCTGACTGGCGGCACACCAGCCTTTTTAGGAAAAAAAAAAAACAAAAAACTGATTTTAAAAGCTTCCTACTTACATTAACATTTATGTGAAAACTAATTTAATTTATTAATTTTTGTCTGTGTGGAACAAAACTCTTCTCTTTATGAAGTTAATTAAAAAACACTTTAAGATTTCTGACAAATTTGGGTAACGTGCAACAAAGTTTTGACAAAGAATTCATAGTCATTCTGACAGCATTTTACAGATGTCATGTTCTCATTTGTAATCAAGTCGAAGTAGTAGAGAAAAATATAATGTACAAGTTAATGCAATATTATATTGCAGTCTAGAGTTCAATAGTGTATTTGTCAATGTTTGTTGTAGCAGCAGACGTTCTTGCTGTGCTTGTAGCTTGGTTGGCATTGGGGAGTGCATCAAGTTTGCTTTTCACTTAACCTTGTAACACGGCAATAACCCTATATGTATGAGATTGTGCATACTCTACGACTTCTTATGAGAAAAGTGGTCATCCCTTTGCACTGACAATCAGTTTCAGTACTTGCACCAGTCATAGACAGATTTCCTGCGGCATTCCTGTGACAGGTCCAACTTCTCTATCTTTTTATTAAGAATGCATGCAGAGCACAAGTAAAGGAAGAATATTTTGCAACAAACAAAAATTTTTTTCTTGCATTGCAATGCTGCTTTCCTATGTTGTTCCTCTACAGATTTGCCGTCCAGCAAGCACATGAACTACATGGTTAGTTTCAAATTTGGGAAGGGTACATACATATCTTGTCATGTATCACCCACCTTTGTAAATCATATGTTCTTCTCTCAATACACATTACACATTGTTTTCCGAATGAATCATTTAGTCCAACCAGCACATGTGATGAAGAATGTGTTAGAATTGATTCAATAAATTTCGTCATCAACTTTTCTACTGAAAATATATTTCATTAAGTACAGTTAACTCCCGATTATCCCTGGAATAGGGTGGCACGGTAACCGCGGCAGATTTAGATAAAATGAAAAGCTTTCTACGAACACAAATACTAACTGGAAAATTTTCTGCAAATATTTATTTTGCCAAACTCACCCTTGAATAAAAAATTAAGTTTATATTCAGATATGAAAGAGAGAAAAAAAAGTGCTTTAAATCATTTATTTATTTTTTTACAATAACATAGTTTGCTTATTTTTCATCAACTGAAGAAAACTGCCAAAACCATTATTTTCTTTACACATGTGCTTTAAAAGGCTTTAACAGAATTTAACTGAGATTTTCTTAAAAATTCCCTTTTATTTTTTTTAAAATCAACATTAGCAGTTTGAAAAAAAAAAATTCTGCAGAGCCGATTGATGCTACTCCCTAGCAAATATTCTCACAAGTTTTTGAGCATCAGTCGAGCTTCGGTTTAGCGTGCGGATAGAAAAATCCGTTTTCTACCAAGTTGAGTAAATTTTGTGTTGAACGTTTTGAAGTTCATTGTGAATAAATAATATACACTTAAGAACAAATAAATATATAACTAGTATGTTGTGGCCATCACAAAACTTTCTTCTATATTTTTCTTTTTTTTCTGATCCCCCCCCCATGCTTGACGAGGAAACAATATTCCCAACAAAAACAAAATTACACATGCAAAAACTTGACGACCATCCCAATGTCTGAATGATTGCAAAAGCAAAGCAAAGAGCGAAAATTGAAAGTTATTTTAAAAGCCTTGCTTGAATTAATTACAAATATTTTATTTGTTAACAAACATGAGATGACAACAGATAAAAATTTTAAATCATTGAGATAATATTTCAGATCATTTCCATACAATTAAAATCACGAGAAATAAGCAGACGATAATCTATTACGATTTATCTTTCTTATTGTTGCATTAATAAAGCTATTTTTATTCGCTAAAAAATAATGATAATAAAAATAAATCAGCACCTCTTGGCGCGATTGGCGCCAAAATTGAACCAAAGCCTGTTTACATATGGATTCACATATATTCCAAATTTCAACCAGAACGTAGCATTACTTCTTGAGATAGGGCACTCACAATGGAACAAAAGAACGGGTGATTGCGCTACCCCCTTTTTAGCTGTTGACACCAAAATAAAATCAGCTTTTATACCCACTAAGGGCTACTTGCCGATAAATTTTTCTTTCATTCCGTTCGTTATTTCTTGTCGTCAGTCACAATTGACGACAAAAAACATTCTATAGCTCAACCGCCGTTTGAGTTATTGACACCAAAATTGAATCAGCACCTGTTCCTGTTACTGGCAACATATAGACCAAATTTTGTTTGATTCCGCCAGTTACTTCCTGAGGAATAGCAATCACGCGTAACTCAAAAAACGTCCCATTGCTCCACCCCCCTTGGAGGAATTCGCGCCAAAAACCAATGGGCACAAGTTCACATAGGGGCACATATGTGTACCAAATTTCATTCGATTTCATGCGGTAGTTTTTGCTGTGGAGTGGCCATAAAAAACTGGTCACACACAGACGTGACACACACACACAGAGAGACAGACAGACATTTTCCAAAAATAGTCGAAATGCACACCTCAAAACGTTCGAATCTGTCGAAATTCGAAAATTTGTACGAATCCAATACTTTCTTCTATATATTAGATATAGAAGAAAGTAAAAATTAGCAGAATTTTATCCTTTTTTTGGAACTGTATTTGTTTGGTCAAAAAAATATTAAATTTAGTTGCACGTTAAAAATAAATCCAAACTTGCCGATGGGGCACATTTACGCATATTCTTACTGTGTCTTATTACTCTGTCTTGCTTCAAAACAGGGCCCGGACGCTTTTTTTGCTTTGTACTGTTTCATCCTTTAATATTTTTATGTTATTCAGTTTTGAAAATCACTATTCATTTTTAATTAAGTAATATTCATATCTTATAGCATAGCATTGTCTTCAAGGATTCTAAATATGTATTCTAAAATGCAATTCTAAAATAATTTAATCAAAAATATTTATTTTACAAGCCGTGTTTATACTTTTGATGCCTTCACTTTGAGGGAAAACACTCAACTTTCTGTGTCAATGATGCAGTTTACGGCATCTCAAAATTCTAAAATGTTGTTTTTACAAAAAAAATTTTTTGTTCACAAAATTAATTGATTTTTCACAAAATTGTTTGATTTTTCACAAAAAACGGAACCTGTGAAAAATCCTGGACAGACCCCTGACAGTGCCAAAGATGAAAGCATCGGAGCACCATTGATGCGCAGCCTGCATCGTTGTTTCATATCAATTCGCTTGTTTTCTCGAAATAAGGCGAAACTATCTTAGAATTCGCTTCGAAGAGGTGGTTGCATTCAAAAACATAGGCACGGCATTTTTTTTTTGTGATATAGAAAGAGCGTAGAAATTTTATACCTCATACTGCTTTGTTTTGTTTTCAAATTTTCGCTTTAGTTTTCAATACTATAATGTTTTGCGTACAAAGTCTTATGACTTGGTGATCCACAAACTGATGAAGATGCTTCTACCAAACTTAAACTACTGTTTCTCCCTCTTGTGCCAATTCACAATTCTCACTTTCAATAATATCCCTTGTTTTATCATTTTCTCATGTTCCGTTTAGGTATCTGTTCTGTTTGGACAGTGGAAGATTCTTAAGTACACAATGTTGTTAGTTGATCAATTCTGTATAGTCTTTTTTCTTTGAAAATTGAGAGGTGAAATGACAAAATCACCAACATTTTCATTAGTAAAAGTTTGGATCTTCAGGATTGCTCTGTGGCCTAATTTCTTCAGAGGAGAGTGTGTCGTTGCTCATGGTAATCAGCAGGTTTTTGGGATGACCAATAAAATCTATTCTGTTTGAATAACATGATCAACTACTAATTTCAGATCATCTCTGAGATATCTTGAGTAGTGGACAACTTTCTAAAGATGCTGTGCTCAAACTGTGCATGAAGAATCAATTTAGTGAGAAACCAAACTTTTGCATACGCTTTTACAATGTATTCAACAATAGTCTAGTCTCTATTTCATATGATGGTTCTATTGCACCAATATATAAACGAAGCAAGCTGTTTGTTGTTGTAAGTCACCTTGCATGAGATAGCTTACCTGGTGGCTTGGTGGACAATGATTTTGGAGAATTTCCAGACAATATCAGTTGAATGCAGAACATATCGATTTCTATACGGTTCATATTTGCTTGAATAAATGCCAAGATCTGGCTGATTTCTGAGATATCCACTGGAAATAGTTTCATTATATCACAGAATAAGAAAAATAAATATTTTTTTTTCAATCGCACCATCTATCACCGGCAGTCAGAATTGAGCAGAAAGAGCTGAGAAAAATAGCAAATTATGCAAATCTCGAAGGCCTGGAGGAGGTTTTAGGTGTTATGTGATATTATAATGATTTTGTTCACGAAGAAATGGTCTTAATTTTCCCTTTTTTTATACCACAGGCAACAAAAAAAAAAAAAAAATAATGAATAAGAATTAAAAAAAATTTTTTTAATGTCAATTTTTACTTATTTGGCGAAACTTCAAGGAGCTGGCGGGAGATCTAAATATATTTTGAGCTCCAAAAACATTTCTACACAAACATTTGATGCCAATACACAACTTATCCCACCACAGGCGTTTTCGATTTAAAAAAAATAAAAAATAAAATTGACTAATGTATTCTCCTCCATTAATAAGAATGGTTTTCAAGCAAGATTGGTTGTTCCTTGTGAATGCAAATTTATTTGTAGTATAAAAATTAAGTAGTTGTCAAATTTTCAAGAAAATATTCGAGAGGTTAAGTTGAGTGAAAGAGGCTTTTATGTTTCTAAGTTTTTTTTTTTTGTTATTAACATATTTCAGTCTGACTTCATAATACATTTAATATATATAGATATATTTTTGTTTACTAGATAACAATTTGAACTAAAAATTCCTGATAAAAATGGCTGGTCCATCTGGAGGAAGTACTAATTTTGGAGGCTCCAATTCTAGCAAAAAGCATGGTTTAAGTCGTTTTTCTCTTGCTCGCTTGTTCAACATATCTACATATACCCATCGTACCACTGCTCAACGCTGTGCTAATAATTTTGATGATCGAAGATCAGAAAGCAGTTCTTTTGGATTTGGAGGTATACCTACAAGGGTAAGTAGTTAATTAAAATTTCATTGAATTTCAACTTTGTGACAGCTTATATTCAAAACATTGTTAATTTTTCTAAATTAAAATGCATCAATAGTAAGAAATAAATAAATACCTTTGTGCGGAAAAATAAATGATAATCAATAAAGGTTTTGATGCACAACATTAGCAGATTACTGCATACACGTGTTTAGCTTTTACCGGATGTCTTTTCATCCAAAAGCTCACTACTTGCAGTGCAAAAAATCCCTGAAACCTTGAAACATGTGTATGCAGTAATCTGCTAATTTTGTGCATCAAAATGTTGTTGATTACCATTTATATTGCATCAATAGTAATCTGTAGAGAACTGCAATGTTAACTTATCAAAATAATCAATAAAAGAAAAATAAACAGTTACAAAAACAAAAAGAAGCAAAAATCAACTTTATTACCTAAAACAAACATTGTTACAGAGATAGAAGAAATGGGTTCTCTACAGAGATTCCATAGGATTAACTCCATAGGAAGTTCATCCTATGGAAGAAAATCAGTGAAAAGTGCATCATATACTGCTTCAAAAAATACTACTAGTAAATTTAGTATTAGATTTTATTGGTAGAGGTAGATAGGCATGTGAAGTATATTTATTGGACAATATGTTTCCTTATGATTCATTTCTATATTGGTTTGTTTGCATCGATATTTTTTTAGCAGATCATGTTTGGTAAAGTGATGCTGTATTTATGAGCTATTTCTTTATTATTCTCATATTCTGAATGTTGGGCACCATTTCAGATTTTAGTTATAAAATCTCAAAAATTACAACACACAATTCTTAAAAGGAATAAAAAGGTGTTCGGAAAACTTGAAAATGTTTTCCTTCCTCTAGCTCAGTTTTCACTATTCCAGACTTATGAGTTCTAATAAGAACAAAACTGCAGTCTCCGGATGTGATAACTTGGCTGTCTGGTATATTGCATGTAGCTCTTCCTTAGCCCTGGCTTAGGGTTGGTAACTTACTGCTAAATACCCAATCTTTGTCTTCAGTTCACAAGTTGAACCGCACCATGCTGCAGACTCTCGCTGGTGGGATGAATTCACTTTATCTACCAGTTTGTTGGCACTCTCAGCTTCAATGAGATGACATCTGCCTCCAGCTCGGTTATTCACTATTCCAGACTAAGGAGTTCTAATAAGAATGAAACTAGTCGCTCGATATGATAACGGGGCTGTCTGGTATTTTGCATATATGCACTTGTGCAATTTCTTTTTTAAATTCATATTTTTAATATTATACCTTTTGTAACTACAAAAAACAAAAACTTAAACTACAGTTGCTTGACAATTTTTAGAAACAATTTATTGGCATTTTCCTAAAGTAATTTGGTGGTAATTTAGTTTCCTTCCCCTTCTCTCATTATTTGAGTTTTTTAGTGCATATAATGGTGTTATTTTTTTAAAGATCTTATGTGTACTAAATTTACACCAGCTTCATTATTATTTTGAAATTTCAGACACAACAGAGTAACTTAGATGCTAATCGTCCTGTGCCAGGCCCTTCATCTTCAAGCTCAGAATCAAGTTCGTTTAAAAATTATATTGTTCATACAGACAGTAAAGAAATGTCCCAGGATTGTTCAAAAAAGGCTAAAGAGTACTTGGAATGTCCACTTTGTCTGTTTGAGTTCCCGCGTTTAAGCTTTCCTGAATTAAAGTCTTGTAGTCACCGTGCTTGTTATAGTTGTCTTCAGCAGTACTTAAAGATTGAAATTACAGAAAGTAGGTAAGTAAATTCTTAAAATGTGAGTTACTGTGTTTCTTTTATACAGTTGGATGTTCTTTAGATTGATTCTTTTTGGGTTAATGGTACAGGAAGTATTTTGACACCATAGTGCTCATTTAGTTTTGTTTGTTACCATAAGAAATCGAATTCAACCTGTTCAGGACCAGCAGAAAGAGGAAGAAGTGCTTTCCCATGCCCTCATGCTCAGCAGGAATCTGCGCATGGGCCTGGGCAATTTTTGTAGTTAAGCCTAATTTTATTTAAAAATTCATATAAAACCATTGCTGCAGGTGAATGCGCTATAATAAACAATATCACATTAAAAAACAATAACAACTAATTTTGAGAAAAAATGGTTTTTTTCCCTGTAAAACAAAAGACTATGTGCATGAGTTATAAGTTTGCGTACAAGCATTCAAAATACAGGCAAGACATTGAAAATCAAAGCAAAAAAAAAAAAAGAAAAAGAAAAATATTTCAGACAAAAGTGAGAAATAGTATGTCAAAAAAAATTATTATTGAAATACCTCTAAAGCTTTGATGTCCACTTGCCATTAACTTACGCTAAAATATCTGCACCAAAACCGACATTCTAAATATCACTTCCTCCAATATTCAAAATTAATGCGTTTCTTTTCATATATGATTTGTTCATCAGTTATTACATCTTACCCTTTGTTAAAAATTTCATTCTTTTATCCATCGTGATTGAAATAAAACTGACCCTAACCATACCGAATACGATTCAGCAAACTCAAAACTGAAATTTTTACTCCACCCCTAACCAATAAATATTCATCCTTTCCATTTCACTAAAATATAAAAATCTGAGCTTTGACTAATCTAGCTTCAAAAGCTCTAACACATGCAACTGTTTTTCTTATCCAAGTCACCGGATAACAGACTTCAACCGCCATCCAGTGTCATTTAAAAATTCAAATATCTCGTTCCAAACTGAGATCACACTGACCTGATCACGGACTGGCTGGGAAAGTCTAATTATGCCCGCGATAATGCGGCCGCTGGAGGGAGAAACGAATGATCATGAGATCATGGTCGCAAACTGCTTAAAAGTCAGTTCATGGCGGACCTGTCAGTCAGGATTGTCCGCTTCCGTCTTTGGCCGAGACATAGGTTCCATTTCAGAACTAAACTGGCAGAATTTAGCAATAATAATTAAACATGATAATTCTTCCCATTTAAAAGTACCTTTTAAAAAATATCCCACATCCATATGTACATGCACTACAGTTATGAAGCATTTTTAGCAAAAATGACAACTTAAGATTAGTTTATTTAGCTTTTTTTTAAGGTAACATCTTTAGAGGATAATTGAATTCCAGCGTTTGAATTACAAATATTGGGATTTAATCACAAATAACAATTAAATTTATGTACAAATGTACAAATTACAATGCATTTAATAACAGTTATAAAACATATACATTTTCAGCAAATTCTTACATATGAATTTGTAATAATGCAGATTCTAAAATTTAGGGCATCAATTCTAAAGCCCTTTAGCAGACTTACTTTATTAAAGCAAAGTTTGTTATTTTAACGATCACATTTAAGCAAGTTGGTTTAATAGGTATATATATATATATATATATATATATATATATATATATATATTGATGAGGATTTGCTGGGTCCAGCGGTTTATTGATATGATAACCAGGGCTGTGGAGTCTGGTTTATTTGGGAGCACAGGAATCCGTTTGTTGGCATCAGACTAATTTTGGGATAAAAGGTGTCAGGGCCGTATACAAGGGGGATTCATAAAGTTCCTCCCCCCCCAAAAGTTTGGTTTGACATTTAAATGTTCATTTATATTTAAAAATTTCCAAAACATTTTGTTCCAAAATTCAAATGTCTTTTGTATGTATATTAATTGCATAAAGTGCTTTCATAATAGATATCCAGACAACTTGAACATTAGCACAAATAGCGCAAAGCTCAGCATGAAAGTTTTTAAACCCTCCCCAAAATTATTTTCTGGTTACAGCCGTGATAGGAGCCAAACTTGAAGGCCCTAAAACTCCAGGAGTCGGACCCCCCCCCCTACTGCTTTGCCTGACTTAGCAGCTCTGATAATAACTGATGTCTTGAAAAACTGTATAACTATAAACAAGTTTCATTCGGAATTAATAAAGAAAAGAGGAGAAAAATCATAGTAATTGTAGCAGTTGTTAATTATTTTTTTCCCCAGATATACACGCATTAGCGAATATTTTCTAGATAATAGTTCAAAATGCTTATCATTATTTTCTTTTTTATTTTTTAAATTAATAGTTTCTTGAATTTTGTTCCTTTATAGGGTTAATATATCCTGTCCTGAATGTACTGAACCTATTCATCCAAGTGATATTTGCATGATCTTGAACGATGAAATTCTTTTAGGGAAGTATGAGTCATTTATGTTAAGAAGAGTTTTAATCACAGAACCTGATGCAAGGTGGTGTCCTGCTCCTGACTGTGGGTGAGATATTTTATTACATTTAAGCATTTATGATATTACATATGTATATATGTTATATATGTTATGTATGAATATATGTTATTACATTTAAGCATTTATGATATTCTAATTTTCTATATGTAACCTTTGTGCTTTTTCAGCAATGATTATTATTTAAATTCTTTGCTCAATTCTTTTTATTTTAAGTAATTTCTTACTTTCTGTATATTTGACAGGCTTGCTGAAGTAGCTTCAAATTTGCAATTTTTAAAAGTAATCCCCCCCCCCCAAATTAAGGTCGTTACCCTAGATTTCTAATACATTTTGTTTTAACAATGTTTTCTATAGTTCGAAAAATATTGTTTTGAGTCTTTTGGAATTGCAATGCTTTGATATTTTTTTATGTATAATATTGCAAATTTATGCCATAATCTTAATGCTGTAACATTCAAAGATTTCTGAATTATTTTACTAGTAATTTATTTTACTTTTTTTTTTTTTTGCAATGAATGTTGTCTGCATGGTGTATATTTTCGTTGTTACATTGAACAATATTTACGTTAATTTTCTTTTCAGTTTAACTTGTGAAAGTATTTAATAATTTGTAAGGGAATGTGAGGCCAAATTAAATAGTTAAAATAAATTGCTTTTTCCAAATGGAGCAAATTGTAAATTTATATTGGAAATTACAATAAATAATGAGAAAACAAAAATATTTCATAAGAGAGTTTGTGTTGAACTTTTATATAATTTTTTTAGTCAATTTGTACCTATGAATAAAAATACCAAATTATCACTTTACCCCATACATACGGCAATATGACTATCAAAGTAGTTTTTTAATGTAGTATTTTCTGTTTGATTACTAACACTCTTTTTCCTTGAATGAACTAAACATGAATGAATGATTAAATTAATGAAATAATTTCTGACTGAATAAATAAATGCATGAATATCATTTCAAACCCTACTTCTTTCAGTTATGCTGTCATTGCAAGAGGTTGTGCTGGCTGCCCAAAACTGAAATGTGAACGTCCTGGTTGCAATACTTTTTTTTGTTATCACTGTAAGCAAGAATGGCATCCCAACCTAACTTGTGATGCAGCTCGAGCTCAAAGGGCCCACCATTATGCAAATCCTCGCTCATCTTCTGTATCTTTCAGTCAAGATTCTATAGTACAAAGTACGTTTGTTTTAATGTATATAAATTAATTTTAAAGCTAATGTCTAATATTTTAATGTGCATTATCTATGTTTAAGGGAAGAAATTTAAGTCTTACATTTTTCAATAAGGTTTCAACGTATCTTGCATGACTCAGTTATGCATATATATATTTTTTATAGTGCTGTAATGCTATGTTTTTTCTTACCAGAACATAAAAATTGAGAGGGGGGTGGGGAGGGGGAGAGAGAAAGAGTAAATTAAACCAACATGGCTGTTATTCTTTATTCATTAATACAAAATGAAGATTGATTCTTCAGAAAATAGGTTGAATCTCATGTAGTGCTATATGTGAGAAATTGCTATACATTCACAATACTTTCAACATTGAGACATTGAAAAATTGAGTTCAACCAATTGTTGCTAAAAATATTATTGAAGTACAAAAATAATGCCAAATATCAAACAAATTTGGTAGGTAATTGAAAGTGGCATCCCTTCCTCCTTTCGTTGTGCATTAATTTCAACTTTCGCGTTTCATATTAACTATTTATTACTTAGAAAAAAAAATCTCTTTGAAAAGAGCTGAATCAAATAGTCTGTTTTGAAGAGAAATTAGTATTTCTGCCTAGTAGAAAAGTACCAGAAAAATAAGTAATTTTTGTGTCACAAAATTTTCTGACCATTCTAATTTTTACTCTGTTGCAGCTGGAGATGACATAAAACCCTGTCCATGTTGCAAAGTATTAATCATAAAAATGGATGACGGTTCATGCAATCACATGACTTGTAGTGTTTGTGGGACAGAATTCTGTTGGTTATGTATGAAAGAAATTTCTGATCTTCATTATCTCAGGTAAGAACTATTTTATATATCCAGTAGTTTTAAACACATTTTTGTGCATACAATTTTTCAAATTATGTATTTTTCCCCCTCAGTCCATCTGGTTGTACATTTTGGGGTAAGAAACCGTGGAGTCGAAAGAAAAAGATAATGTGGCAACTTGGTATGTTAGTTGGAGCTCCTGTAGGAATTGCGCTTATTGCTGGCATTGCTGTCCCTGCAATTATAATTGGAATTCCTGTTTGGGTTGGTCGCAAAGTACGTATTTATTTTTGAAAGTTTTAGTTATTCTTGAATCTAATAATAAGATTATATATTTCTGTCAGAAAGTTATATTTAAACATGTGCAAAATATTTATGTAAAAACTTTTTAATGAACAGCTGAAAGTATTTGGAAAAAAAACTTGAACCTTAACCGTATTAGAGGCTGAATCCCACTCAGTATTGAAACTCTTAGACTAGGCCATGTCTTGCTACTAAGAAAATTAAGAAATCCACAAAAAGGCCCTTAAATTTTCCAAGTAGTTTAAGTGAAAACCCTGTAAAAAATTAGTACATATCTATTTATTTACTTGAATTATGTCCATGTTGAAGAGTAGATTCAGATAATAAGGTACAAGTATAATATGAAAGAAATGTTTTTGGGGTTCTAGTAATTGAGAAGTTTCTTCCAAAACGGAAAAAACTATCGAAGAAATAGGCTTCTGGAGGAATGTATTTTTGAAAAAATATATAAGCGCACATAGACCTATAAACATAATAAATACACATAGACCTTTTAACATAATTAATTCTAGATAATACTACAATCCATTTCAAATTTAACAGCACACAATGTATAACAATATTTAATTATTTCATAAAAATCAAAAGGGCTTGATGAAGTAACTTCAACAAAAATTTTTGCAACTGAGACAGATTTCAATTATCAGAGCAAAATTATCAGCTCACTTAAGACTTTATTATAAAAAGAATTAAGTAACTATCTTCGCTAAATTACCATGTAACATACACATATGCTTCATTAAAGTGATACTAACATAAGTTAGGATAAGAGTTCCCAAATGTTTCTTACTCATGACACCCTTTGATGTATTTGAACATACTCATGGCAGCCAAGATTATCTTTATTACATATATCTATTGATAGTACGAACACTTTGCGGCACCCTTTGTTTCTCCCTTTGCACCTCCCGGGTGTCGTAGCATTCACTTTGGGAACCCCTGAGATCGAGAGATATTTAAAAACTTTGGAACAAAATCATGGTATATTGAAACTAGTATTTTAATACAAATGCCAGAATAAATGTCGGTGAAACTTCTCTGGAGCAACCACCCTCTGTTCCTAAAAGAAATGGTTGTTACTAGAGGTTGGTCTTTCTTAGAGGTCATTTTTGAAAATGCCGAAAACAAAAATAGCACTAATGGAAATCATTTATGTTCTGCTTACAGTGCATTAAGAACATTATGATAAGAATATTTAAATAAAGAAACAAAATTTTATTTTCTGGAATCTATTTTTTCCATTTATGAACTAGTTGAGTTTGAAATGGGTAAGAGCTTTGTCTGCTTCAGGTTCTTTGACTTTTCTGAAAAAACTTTTATTTCTAAATCATCTTTTAGTCACATAAATTAATTATTGAGATTATCATTAGGCAATCTGAGTACAACAGGGGCCTATCTTCTATCATACGTTCAAAAGAGGTCAAAATATTCTGGTCACTAAAATGACGTAAGAATGCGCCTGTTCTATTCACTAGCTTCTAAATTTCAAAAACAACTTTTGGAAAACATTATCAACATCGCACGATGACAGACGCACGCCTGACCTGCCAAGAGATAGACAAGTATTACCTTAGCTTCCCCATTGTGCGGAAAAATATGCCCTCCTTTTTGTAACATTTTTGAGGCTCTAAACAGGAATCCAATAGAAATGCTGGGAAAATAGATTTTGCCTCCTTCTTCTGGTTTATTTCCACTTTCGTTTGCACGAAGACACAGATGCGTGCCCATACTAAAATGTTTTATTGCTTTCCTTTCAGCATCTCTCTTTAAGTTTTCTCTGACTGAAAAATCTTTTTTTTTTTTTTTTTTTTTTTGATGCTGAGTTGAACTTTGCTGGTTGTTAGGAGAGGTTTCTGTGGTCTCTCCCAGAAGATTATTAATTTTGAGTAGATATGGAGGAGGAAAATCAGGGCCATAGAAAATTGGTTGTTGATAAAGTTGGTCTCTTTTAGAGGTTTCACTGTATTTCATTCATATAGAAGTTTCACTAGTATTTCATTTCTGGATGAAATTTTTAGTTTAACATTATCCGTATAATACTTTAATAATACTGTAGTTTTAAAACAATTATTTGATCTTTTTTAGTGAGAAACTAAAAAACATTTGTTGAAATTTCATGCGAAACACTGGTTAAAGATATCATATTTTCTCAAAATATGTCATTTCTACTCTTATTGATGTCATCCATCTTCTTTAGATTTGATGGAATTCTATTAATTTATTTATGTTGATTTATTATATTTGAACTGAACTTTTATCAACTGACCTGTTTTAAAGTTTAAAAAAAAATGTGTCCAGAATAAACAGATATTGGTTATCTTTCAGCTACACACAAAGTATACAAGACCTGCAACAAGTAGACATAGTCGAAACCTCATTGTTACTAGTGGCGTTGTTGCATCTGTTCTTGTTTCCCCTATTCTAGCTGGTATAGCTGTTGGTAAGTGAATCTAATGCTGGTGGTTGATCATAATTGTTTTTATAATATATTTCTTCTGAATTAAAAATTTGATGTTTACTATATTTTCAGAAATACTTTGATTTCAGTTTTTAGAATGCTCAGTTTACTTAGTTTTAAAAATCTAATGACATTTTTATATATTTTTTAAAAAATGTTCTTTAATGTAGGCTTTGAAAGTTTATTTTTATCAATAAAATTAGATTTTCTTAAAGTTAATCGGATGTCCCTTTATTTGTACTCAGTTATATAACATGGTTCATACACTTTTAAAAAACCTTGCAAACTGCTTAAATTAAAAGTTTCATTTTCAAATGCTTGAAAAATGTAAAAATTTATCTTGTCCTTGAATTTTATGATTTTTTTAAAAGAAAGTTACTGTACATTAAATAAACTTGTAAAAAAAAAAAGAAAGAAAAAGCCGTCATTGTTAGTGAAGTTCTTCTAACTTTACTTGTACGAGCTGACCCATGTGAAGCATTCCCGCTTTACTAAAGTAATTCAAAAACTCGTTTATTTATTTTTTTGGATAACAGCAAAAAATATGACTTGTTTATTTTCTGTTGATAACAGTGCAAAAATCTACAAAATAATGTGTTGCTTTTGACGTTTGATAAAGTATTAAGAAAATTATGGTGTATCCACAAAAATATCTTTGAAAAATAATTTATATGCAATTTATCTTGTCCTTGCCTCAGCACAACACTAAGACATCTAATCCTAGAAATAACACTAAGATATCCTACTGTTACTCTGAGGCGAGAATGTTAAAATAGATAATTTTTTTCCTCAATTTAACACAGCAACAGAACTGTCATTTTGAATTCTGCCTATTCATGGAAATTTAAACCAGAATTCAACGAAGGAAGATTAGTCATTCAGAAACTAAATTTGAGGCCTATGAGAAGGTTGATCCCATAGCAGAACATTCTTATGAAGTAGACTACCTTCATTCTAGGATGCTATGCACTTAACAATGTGTTATAAATAACAAAATAAATTGAAATCATTATCTCTCTTTTGTTGGACTATTTTGTAAAAGTTATGCTATGATTTTAGCATGATAACATTAATGACTTTTTTTTCTTTGACTTTTAACAACAACAGAGCTGTAGCTCAGAATCCTGCAATGAGTTTAGATTGCATATTTATCGTAGAAATATGGATCAGAATTCTGCTGAAGAAAGTCATTAAAACTATTTTAGATAATTGTTGATGTTGATATTTAAAATCACAATTTTTCTTGTCACATTGGTTTGACTTGTTGATTGGTTATAAGATGCATAAAATCTAGTATTCAAGATAATTGTGGCAAAAATGTAAAATATATTTTTGGAAAAGCTCTAATTTAACATGATTTTTATAGGCATTGGTGTTCCAATATTATTGGCATACGTTTATGGAGTTGTGCCAATTTCACTCTGTAGATCAGGAGGATGTGGTGTTTCAACATCTGCATCTGGCGTTCGCATCGAGTTTGATGAAGAAAATGAAATAGGAATGGGCAATAATCCATCTGCAGGAAATTATGGTAATGTTATTTTTTTTACTTTTTGAGCTCTAAAAACTAGTAACCTGAACCAGTTGCTAGAGATTTAAAGTTATTCTATTGATAATATTTATAGCTAAATTTTACATTTTGGGAATATATGAACTTTTATTTTATGTTAAGGATGTGAAAAGTTACTTAAATGGAAGCAAATGTTCTCTTTGCTAATAATTATAATAAAAATTTAGTTATGCTCTTAATATTTAAAAAAAAGAAAAAAATTTGAATTATTTTCATACTTAGAAATTATTAAGAAATCGTACGGCGATTGTCAAGTTATAAGGAGTTATGAAATTTATTCTCTGCACCTCAATCATGTTTTATTTGACTTCTGAAAAAATAGATATATTCACTGCTTTCACTGAAATAGTATTTAAGGATGATAAACCATTAACTGTTTTAATTTCCATGCATCTCCAATTCATTTTCTGTAATCATTTCATGTGTGTTAAGTTCTGTGATTATAAGATCTAAGAAGTTGAGTAAACCTTAAGTGTACCTTTCCTGAGCATGTATGACAATTTATCTTTTTAGAACATTGGCTTCTTGCACATTTATTAAGGAAGCATTATTTCAGTAAATAACCAATATTTTTATGTGTTATTTTGTTTAAAATCACTTACACAATGGAGTGGTTCCACTGTAAGGGATATTTCACTTTGAAATTTGCCATAATAATTGGAATATTTTGCTTATAATTTTAGACGGTGCAAGTGTTGATACTACTGCAAGCCAGAGAGGAGTGAATCCCAGCATTGGTGAAGTATCTTTAGGCATGTCTGCCAGCTTAAGTTTAGGAAGTGGAAGCCATTTAGATCGCATAGCTTTAAATAGAGATAGGGAAAGTGACAGAGAAAGTGCCAGCAATGTAGCTCTTGCTGGGAGTATAGCAAGTGCCTCTCTAATGGCTGGAGCTGGAAAGTAAGTGCATGTCTTGTTAAAAAAAATAGTTGACTTTATATGCTATTCGCCGATATAAAAGACACAGTATGTCTTTTAAATCGGCGATTGTCAACCACCGATCGGTGGAAAAATTTGACTGGTCCTCAGAAATTCTTACCTGTCTGCATAAACAATTATTACTGTCAAAAGAATAAATGATGAATAAATAAATAAAAAGTCAAGCATATCGTCCAATAGTTTTTTGCTAAGTTTATGATTAGTTTTTCTAATTTTCTATGATTATTTTCGAAGGCTTATTTACTTGAGTGTAGTAATCACAGTTACTTATCTTCACACTAAATTTTATTAAAAGTCAATTACAATAAAATATTTACAAATAACTTATATAATTAAAATTTTAAGGCCTAAGTTTTTTTTTTGTTAAAACAAAAAAACATTCCGGTCCGCAAATTTTTTTACGTATTTACCAGTCTGTGGATCCAATAAGGTTGCGAAACTCTGTTTAAAATGGTCAGAGCAGCCTAAAATTCAGATGTGATTTTTCATTGATTTTATTGATTACAATTAGTTTTGAGGAAGTGAAAAACTTGGAGTGCTTAATTGAACCAATTAAAACTTAAAGTAAGCTATTCCTAGAGTTTTGACTGAATGCAAAAGAAGTATTCAACTTTTGCTTGGAAATTTCATCTATTCTATTATAATAGTTGTAAGTTAGACTAAAAAGCATTTGTGAACTTGTCAGTTCAGTACAATGTGATGACAATGCTATGCTTGCTTATAGCCATGCTTTTTTAGTATTTTCATTCCTATTGGGTTTTGTAACCCAAATTCATTCAAAGAGAAACAAAGTAAAACAAAAATTAAAATAACTACTTTAGAAAAATATTGGAGATCAGATAGGACAAGGAATTGGTATGCACACCTCTCAATTAAACAAACTTAGATGCCAAATAAATCATGTTTTTCTTTTTTTACTTCTCCCAAACTTAAAACTACTTTACATTACTTATGTTTTCTTTTTTTCTCACAGAACATCTGTCAATGGTAAATTCATGATTTGTTAAAATGGTGCCAAAAGTGCAAAACACTAAACTACTATTGTATTTTACATTGTGTGCACAGGACCAAGTTTTTTTATTTCTTTCCTGTTAGTTAAACTATATACTTTCGAGTAATTTTAAATCTTGTTAATTTAAAAGTATGATTTTATCTTTACAGGTTAGAAGTTCAAGCTGATGTTTCTTCTAATAAGCGATTTAGCCTCAGCAGTCATAGTGAAACAGCTTCAGCCACTGTTAGTCTTAGTGAACGCTCTGCAAATATGTCACTTGCCGACGATGCAAGTACTAAGGCTTTAGCTGGATCTATATTGGGTTATAGGTAAAATATTTTTAATGTGATTCTTAGCAATTACTTGAATGTGTTAACCTAACTGGAAGTGCAATGCTCAAAATTCTATTATGAGCAGATGATAACTAAAAGGAAAAATATTTGCTTATATTATTCACAATTCAAGTCTACAGTTACACATACTTGATATTATTCTAACATGTACAACTTGCATTGCTCACTTAAAGGCAAGATTCAGAAGGCACCTACAATAGGCATCAACCAAATTTAATGAAGAAAAACCAGAATTGCTTATGCAATGGTACTATTCCCCTTAGCCTTAACTCAAACATTTCAAGAGACTATATAGCTTCTTTCACGAGATGCTGTTGGTTTTATATTATTATGGCAATTTTTTGAGGTATTTTGAACTGTTTCCTGACTTTTAAGTTTTACTTCTATGTAGAAAGTTGTTATGAATCTGACAAACCTACTTTAACATCAGTTTTGTGCTACTAGTTATCAGTTGACTAGCTCCAAATTTTAAATGATTTGGAATATCAGTATTATTTCAAATTTTTTTATATTTAGTTATTGCAAAGCTACTAAATTTATTTTGCTCCCTCAATCTCTTCTGTATGCTTGTGTCTTCACCTTAATTCATTCTTTACCAACAGCTAATCATTCATCTTCTGCTCTCATGTATAATTGTATCAAGAAGTATACAAGGGGATGTTATTAAAATATGAAAAAGGAAAAGTGATGTTTTAAGCTCTTATGCAGACTTGTTGAAAACATTGAAAATGGAGTACAGTGAAACCTGTCTAAGTTGACCACTCGCGGTGCAGCACTTTGGCAGTCAACTTAGACAGGTGGTCAACTTATAAAGGGCGTTTTTTTTTGTCATTCAACTCACTTTCAATGTTTAACATTATTGAAAGTGAAACAATAATTAAAAATACTATTCAAATAATTTTGTTATTTTTTTCTTGTTTTTAACTATATTAGACATTGTAGGTTTAGAAATTCCATATATACCAGCTAATTTTCTCTGGTTTTCTCCATTTTTAACCGACTTCAAAAAGGAGGCGGTTATCAGTTCATACCGTATGTATGTTTTTTTTTTTTGTTTGTCCACTCATAGCGTCTCACCTAGTGAACCGATTTTGATGATTCTTTTTTTAATGGATAGAGGATGGCTCAACTTAGGTCCCATTACTTTGTTTGACCATATTTGTTCTTTAGAAAAAAAGTTATGGGCAAAAAACAGTAAATTTCCCTATTAAATGATTAAAATGATATTGTAACGAAGTTCGCACTTTTCATCCGTGGATAACGGTGGCTCAGTGGTAGAATTCTCGTCTCCCACACGAGCAACCCGGGTTCAAATCCCGACTAGGACACAGTTAATTTTACTAAAATTTCTTTTCTACTGTTTCCCGTATTTTCTCGAATGTTCAATTAATTTCTGTATCTTTTCAAGTCTGCAAAGTTCCAGCACTTTTTCAAGTTATATATAAGGAGATGTAACGTTCATTCGTGGTTCTGTATTAAGATCTCGAGTTGAGACTAAGGAGTATTCACTTCATTTGACTTTCACATTGTCTTCGCTATCTTCATCTACGTGACAATATGAAACTCATTATTATAAAAGTTTGGTGCCATATAACCGCAACATTAATAGTAATTGTAATGATAATTTTGAATAAAGGCTTTTCTAAAGCAATACAGTGATATAGAGCCGCACTTCTTACTAGGTAACTTCTTACTTTTACTGAAATATCTACATTTACACTAAAAAGAATGAAATAAAAAAATTTTGAAAAAAAAAATAGAACCGACTTCAAAATTGCTCTAAAAAGTGAAAAATAATTTTATTCTTTAAACACCATCGATAATACTTTTAAACATAATTTTTGAAGTTGGCGCAAAGCCAAAAAGCAAAATCCATTGTACCCATGCTTCGTTCATATTTTTTATCAAAAAATCATCCAAAGTTAGGAACGAAACATTTATATCGTTACTCAAATATGCTGTCATCAATGCGTAATGCATGTGGTAGTGAAGAAACTGGACCTGGTTAAATTTATAATTGCAGTTGAGTTATATCTGTGAATGATTTTATCCATCGTTTTTGCGCCAACTTCAAAAATTATGTTTAAAAGTATTATCGATGGTGTTTAAAGAATAAAATTATTTTTCACTTTTTAGAGCAATTTTGAAGTCGGTTCTATTTTTTTTTTCAAAATTTTTTTTCAATTAATTTTAATATTTCATACTTTTTATTAATCTCAAGTTCAACTAATGTTCTTTTTGAAGCCTTTTTATGTATAGCACAAAGAGTAACAAGCTCGACTCTCCCAGTTCATAAAGGAAAAAATAAAATGTCCTATCTCTTAATCCTTTGGACCAGAAACATGTAACTTTACTCATTAGCAGACCCAGACCTGTGTACCCGCAGTGCGAGGGGCCCGCGTCCTTAAAAGGGCTAACGGCCCTAGAAATTGAAGAAAAAATAGAAAAAAACTAGCACTAAGACTTATGCACTTTACAAATAGACACTGCTGGCCAGGAGGGAGGGGCCTACATATTTTGTTGCAGGGGGACCCAAAATATATAGATCCAGGCCAGCTCTTTTTGCACAATTCCTGTGTTGCCACAGCATATTGCAACTGAAAGAAAAGATTTTGAACTTTACTACTGACACTTATTTTCATTGAACAGAGTACAAAAAGCTATCTCAAGTAGAACAACAAATGAAAAACAAGTTTTGAGAATAAAGAGCAGCATAAGCTTTAAGCTGCTGTTTAGTTAGTAAAATGCTAGTCTGTCGTCAAAGCAAAAAAAATTAATTCTTAGAAAGCTATCAAAAAAAAAAAAAAAAATAATAATAATAAATAAATAAATAAGTAAATAATAATAAAATAAAATAATTTGCTGAAGAAAGTTGAAAAAAATAAACCAAGTGGTCAACTTACAAAGGGTTTTTTACAATACTCCAAACCAAATTTGGCGTACATTAGTGGTCAAGATAGAGAGGTGATCAAGTTACAGAGGTTTTCCTTCACTATATGAGATAGGAAAAATTCCGTTCCCGACAAAAGTGGTCAACATAGAGAGGTGGTCAACTTACAAGGGTGGTCAACTTTACAGGTTTTACTGTACCTCCTTTTTACAATTAGCCTTTCAATTTTTAGTTGAAGTTAACTATTCGATAAATTCCATAAATATTGATTTCATAATTTTATATTACGTTTATGGAGATGTATTTTTTTTTTTTTTTTTTTCAAATTCTGGAAACTGGAAGACCATGAAATCCAGCATGTAGAAAACAAATTTCAGTACTTTTTCATTCTAAATCCTCAGTTAAATATATTTATCCTTTGGTAGTTTTATATTTTCATCAATTCTCTTATTTTGTGTACTGTCAATTCTTACATTATTCAACTTTAGTTTGGGTATAAGTCTGCCATGATTTGTATCCTTCCCCCTCCAAAGATGACTTCTGTTTCTCCTTTCAGGTTTTGTGCACATTTAAACTTGTTCAAAGAAACTTATTTTTTATAGACTGTTGTAGACCCTTAAGAAAAAGCATCAACTAACTTAATTTTTTTTATACAGCAGCAGTTAATGTAATGTTCCATTAATGTAATGCTCCATTGATTACATCAACTACCATTGTGAAAAGATCAAAGGATGTTTCAACCAAGCTAAATTTACTAAATGGCGAGGGGATAAAATCACAAATGAGGGTGGGGGGGGGGGGTGGAAAATGGAGATTGACTGATTTTGTTTCCTTTGCAGAATTTTTTTTTTGTATTTAGATGCTTCAATTGCCAAATCGATTAACTCCACTTTAAAAAAAAATCCTCATTTCTGCTTTAATAGTGCTTTATCAATGCTTAACATGTGAATCTATATTAAAGTTTTAGTTCAGTACATTTCTGATCATGTGATGGCAGAGAATATAACACGAGGGCCTATTTTCTCCTATGGATAACAGCATCATCTTCATAACTTTTCTCTACTTTTTGTTTTATGAAGTCAGTTGATTTGGCAAGTGAGGCATACATTTGATGATGTTGCACTTTACTAAGATTTGCAAGAGATTTTGCATTTTAAATCTATCATTTATTAGTAAAACTGCACTGTTTGACATTACAACTCTTTCTCCAACATAAGCCAGCATTTATACTTTTTATTACTTTAAATTTTTTTTTTTTTTACTTTTCTGATACTTGTTTTGTGATTGTGTGTGATTCATTTGTTTTTCCTCCCTAGGGATAGCTCAGCAGTAACTCCAGTGGAAGTTCATGTTGATGCACAAAACCTAGAAAATAATGCTGATTCTGTGTCGCGGGATCAATTAGAATTAAATTCCAATTTGCAAGACTATTATCAGTTTGTAACTTCAGCAAGTGAAAAAGTAGAACCTTTATTGAATCCTCATCCTACTTGTGGTGACTGTATACTTTATTCAACGTTTCGACTTAAGTTATCCAAGAGCTGTAAGAAACGACACCGCAGTAGCACCGTTCCCGAAGACGTGGAATCGGATTTCACAAAAAACTCTGATTCAGTCTCACTCAATTGTGAAAACCACTTTCTGCCAAGCCACGTTCACTTCAACGAGCTCAAAGAATGCTGTGTTAGTTACATTGATGAAAGTCCATCTGTGGACAGTTTGATAAAACCCTCTGAGAGTAGTTCCGATACTGAAGTTTTTTTACCGAGTGAAGGAAGAAAATTTAAAAGATTTCCAAGCAGTTGTTCCCAAGATGCTCACTCCCTTACGAAGCATCCGTCTCTAGCTCGAGATTCCCTCACATCCAAGCAGACTGTTGAAGCAAAATGTGTTACCCGTTCGATTAGCTTCTGTAATAGCTGTACATCCACGCATAGATCTTGCTGTCCCTCTGTCTTTCAGGGTGGGGCTGATTCCAAAACAAGGTACATGAGGCACCGCCTTCCTCCCGGAAGTAATTATTCTGAATTAAATGCCTTATCAAACAGAGCTTACAAAATTCCTTGCAGCATGCAGGATATATCTGTTGAAGCTACTGCCAAAGAAGACATGGCTTGCAGTCCCTCCTCAAATACAGTTCCTGCATCTGCGAGTTCCAAACCTCTTCTGAGTTCTATCCAAGATCACAAAACTTACATGCAAATTGAAGAACCTGAAGTCAATTCAGACTCTTCCCCCTACAGTACCACTCAGTTTCACACAAAACTGTGTAGGCTTGAAAGAGACAGTAGAATACATCTACAACCTGATTCTGAAGTTATAGACTCAAGAGTGTCTGAAAGTAATGTTGAGAAGACATAGATGTGTGCAATATAAATAATCTCTTTTTTATGTTGCATGAATATTTGCTTGAAAGACTAATTCTGCTGTCAGGATCAATAAATGTGATAAATGTGGGTAAAAAAAATTTGTAATTTTGATACATGATTTAAACGCATTAGTTAAGATTTCATTCTAAATTCTATAATGAAATATAATGGCTGATATAATAAAGTTTTGATTTTTTTTAAAGAGCAAAGTGTACTTTGTTTATTTAAGCATTTGGTGCCTGTCTGTAACATTAACTAGATGCTTGAAACAAGTTAGAAATTGTCTATTGATGATTTTTTTTAAAATGAAATTTTTAGTTTTAATTAAACAGTATTATTTAAATTCAAGAAGCAGAAAAATTTCATGAATGCCTGTCTTAAAAGACCACATATGAAAATTAGCCAGTCTTTCTTTGAATTCCAAGTGTACTGGCGAGCTTGTATAGATTATTCAAGATATATATTGTAATAAATATTTTACAAAACTTGACTTTGTAATTCATTTTATCGTCAATGTTTTTAATTCATACTTTTTTCTGTTGTTTTTGATATCAACCTTTATAAAAATAATGGTAAAATTAAAAAAAGACTTCCCCTTTTTTGCCTGTTGTAAGAACATTAAAATCACTTGTTTTTATGAGGCTTTAATTTTTGGGAAACCTTCATAATCGCTAAAATTTAAGCCTCGTGAAATATTTCAACTTTATTAATACCTAATCAACCTTCGGTTATGTTTGTACAAAATTCGCAAAATCACCAATAACATCATTTTTATGAAAATAATCGCTCGTGAAAGTAGTTGCTTTTGCAATAACTTTAAAAATTGTTGAGTGATAGAGATGGTATAAAGGTATAACATAACAGCAGACTTGGCCAAAGCATAAACAGCAGACTTGATCAAAAATATAGAAGCCTTGGGAATCAAAAGACTAATGTAGGAGAAATGAGATTTCATATATTAATTTTTGCTCTATTTAGTTTCTGATGTATTTTGCAAATTAGGTCTAGTGAATAATAATAATAAAAAAAACTATTTTAACCCTCGCGTCAATGACCAAACTTCCCCTTACTCGCAATAACCAAGTACCTAGGTACCCATTTTGAATTTCGAAGATTTAGAGTAGGAAAATATTTTTTTTCTGACACCTCTATTTTATTGAAACGTTTTCTTCCACTCTCATCTTGGGAATGTGTGTATCCTGTTTTTACTAAAAAAATGAAATGGCTTATTGTTTTTCCAGCGTTTTATGTTTACATTTCACGCTAAATGGTCTGTTAGAAAAAAATGTTTCTACAGTTTTTTGTAATACTGGATGTATTGGGTTTTACCCTTTGGAATTTCATTGTGAATTCGTAGTATTTTATTTGTACCAGTGATGTTCAACTTACGGCCCGCGGACCACATGGGGCACGCAAAGCTCATACATGCAGCCGTTGCATAAAAAAATATTACCTAATTTTTATCCTCACTGTCATTTGCTCTAACTTTGCTGTCATGCCGTTGACATTCATTGGTATACTCAAAAAGACATCACATATTCCAACTGAAATATTATTGTCTATATTTCGAGAGACACAAAGTTCCTAATTCGGTATCACTGACGATGTAAAAATATGTTCATGCATCAAGAAAAAGAAAGAAAACCATAATATATGGTTTTCCACTTCACACCATAGCAAAAACAACTCTGGAACAACCAAAAGGCACAACTCTTTTGTTTTACAACAAACCAAAATATGGTGGTGTCACGATTGATCAAATTTTTCGATAATTTCGAAGCATTTGATTGAATGGTGATAAGCAATGGGTGTAGTGCCCTCTGAAATATAAAAATACATTACTCCATATTATGAGTATACTTAATTTCATTTAAAATCTTAATTTAATTTGTAAATGTAATTCGAGTAAATGTCAATAATACAGAAAGTTTCTTTGCATCTATGATCTGCAGTGTGACTGGTATGTAATATGCAATGTTTTCAAGTGTTTATTAATTTTTATTTTTTTTAGAGTGAAAATTTTTTTTGGGGATGGGAAGTGAGTTCAATAATAAGGTTTTACACCAAGAAAATAAATGAAAAAATTGAAAAACGAACCTTTAAAAAAAAAATTGTTTGAGGATTTTTTAGATTTATTTTTTTTTTTGGGGGGGGGATACTTGCTTGAGTGTCCCAACTTGCTACAAATGTTCATGCTATTGAACTATACAACTTCTCTAACCCTTCAGAGAAATATTAATGGTGAATACAATGCTGTTTTCCCTATGAAATATAAATAATTGCTTTGTAACTGCCGAAAACTGAATAAAATTAGGGGGCGCGATATAAAGGGGGGGGGGGAGTGAGGGGGGAAAACGGTGGTTATATTTTGATTCAAGGGCTCATTTTACATGAGAATCATCAAAAATGGCGTGAGAAGCATTTTGAAGGGGCATTTTTTGACGTGCAGTGTAATTAATGGGTACTGGGGTACCTGGTTATTGAATGTAGGTATAAAAATTTTAAATTCTAAAAAACTCACCTTAAATTTTTTCCTGAAAACATGGTTACAACTTTCTTTAGTTCAGATTTATGTAAATAACAAGTATTAAAAGCAATTTTACCAAGATCTAGTTAGAAAGGGTAAAAATTATAATAAAAGTTGCAAATAGGTACCCGGTCATTGACGCTAGGGTTAATGTATTTATTGATAAAACTAGATGAATGTTTTTACTTCAAAATGATTCTGACAAAAAAGAAAAAGCTGAGGGCCCTAAACTGGTGAAGTGTCTTATACCCTGGAAGAATCTATTTTTACATTTAAATGTTTTGGCAATTTTTACTATATGGCTATATATGTATGTCACTTGGTGCTGTTTCAGTTGTACTTCTAAGTATTATTAATTAAATTCTTTTATATACTGCTTTTTTCTTTTGATGCCTTCATTTTGAAAATTGCGAATTCTTTCCATCCGCTATGGGAATCATATTGTTTCCATTTTTGATGTTTACTATGCTATGTTAAGAGACAAGCAAATAAAATTTCTTTTCATTTTTATGAAAATCATAAATTGAAAAGTTTTAAACAAACTCCATGCCGTTATATTCATTAGGAGATTTATGTATAACATCTTTGAATTCTTTTCTGTACGTTCAGTAGCGAGTGCAATTTACATTACCTTCTAAATATTTGTGAGGGAAAACTGAAAATCTGTTGTGAGACTTAGTTTGACCTTAAAGTATTTTTTTTTCAAGATCATTAGTATACAGTAGAACCTCAATAACTAGACTCCCCAAGGGAACATGAAAACATGTTGACTTAAGCGGATGTCAACTTACTGAGGTTCCATTATTTTAGTTCCTAAACAGTTTCTGTATCGCCTACTTAGTATAATGTTAACATTTACACTATGAAAATGAATTCCAATAAATAAATTTTCTTTTCATTTTCTTTTTTTTTGAAAAATACATAATAAAATTGCTAATTCTATTTGAATACCTCATGAGGAATAAATCCGTAATTTTTGAGAAGAGATGAAAAAACTTTTTGTCAGTCAGTCAGGTCTGTTAAAGATAAAAAGTGTTGCTCACAACTTATGAGCAGCCAGGCCCGCGCCAAGCCTGATTGGCGCCGTCGTGCAAATGTATTTTGAGTGCCTTTATTGCACTGGCGTTCGAGGAAAATATAGTTAACACCTGGAGTGAGGTTTTGTTGACAAATATATAAAATGAAAAAAAAAAAAGGCATTTGGCATTTAATGTTTTCTTAAAATAAAGTATAAGAATATTAAATTTTGGAATATGGTGTACGTTTCTACTTAATATCTCGAAATTATTTCGAGTTCAGCAGCTTCTCTGATATGCTAATAATGTGTTTTGGAAAAAGAAAATATTTTATCTATCAAAAGTTAATGCCACTATGAATATCTATCTAATCTCTTAGTGTTGAATAACTGGTAAAACTGTTATGCCTGTCAAAACATAAAAACAGAACCAGTGTGGCACAGCTAGAAAAAAAATTTAGGGGGGCACATTGAAATTTTTTTTTTAAACTTGTAGTTTTAAAAATGCAGTTTTAGACGGTCTTTGGTGATTGTTTTTTTTTTTTATTTTTTTTTTTTGGGGGGGGGGGAGGTATAAGGGACTCCGTGGAAATTTGTAGAAGTTGAAACCTTAAAATGCGATTAAAAGCCACCATTATTGCCGCTAGAATAAGAAATGGAACTCTGGGACCCTTCCCGATCGTTTTTTTTTTTTTTTTTTGAAAAATAGATAGAAATTAATTCTCCTCCTCTCCCCTCCAATTTTTTGAAATTGATCATCCAAAAACACAAATGTGGACAACTTTGAAGATTTGTGCGGAAAAAAGATTCTACAACTCTCCCCTTGGAATTTTTTTCAAAATTCAAGTTTTAAAAATTTCAAGCAATACTCTATGATATTAGGAAGAGAGGTTCAGAGGCTGTTCCACTTAAATTTTTCATAAGTCATGTTTAAGAAACCTAATTTTTGATGATACAGTCGGACCCCGATTTAACGAACCTCTATTTAACGAATTTCGCGATTTAGCGAATTTTTCTTTTTCCTTGACTAAAATGAAGTCAAAAACCTCTATTTACCGAATATTAAACCCCGAATTAACGAATTACTTTAACAGCCGATTTTTTTTTTGATTAATTTGAGTTAGGAAATATTGGATTGTTTTCCAAATGATATTATCCATATTGTCTGAAGCAGAAAGAGACTTTCCTAGGAATCAGCAATTTTTGTCGGGCTAGGGAGCAACCAATGAATAGCGATTCTGATGCAGAAAGCGATAATGAAACTGCCATTCAAACTGCTACTTTTGTAAATGCTTTACACATGGCCTGGAAACTGTAGTAACATATTCATGCAGCAGGCTGCAAAAGACACAATATTTTCTTCTCCCCATTGAGTCTAAAGTGAAGTATTTCGAGTCAAGTATCAAGGAAATGGTCAAACATCTGTTACACAGTACTTTAAATTTTTCAAATTAAACTAGTGTGTAATAAGTCGCGGAATGCTGAATAAAAAGTGTATACACTTTCTAATTATGGATATTTTTGCGCAGTTGCTTATTAGGGCTTTTAGATAAGGTAAGTGTATTTTTTTTAATTTTTTCACACCCCGATATTACGAATAACCCCGATTTAACGTATAAAAGTTTCGGTCCCGATAAATTCGTTAAATCAAGGTCCGACTGTATAAATAGAAGTTTTACCCCAACATTATTATTTTTTTATTATCAAAATCACTTTGTTTTCCTAAAACACGTTTTTTTTCTCTTTAATAATCAAGAATATTTTTGAAAAACATTCAACTCAGGATTCTGGAGGGGAGGGGCACGGGGTGGTACAACCAGAGGGGTGCCCTGTGAACCCCCCCCCCCTGGTTGCAACACGGAACAGGAGGGTAATAATTCTATTTCTGAATTGAAGGATAGTAATGTAGAGGATATTCCACTTCGAAATCTGAAACTGAAATCTTTTCCTGTAAAACGAACAGTTCTAAAATACGGAAACGTTAAACAAGCATTGAGTTTAATATCTAAAGAAACTCATTGTCCAATGCTCTTCCTCTAATTTAACGCACAAATAGTTAGAGATAAAGGGGGTGAGGTTATTGAGTAATTATGGTCAAGACGTTTCTTTTCGGAACTGAAAAATTATTGTCTACAATCTATGTATGCATTTTACGCACAAGTAAATAATATGCAAATGTGCTTTCCGTATTTTTTATGTATGATATCATGATGCAGTGGAATTACCACGAACAAAAGTTCAAAATCACAAAAAGACATATTGCACACATTATAATTCAACATAATCACCACAAGAACCAAAATGGGGAATGGTAAATGTCTTGCACTTCGTATGCTCAACATTCTTGTGTACTACTGACATACCGAAATAGCATTCACGGCTCCACATATGAAGAAAAATGCTAAAGTATGCATTAATTAGCATCATGTGTTTTCAGTGCAAAAGATTGCGCTTTTGAATAGCATGTTTCGACCACAAGGCAATAATTTTTCCTTTTAGATAGGCAGCTAGGCGGATTGCTTGTTTCAATGAGCAGTAAAATTTCACCACTATTGCTCGATTTTATTTTTTTGGTTGTAGATTTATCCCTCTATTTGGAGCATTTTTGATTGGTAGAGCTCAGCGCCTTTTTGGCTCTGGCGCCGTCGTGCGTCGCACGACCTTGCACGTAGGGACGGCGCGACCCTGTGAGCAGCAATATGCAAAACATGTAATGATGCCTTCTTTCTCTAAAGGACTTCCATTGGTACATTTATCCTACCCTTTTAGAATTGCACTAACAGCACAGAGTGCTGTGGCTGACTCCTCTGGATAAAGGATTGAATTCTCTAACACAGCTTTCCGAAAAAGGACTGACTGATCAAGAAACCGCAGCGTAAAATTCTGAAAAGAGGTCAATGTGAAAGCATGTTGGTAGCGGAAATTGGACAAGAATAGCAATTGGATGTCGACTTATAGGGGTTTCTGCAAATTTGTGTAAAGTTGAAGAGGTTTTCGCCCATTGAAATTACCATCTTATACATATAAAATCTGAGTATCTATCTATCTATCTATCTATCTATGTCCAAGCTTCTTCTCCCGAACGACAGTGAACTGACCATCGAACCAGGTATCGATGGATTCGTAATCTTCCCCTCTTCATGTTTGGCTATTTAACATAATCCTCCGATAATAATTAGCGGTGATATCAATTAAAAACTTTTAATTATGACTCTTAGATTTCAAAATCAAATCACTATTTTTCGAAGGCTTTCCTCCATTCAAATTATTATTCAGTGCTTCAACTCAACTTTCCGGATGAACGCTTTTATTAAAATTTACAGCGTGAAGAAAATCATTGAAAAGAAACATCTGTTGCAATTTTTTTTTCTCGAATATAGAGAAATAAAATTAGGCTTTTGTTTTAAGGCTTTTCCTGTAATCAGGGTGTTTAAGTTGTTTACTTTTCGATTATTTTGCCGTAATCTGCAGCAAAATTTTGCTGTTTTTTTTTTTTTTTTGTTCAAGCCTGATTGTTAAATACGCGTCACATGACATAACTTTCATTTTCGAGGAGGACCGTGCACGTCGTAAAGTAAATGAGTGATTTACAAGTTATTTGAGTTCTTTGAGGGTTTGTACCTGGAAAACGGATTGATGTAATTCTTGTACGACCATGTGGATAGAATCCATCCAAATATTTATCTGAGTGGTATGTTGCATTAATAAACACCCGGGCAACGCCGGGTAGTAGACTATTTTATGTAAAAAGCGGATTGTTATTGTGCATAAATATTTCCGATATAGTCTATCAGATGTAATTCAGTTTAACGTGAGTAAAGATTATAGTTGATAATGCATATATTTTCCCCTTTTGTGCTGACTGAAAATGTACTCATAACTTGTATCATTGATAACGATTATTACCGTTGATGAGGTGTTTTGGCAAAAATATGTTTTACTGGTGTTTTGCAAACCTTGCTTTACGCGCATTTATTTATTCCTTAACGCGTTAGAAACTAGTGTCAGTGTACTACAAAAGCATCAACTGGACTGCTCTTACATTTTTTAGGTAGCCCGTGCAACGCCGGGCACGCAGCTAGTCTTATACATATAAAATCTGAGTATCTATCTATCTATGTCCAAGCTTCTTCTCCCGAACGACAGTGAACTGACCATCGAACCAGGTATCGATGGATTCGTCATCTTCCCGTCTTCATGTTTGGCTATTTAACACAATCCTCCGATAATAATTAGCGGAGATATCAATTAAAAACTATTAATTATGACTCTTTGATTTCAAAATCAAATCCTTATTTTTCGAAGGCTTTCCTCCATTCAAATTATTATTCAGTGCTTCAGTGTTTTTGTTTTGAGGCTTTTCGTGTAATCAGGGGATTTAAAATGTTTACTTTTTTGGGGGGTTTTCCGCAATCTGCCGCAAAACTACACTGACTTTTTTTTTTTTTTTTTGCTTCAAGCCTGAGTGTTGAACTCGCGTCACTTGACATAACTTTTATTTTCGAGGTGGACCGTGCAAAGCCGGGCGACGCAGCTAGTTTATAATTAAAAACTGAGCGTATATATCTATGTATGTACCTATGTATCTATGTAGTCATCTATGTCCAAGTTTCTTCTCCAGAACGACAGTGAACTGACCATCGCACCAGGTATCGATGGATTCGTAATTTCATCTTCTTCATGTTTGGCTATTCAACATAATCCTCCGATAAAATTAGCAAAGATATCAATTAAAACCATTAATTATGAAACAGATTTCGACATAAAATCCCTATTTTTCGAAGACTTTCCTCTATTCAAATTATTATTCAGTGCTTCATCTCAACTTTCCGTAACAGTGCTTTTGTTAAAATTTGTAACGTGAAGAAAATTATTGAGAAAAAAGATCTGTTGCCATTTTTTTCTCGAATATGAACAAAAAAAAAAAATTCTGGGTTGAGGCTTTTCCTGCGATCGGAGAATTTAAAATGTTTCCTTTTTGGTTATTTTTCCGCATTCTGCCGCATAATTTTACTGATTTTTTCCCCCAAGCCTGATTGTTGAACACGCGTTACTTGACAAAATTTTTATTTTCGAGGTGGACCGTGCAAAGCCGGGCGACGTAGCTAGTAAGGAAAATAAATGTTGAGTTACCGGGGTAGTCGAACTATCTTAGTTTCATTGTAATACCAGCTCATAGGTGTGATTCGCTAACAATTTAATTAAACAAATGCACAATATACCGACAGCCCGGTTATGCCATCCAGAGACTGCAGTTTCATCCTTGTTATGGACTCGTCGCTCTGGAATTGGGCATAACTGAGCTGGAGCCAGATGTCATCAGTTATTCCTGATGACATCTGGCTCCACTTGCCCTTTCTCCTAAACTTAGTCTTCAAAAAAATTTTGAAAAAAAATAGAACCGACTTCAAAATTGCTCTAAAAAGTGAAAAATAATTTTATTCTTTAAACACCATCGATAATACTTTTAAACATAATTTTTGAAGTTGGCGCAAAAACGATCGATAAAATCATTCACAGCCATAACTCAACTACAAGTATAAATCTAACCACGTCCAGTTTCTTCACTACCACATGCATTACGCATTGATGACAGCATATTTGAGTAACGATATAAATGTTCCGTTCCTAACTTTGGATGATTTTTTGATAAAAATATGAACGAAGCATGGTTACAATGGATTTTACTTTTTGTTTTTGCGCCAACTTCAAAAATTATGTTTAAAAGTATTATCGATGGTGTTTAAAGAATAAAATTATTTTTCACTTTTTAGAGCAATTTTGAAGTCGGTTCTATTTTTTTTCAAAATTTTTTTATTTCATTCTTTTTAGTGTAAATGTAGATATTTCAGTAAAAGTAAGAAGTTACCTAGTAAGAAGTGCGGCTCTATATCACTGTATTGCTTTAGAAAAGCCTTTATTCAAAATTATCATTACAATTACTATTAATGTTACAGTTATATGGTACCAAACTTTTATAACAATGAGTTTCATATTGTCGCGTAGATGAATTTAGCGAAGACAATGTGAAAGCCAAATGAAGCGAATACTCGTTAGTCTCAACTCGAGATCTTTATTCAGAACCACGAATGAACGTTACATCGCCTTATATACAACTTGAAAAAGTGCTGGAACTTTCCAGACTTGAAAAGATACAGAAATTAATAGAACATTCGAGAAAATACGGGAAACAGTAGAAACGAAATTTTTGTAAAATTCACTTTGTCCTAGTCGGGATTTGAACCCGGGTCGCTCGTGTGGGAGACGAGAATTCTACCACTGAGCCACCGTTATCCACGGATGAAAAGTGCGAACTTCGCTACAATATCATTTTAATCATTTAATAGGGAAATTTACTGTTTTTTGCCCATAACTTTTTTTCTAAAGAACAAATATGGTCAAACGAAGTAATGGGACCTAAGTTGAGCCATCCTCTATCCATTAAAAAAAGAATCATCAAAATCGGTTCACTAGGTGGGACGCTATGAGTGGACAAACAAAAAAAAAAAAACATACATACGGTATGAACTGATAACCGCCTCCTTTTTGAAGTCGGTTAAAAAGATGCAGAGTCACCATGAGGAATGATGTAAAAGGAGAATTCAAACAATTTGAATTGTTTCCATAACATTTTTTACTTTGGCTACTTGTAAATGTTATTTTTCGCAAGCATGGGCTATCCTGACATGTTTAGCACAAAGGTTGTTTCCGTACTTTTTAGTGAAATTGATATTACAGTCAAACTTGCTCATAAGGAGTACAAAGGGACCCCGATATTATCTCGTTTATAACCAAGTGCTCGTTAAAAGCGATATGGTGATAAAAATTTATCCGTAGTTGCTTTTTTTGTTCTCTTTAATTCTGTACTGTACCAAATAAATTGGTAACTTTACTTTGAGCTATCTGATTGTCTCCGATGTCATTGTCTTTGAGGAATACACACACACACACACACAATATATATATATATATATATATATATATATATATATATATATATATATATATATATATATATATATATATATATATATATATATATATATATATATATATATATATATATATATATATATATATATATATATATATATATATATATATATATATATATATATATATTTATGTAATTTTTAAATGTTTCTTTATTCTACAAATTTAAAAAAGTGCTATCATCGCAGGTTCTCGGGATTTATAATCTAACTTTAATTGACTTTGGAATGTTAAAGAAAATTTACCAGCAAAGGATATGCTGTGCTGGAAGTAAATAGAGTCTAAGAATCTCAAAAATATTGCTCGCTTTAAGTGGGGTTTGCTTGTTAAAAGCGAGTTATGCTCCCTAAGACTTAACTTTGTACCAACCAAGTACTTCTGATTCTCTTGCTAAATCCGGGTTGTCGTTAAATCAGGGCTCATTATAAACAAGTTCGACTTATCACCAAATATTTCTTCATAATTTTTCTATGTTCAGTTTAAGCTTTTATGGTCATATCCGAATGAGAAAACTTCTGAATAGAATGGCATATTTGATATAAGTAAACGAAGATGTGGAACTTGAACTATTTTGAGCGCAACTGCAAATACGACTTCTGTGAATACTATGGAAGGTTTCTGTCCCATGTGTTCTTTTCGTCAGTCTTCAGCTTTTGTACATTTCCCTTCGCTGGCAGCGACTTTGTCTATGTTTAGGAATTGGGCAGGAGCACCAACTGGTACAGAAAATTCAATGCTGAACTGAAAAAAGAATAAATTTTTAATGTTCTGCTCTGATGATGAAAAAAAAAATCATTTTTGATTCAAATTATGACTACTTGCCCAGGGATGCAAGTGGACACAAAAATTTTTTTGAAAGCAATATGTGAGATTATCGGAAGCTTGACCAATATGCATGCAAATATGCATGCACAAATCATTGAAAAAAAAAAAAAAAACATTTTAAAAGTTTTTTTTCTTTTTTAATGTAATTTTTCAGTTTCAGAGTGGCCAGTTAGCCAGACCAAACTTTTCGGAAACGGCAACCCAGAAATTTCGGATCACAAACAAGCCTTGTTCAAAACTTATCTTAATCCAAAATAATAAAAATTAAAAAATCATATTTTTCCTGACTCAAAAAAGAAAAAAAAAAACCCCATACATGAGAGTTTTTAATGTTTATATTTTGAGGTAGTAAAATTCTAAATTAAACTTATCATAATTCTATCTTTTGATCATTTCTTTTACCATCAATGATGATTGCTTTGATTGTTAGCTTAAAAAATAGTTATTAAGTATACAATAGTTGAGGCGAAGCTAAACTGGAATCGTCGTAATGCTGTGATTAGGATCTGTGTAGCCTTCCAATGCTGCCCGGTTAGGAATGCTACCAGGTTAGGTTCGCCCCAACTACAGTACACCTCAAGTGAAAAAAGCTGGAAAAACGGCAGTAGAAAATGCTCAGTGCAGTTAGATTTTCTTTTCAGAATTTGTTTATGAGGAATTTGAACATAGGTGGAAATCTAAATAAAGTATACACTCTTTGAAAATGCGACTGGGCTGCAATTGGAATCTGATGGAAAGGAAAGTGCTTCTATTAGGAATTCAAAGAACAAAATTATAACCTGAGAATTAAAATATTTTAACGTAGTTGATATCATCTACGGTGTAATAGTTTCTTGGAGGAGTAGGAGAGGGGTTGGTTCAGGACAATCTTAATGAAGATATCATTCTATTGGAATATTTAAAGCAAAAATTTTCTTGCTTAAAACTGATATAATTGCTGCTCATTGATTGCTGTTGACCGCATCCAGAATGAGGTTTGACAAAAATCATTCTACAGCTTTGGATTTTATACCATTTACAACCCTTAATCTTAAATATTGGTACCAAATCTTAAATATTGATAACTTAAATATTGGTACCATTGTATTGGTTTTAATGGTGCAAGAATAAAAATTGCGCTTAAATATTGGTACCAAATTATCTGTCACATAGGTGACTGGAGCACGAAAAAAGTAGGGGTTAAGAGAAGACACGAGGGGAGGAAGAGAGTTTTGGTGTGAGGTGCGCTTAATGAGTTTATTTTTTACTAGCGGTACCCGTATGGCTTTGCCCGTAGTAGAAAATTAAAAGGTCATTTGGTTCGCCTGTATATCTACAAATAATGGATAATGAATTTCTCGCCAATGTGCTATGTTCATTTGCTCGCCTATGCTACGGTTCCACGTTATGATAATTTGGTAATTTATTCGTCCACGTTATCATAATTTGCTCGGTAAAATGTTCTAAAAAATGGGGTAGAAGAAGAACAAATCGAATTTTCGAAAAATCGCTTCGAGGTGCACACCCCTATGCTACAAATTGATTTTGTGTCAAATTTCATGAAAATCGGCCGAAAGGTTTAGGCGCTGTGCGCGTCACAGACATCCAGACAGAGAGAGATCCCGATATACAGACAGTCTTTGAGCTTTATTATTAGTAAAGAAGATAAAGATGATAGAACTCTGAAGTAATGTCGAAAAGTTTACACGCTTGAATACAATGTATTTTTATCCGATAAAAGAAGATGAATGCTTTGGTTTTCTATGTAGCATTTGAACAGATAGTTCAATTAAACTTGATGGAAACATTACATAGAACTCTTGGGGTGTGCTAATTCTGTGCCAAATTTCGTGAAAATTGGCCGAACGGTTTAGGCGCTATGCGCGTCACAAAGAGGCATCCCGACAGGGATCCAGATATCCAAACAAACTTTGAGCTTTATTATTAGTAAAGATAAACTTTATTAATTATTTCATAACTTACTTTTGTCACTCCTCCCCAAAGCAAGTCCATGTTAAAATTCATGAATTCTGTACTGGAGCCGGTCGATTCTAGAGTAAACTTCACAGGACTGGAATTTTCTGGTTCGTAAGTTGCCACAACACTATTAGAGTCAATCTGCCCGGCTAAAGTTGGCCCTGTACGGTAAGTTAGAACCAAGCAAAATCGTCCTTTGCTCTTAATTTGTTTCGAAAAGTAAAGAACACTTTTTTCTCCACCTTTCAAGATAATTTCAGCATGAGAACCTATAAAATAAATACACTAGAATAAAGCAGTTAATTTTTTTTACTACTATGTAAAACATTTTTTAAAGAACATAGCCGATTGTTTCATTTACAAAATGGGCTAAAAATAGAGAAAGTTTTAGCTGCATTTCTAGTACATCTGGTATTCAGTGGCGAGGAACCCCCCCCCCCCCTCCGAACCTTTGGTTTTTAACATACATTGCCAATTTTGATATGGTAGTTTATACCGATGTTCAGACTATTAAGATCAAACCCTCTCACCAGAAGGTGGTTCCACTTTCTTGTTGCACCATAATCCATTAATCTATCCTGGTTAATTGAAAAACAACACCGCACAAATGGAAATATAAAATTTTCAGTAAAAATAATTTTACCTCCAAGTGCATGATTAATTTGCCACCTATTCGCTTCATTAGAGATCGTGGAGCAATCACCATCAGAGCTTCGGAAATCACAGAACAATAAATACGATTTGGTTGGTTTGTAAACAGGTGCTTCATTTGGATTTGTCATTCCTGTTAAGAAAACATTTTTTAAGCATTAAAGTGTCAATAACTCATTGCTACTTTTTGACGGTTATCAATAAGTTGTTAATTAAAATCATTCATTGAACTTTATGCCGAAAAGCAGCTTGAAGGATTTCAAAGAAGGAAAAATGTATAACTTAGAATATTTTGTTTTACTTGGGACAGAGCCTCTTGCTCGCCAACCCCCTTGAATTGCTACGGAATTCTTTTTTTGTTTGCTTCGTAAACAAAATATTCTACTTTATTGGCACTTTGCCATGATACATCAGTGCTCCAATGAATACAGTTTGCCATTGTTTTTCCATAACAAAACAAAGAAATACACAATTGATATATTTCTTACAATCCTATAACAAGGCATTAGCCTTTAGATCTTCCAATACTGAAGCACTTGTGGCAGAGTCTGTCTGAATTGTGCCATGCACTTACTATGCATTCCTTCATCTATCAGTATTACACTGGTGGACAATTGCTAAAGACGGATTCCAATGGACAATGTAACGCGTAAAAAAGTAAGTGTAATTCGATGCTTAGTGAAATAAAATAATGCCAAAGCTCTAGAACATTGCAATGACGATAATTTATTGCGCTCTGAAATCCAAAAAGAGTTGAAAAGTGTTCAAAGGACGAAACGATGAGTTTAGGGTTGAATACGTAAAAGTGAATAAATGTAATTATCATCCCCAGGCGTTCCGGTGTAAAATGTCAATATGGGATATGGCTACCATGGAGATCGATGCAAGCTTCCCTACGTCATGTGATGCTTTACACAACATTATACAGCAGCTCTTGGGGTAATTTATCCCATTCTTCTGTCAGTCACGGATAAGGGTGTCCTTGCTTATTGGAGGGCGTTGTCGACCAGGAAGACTTCTCCCCACAGCCCCCTAAACATTTTCAATATGATTCAGAGCTATTGATCGTGCTGGCCATCTGATGGATTGAATATTTTGAGTGAGCTAGACACTCCTGGACAGCGATTGTTAATGATATGTTAAGTTGCCATCCATAAAAACGAATTTATCACCCACAGCACCACAGAACACGTGAACAAGAGGCAGTAGAACAACCTTAATGTATCACTAGCCGTCATAGTCGTGTTTGGAAGTACACGAGTGACGTACGGCCATTGATCTTAATCCTACCCATATCATGACACAACTTGTAGGATACTAGTCCTTTTCTTTTATGCTTGCCAGCTTGCATGCTGTACCACTCTCATGCCAGGTTAGTTGTCGTCCACAATTAGACGACAGACTGAACCTGCTTTCATCTGAGAACAGTACACAAGTCCGGTCGACTTCTCTACAAATGCGATGCTGAAGACGTCATTACAAAAGAGCAAAACACTGACTTGTAGACAATGGGATGTACAAAACATGCTGATGGACGTATAGTCTTACTGCATTCAAACGTCTGGCTACAGTTTTTCGGGATATTTGCTTGCTAGTAGCAGCAGGAAACTGCTTTGCTACCTCAGTAGCTGTGTTACGTTGGTTCCTTTTCGTTGCTAGCACTAAATACCAATCTTCTGCTGACGTCGTATTGTGTACATGACCTCCCTCTTTACATTTGCTACACATTGCATTTGTTTGAAATGATTTCCAAGCTCTAGAAACAACCCTGTGACTGACGTCAAACTCCCTGGCAACATCTAAATTTTTCTGCCCTTTTTCGATGTTGCCCACAGCCACCTATAAAATCATCTAAGGGATGTCGGGAAGACATACCGAAAAATGCAAGTTCGCCCATTACTTCTTTCCCGTCAAACTTTGCTTTTGAACAACAATGATCATCACGCGCCCAACCCTTTGTATCACTTATCAGCGCTATCATGTGACCAGCAACGTCGTGAGTCTAAAATTTGCATACTCACGGCACGTCTTACTGTGTCCCGAACGTATGCTAATTTCCAAATTTCCTTGTCTTCCATTTTGTGGTTTCTAACGCTGCTATTGCCATCTGTCCTTAGCAATTGTCCACCAGTGTAGTATGAATACTGAAGCCATACATTTGCTTTAGAGAGCTTGAAATTTGTCAAAACTTATTGCAAGTTCCAGTGCCGGATCTACGGCAAGGATCTCCGCCCGGAGTAAGCTCTTGCTCCGGGCGGCAACTTCTGAGGAACGGCAAGTTTGTCCTATTCTGTCCTGTGTCCGTTGAAACGCGATTTAAAAGCTTTAAGGAAGATGGGTAAGGGCGGCATTTGCAAGATTTACCCTGGCTCCTAAAAATCGAATAATCCGGTCTAAAAATTACCTCTAAATCCTTTTTAAAAGCCAAAAATTATGTTTTTCTAAAATATTCAAAGCACTATACGTTATTTCCCCGCAAAATTTAGAGTTTTACTTTAATTTCCCCTCCTTGGCAGCACTGAGTCTTAACTGATAACAACCGCCATTATATTCTGTTGTTGTTTCTAAAACTGTTTTTGCAGCTGTGAGTGGTGTGAAGTATTTTTCAGTGTGTTTTTGCACTAGGATCACCAAAATAAGAAGTTTATAAGTGGTTTTGTATCTCTCACTGGTTTTAGGGAACAGTTTTAGTGTTCGTTTTCACGTTTTTCTCCTTTGAACATAGATTTTGGTGAATTTGTGAAATGGGTAATCTGCCTGACCTCTGACCATGCAAGAAAGCATTGGTTATGTGTATGTTAGGCAAAAATATCATTTCACAAAGAGATATTGCAAAAAAATTTAAAATTTCCCAAGAAACTGCCAGTAGAATCAATGTTTCTGTCAAAGAAAACGTACTAGTTGTCACAAAGAGGATGGGAAAATGGGGCAGAAAACGCAAAATGTCTCCAAGGATAGAAAGCAAGCTTATTCGGATGGTCAAGGCCAACAGAAGAGCAACTAGCAAAGAACTTGCTAACAGTCAAAAGCATAATAGTGTGGAGGTGGACCCATCATTGATCCGGTGCCGACTCATCGCCAACGGGATGCCTGCTCTGAGGCCACGCATTAAAGCCAAAATCACCCCAGCTATAGCAAAGATAAGGATTCAGCGAGCCAAAGATGTTCAAGAGACCACTGAAACCTTTTCTTTGCCATACCTGGGGTGATCTTGGCCTTCCTGTGTCCCTACGTGGCGTTTGAGCAGGCATCCCATTGGCGTAGAGTCGTCGCCGGAGCAATATTGGGTCCACCTCCACACCATAGTTCTTCAGAGTGTTAGCAAAGTCTTTGCTAATTGTTCTTCTGCTTTCCTTGACCATCCAAATAAGTTTTCTTTCCATTCTTGGATACATTTTGCGTTTTCTGTCACATTTTCTCAGCCTCTATGGGACAACTGGTATGTTTTCTTTCACAGAAACATTGATTCTGCTGACAGTTCTTCTATGAAATATTAAGTTTTTTTCGCAATTCCTCTTTGTGCAAAGGTGTTTTGGTCTAATATACACATGACTAATGCTTTCTTGCGTGGTGAGACTTCAGGATGTTTACCCATTTTACAAAATTCACCAAAATCGATGTTCTAAGGGGAAAATGAAAACGAACACTAAAACTGTTCCCTGAAACCAGTGTGCGACACAAAATCACTTATAAATTTCTTATTAGTCGTCCTACTGCAAAAACACACGAAAAAATATTTCACACCACTTACAGCTGCAGAAACAATTTTAGAAACAATAACAGCACATAACGGTAGATGTTATCAGATAAGACTCAGTGTTGCCCTGGAAAGGAAACTCAAATAAAACGGGAAATTTTGCTGCAAAATATTGTATAGTAGTTCGACTGTTTTGGAAAAACATAATAAGGCTTTTATAAAGGATATAAAAGTTATTTTTAAACCAGAATATTTGATTTTCCTGTTTTTCGTTCCTTGAGTCTAATAAATTTCACACCTCTGTAGACTAGAAAGTGGAAATAGATTCCATTAGCCTCTTACTCCAATTCATACTTTTCGCGCTACAGAAAAAGCTATAACGAAGAGCTTAATTTCTAATGAAACAGTGGGAGACGTTTTACTTTCTTCAGAACTTTAGCAGTTTTGGGTCTGAAAACATACTTGCACATTTAAAATATTAATATCAATCGAAAAAACAAAATTCAAAAAAGTTTGTTGCATTCAAAATTCTTTTCGTTTGCCTTGCAAAGAATCAACTTACCAAATGCTTTTCTGAATAACATTTAACTGAACAAACTTACTACATAAACCAGCATAACCAGTGGGTTTGCACTTCTTTCCACAGCAGGTATTCGAAGGACATTTTGAACATGGTTCACCCTTTTTATACAAATCTTTTCCGTAGATGTTTCCCCTATAAAAAGAAATATGAATCATCTTGGAATTCTTTCTCATTCTACTTAAATGTGCTGAAAAGTGATCAATAATTTGAGATTTGTATTTCTTATTTTGAAGCGTAAAAGAACTAACCGGGTTTACAATCAGTTGTACCGAATTTTGTTGTTCAATACAAATCAGTTTTTCACCATCCTCATATATATAATAGCCAATGATCGAGTAACCCGCGAGTTTCAGCGATAAAACTCGCGCCACGCATGATAATTTGATAATATGTTTTGGTAATGTTTAACATGCAGGGAAAGGCTTCATTGTGACAAGGCTGAACTCGATCCGGCAACTTAACTCTTTTACTGGTAAGACTGTGTCATTTCAGGGGAATGAAGAAACGAAAGAATGGTCAACAATGAACGCTACCTACTGGGGTTTAGGGTTAATCCACTGGAGTTAGGGTTACAATTTCAACTACCAAAATATCACCAAACAGGCAATGGCTTCGTTCAAATGTAGAAGCAATTTTCACCCGTCATACCTTGACGGGCGATTCTCTAGTAATAAAATAGTAATAAAATAATTACTAAAACTAAAATCTCGTCTTAGTTGTGCATTTCCCATACTTGTTTACGAGCTCACGTCTTATTATGCGGTATCTAAAAATTTCCTTTCAGCCGTTAAATCATTAAATTATTGAAAGTTTCTATTTTGTTTCGGCTATGCAGGTTATTCTTTTTTTAAATTGTTCGTACATCATTTTAATTGTTACTCTAGTACCTGTACGTAACTGAAAAAAAAAAAAAAAGATCAAGTAACCGAAGCTACAAAATTTAAAATTTGTTTGTTAATGTTAGAAAGGAGAAAAAAATTCTCCAAGTCTAAAAGTAATCTACCCTACTTAAAATATCACTGTCTATGATTTAACGTATCTTAAATTGAGATTTGATAACTTTTATAAAATTTTAAATGAAACAACCAAGAAAAAATCTTAAAAATATTCAATTATAATAACTTTAATAAAATATAAAAAATGTTTTTAAATTCTAAAGGCTATTTCCATAAGCTTGGTTCGCATTAAAAACTATGAAATAAAATAAATATGATTGCAACGCTCAAAAATTGAAGTCGATCTTAATATCTTTATGTTAATTCAAAATCAGCCAATAATATCAAAATTTAAAATTTGAGAGGAGAAATAGGCGGTATACAGCTCTGTACGAATAACTTTTACTATACCGCCTATATTTCCTTTCTCAAATTTTTAATTTTAATTTGACTGACTGCTTCAGAATTAACATAAAGATATTAAGATAAACTTCAATTTTTGAGCATTGCAATCAAGAAATCATACGCTTTTTTTATTTCATACTTTTTAGTGCGAACCAAGCTTATAGAAAGAGTCTTTAGAATTAAAAATAATTTTTTTATATTTTATTTTAAAGTTATACGTTTTGAAATTTATTTGAGGTGTGACTTTTTGAAATTTAAAACATACTTTTTACTTGTCCTTCGTTTCAAAAAAAAAAAGAAAAGTATTGACTTTCGTTTTAGTTAAAGCCGCTACATATACTTATGGGGGCACAATATAGGCCCCTTAGTTTTAGTACAAATGTATTGCACGTAAAGAAAAAATAACTTATATACAAATAATCTTTTTTCAATATTGCTGATTTGTAAGCTCGAGTGTAAAAGCTCTTTCGAAAAAGTATAGTGGAAAAAAAAAAGACTTTTAAAAATGCCTACATATATATGCTTGCTTAAGTTAAGCAGAACGCAGCATTATGACAGAGAACGTGAACTGAGAAATAGCCTTTAAATAAACAAAGGAGCAGCCCGGAAGATGCCGGTATTTTATCCGGTTTGAAGCTTCTCAAAGTAAACGCTTAGAGATAGAGTTCTGAGCTGTGTTACTCACATGCAGCTATTACTTTTCTTTCTCCCACATCACATTTTCACAATTTTAAAGCATGTTTATTGTTGAAACACCATCAACGTCTCATGACAGTTTGAAACAAATATCAACGGCTGATCACGAGAGCCGGAAAGATATAAAGATGCTTATTCATACGTACGCTGGTCCGTAATTGCACACAAAGAAATGTCTGTAACCATTTCCTAATGAAAAAGCAACAAAACCACAACCTAGTCTCCAAGTATCTGCCCATATCATCTGAAAAAGAAATATTTTTACAGTAATATTTATTATTATTACTTTTTTTGGTGCAACTCATAACGACAAATAATAATAATAGTAATAATAATAATAATAATAATTATAATTAAAAAGAAAAAGAATATCTACTTATTCGACGCCCAATATATATTGGACATCCAAGATATTAAGGAGCAAAACTTTAAATCAGTACGGGAATGAAGGAACCAAAGTTATTGTAGTACATATGAGACAGCGAGAAGCAAAGGGATGTAAGTGACAAAATTAAAAAAATTGGAGATAACCAGTACAAATGGTAGGTGAACTTCTCCTCTGTCTTGCAGGCACGTAGCTAGAACTTTGTTAAGGGGGGGGGGGGTCCAAGGTTGAGCGAGCTTCAAAAGAGGAAGCATGCTAAAGCAAAATTAGTAGCTCATATTCACGTTAAAAAAATAAATCCAATTAAAACTAATTATTAAAATATGATAATTAACTAAAATTAATTAAATAATTGAAATTGATGGAGCAATTGTTAAAATTAGTAAACAAAAATTTTACATTAAGTGGCAAAGAAATTATTGACAGTTTATAAAATTAACGTTAAACTAAAAGTTATCCCATACTAAGTTTCCAAACATGGATAGAAAAATTCCATCACATAAGCTTCCTCTGTTCTGATGCTTTGAAAATGAGGGATAGTATAATAATTCCTATTAATAAAAAAGTCACAATAAAAAAAAATCGGAAAACGAAAACTGTTCTAGGGATTACTTGGAAAATGCAGGTGATAATTTAATAAAATATTAAAGCTTTGTAATATATTTCAACAAAATATGTACAAGTCATTTTATTTGAAAAAAATAAAGAAATCTATATCTATCGCGTCGAATGTATAACTGTATGAATGCTAAATAACGTAATTCCGCCACCCTGCCCGATTTGATCGAGATTTCTGGCAAAATTCAACCACCCTCTCGACGAAAATATTAGCAAGGTTTCATTTAAAAAGCTTGAACTAGTTCTTTATTTATCTACGTTTATAACATTCTTTTAATAATACGAAATTGAATGAAATTTCTAATTTTATCCGTTTTCTAATTATCATTTCTAACCATCATTTAAAATCTTGAACAAACAATTGTATCTCTTTGATGGACGGAGACTTCCTTTGCTGGAATCATTTTTTTTTTTAAAAGGCGTATTACCGTTTCTTTTTTTTTTTTTTAATCGTTATTATTATTTTTTTTTTTTTTGCAACGAATTGGTAAAATAAGCTATCTTAGGATCCGCCATGGTATTATTTTTTCTAATGGGGCTTCGTTAAGAGGCTTTAGCCTTTTCGGACCTAGTGCGAACCACCGATGTGGCATCTAGTCTTTCAAATGCTACCATTAAGGCGCAGATGTGACTGGCACAAGAAATTTTGATGCCGAGTTTCCACCAGATGGAGACACTTGAGCTCTCTTCGATGCGAAACTGCACTAGGGGTTCAATTTTGTCAAGCCAAACGACTACCTGAGAGATCTTTTACCTATCGAGTAATGGAATGTATAATGAATGAAACTAAGCATCTGTGTATTTTTATTTTAACAACATTTTGGAAAAAATGCAAATGATTGCTTTTTATAAATGTTTTTTATAAGGTCATGAATGATTTGAACATTATTGGCGATTTTACTCTGATGTTTTCAATTTGATGCTTCATTTAAAAGATCAAGAGGAGGCATCGCACCCACCTATCTCACCACCAAACACGAGTTCTGTTTATTCTGCTGATACAAAACAACTTCTGTACTTCAGTCTTTTTCAAATTAAAAATATAATTGTAAACAACTACAGGGAAAATGGCAATATGCTCTATTACGAATTATCGTGACAATATTTGATTATAACCTGGTTACTTTACTGTCTTTATTAGCAGTAAGCAAGTGTCAGACTCGAAAATTTCATAATTTGGAGTCAAACGTCAAATTTTGATCATTAAGGTAATCTTCGTCCCGTTTGAGATTGCGATAATACCGTAGCATCAACTTAGATACATTTTCAACTATATGCAATGAATAAAGCTAGCCAATTTTTGGAATCAAAACTTATAAGTTTCTTATAGCCTCTGTTTGTAAATTTTTTGCTCCTCAGTCATCTGATGTTCCAAAGTCTAAAAACAATCTTTTGTAAAAAATTCTTAGAATGATTGTGGTTAAAAATCCAGTAATGATTTAAATCTACCTTCCAAAATTCAAATAACAATAATAACACTTCTGATTCTCTCATTTTCAAATTGGTATAACTTCCATTTTAGAAGCAATTTTGTAATCATCCTGTATTCTCGAAAGCATATCATATTTTATAACGTAGGTATTGACTTTTTTTTCTTTCTTTTATGTCATGTTAGTAAAACATATTCTATTGCAAGAAATAGCAAAAAATATTAACTTGAAGAAATTAAGAGTTAAAAAGAAATCTAATATAGAAGTGAAAAACACAAGAAAATTTACCTCGCATTCACCTTTTTTTAATTATTTGCTTGTAACTCAGTAAATAGCAGAAATTTTCACCAATTTATAGTTAAATGCACATGTCCGTTTTTTGTTACATTTAATGCTACCATCGCAATTTACTAATGATGGATGCATAGATGCTTAGTAAAAAAATCCTCAGTACAATGGCGGTAAATAACGATTAGATAATTTATTCCAATGAAGCAAATACAAATATGCTTCTCTTGAAAAACGGAACAACATCGAAGAAAGATTTTTTTCTTCAGTTAAAAATGACTAACCGCTCTTCTCTTGGGACCATAGACTCACAATTCAGTAAGATTTAAAAGTACGAATTTCAAATAACTACTTTTAAATTACATGTGTTTATATGGCCGAACTTGCAATTTCATAAACTGATCACAGTAAAATATTTGAGTAATTTTCAGTTTCATTTTTCGCTTTATAAAATTTTGATACAGCGAAAAGTAATTTCGTTGCAACAACTTCAAATTTTATTTATTCACTTATTTTACCTTCAAACAAAAATACTTTTTGGACATTTAATATGTTTCACGGTCATGTTTAAATATTGAGTGGAAAAACATCCGTAAAAATCTAGTTTGTGCTAAAGATAAGACACAAATGTTCAAAAAAAAAAAAAAAAATAAAAAAAGAATTTTTCAGGATTACAGTTTAAAAGTTGTAAGCTTTCGGGGAGATAATTAATCTATTATTGTTAAAAATAAACTAAAAGTTTAAATAGGATTATTAATCAAAATATAAAATAAATCTGAAATGAATCATACCAAAAATATAAAGAACAAAAATTAGTTAATTAATAATTAATGTTTATTTTTTTCTCATCCTCAGACACGCGAAATGTGTAGAATTTCTTTTTCGTTGCTGTCTGAACTTAGTTTTTAAATGGGAAAACAAATTAACACATAAAATTGCTCGTATTATTAAGAAAACTTTAAAAGGAAACACTACAACTTACCTAGTTTGCGTAAACTTAATTTTCTTCTGATTACAATTTCGTTCAAGATATGTTTCCTGTAAGTGTGTGGTAGAAAGATACTGTGTGTTAAAACAGAAAATAATAGGAATTTCAATTACTGATTCACCAGGGATGCACCTCACTCTGGCTGTCCTTCGTGCAGCATGTGTCTAGGAAATCAATTCCAAACGGGAAAGGAGTCGAAACAAAAAAAAAAAAAAAAAAAAGAAAGAAAGAAAGAAAACCACCCCAAAGAGACTGGGGAATGTTTGTTGACAATTACTTTGCCGATGGCAATCTGGTGGACTGAGGGAAAGGGGCCGAATTTCAAGGTCACAACCCTGCTGGGTTGAAAGAATACGGAAATTCTTCGTTTTCGGACGCAGTACGCAACACAGTAAACGACAGGCGGCAACTGGGAAACTGCAGTTATTGCACGAGGTTCTCGTGTTCTAAATTGACTCGGATGAGGGAAAACTGCTGATTAATGGGAATATTTAAGGGGAAAATACCGGGTTTCATAAAATTTCTCTCTTTGGAAAATTTTTGTTGACGTGAGGTGCAACAACCGAGAAAAAGCAGACAATGTTCTTTCGGGAAGGGGGGGGGACCCCCCCCCTCTTGGCTACGTCCTTGTGTCTTGGGGCAAGAGATAGTACTAGTAGCCCTTGTAGTTGTTGCTGTACAGATTAGGAATGAGTGATTTAGGGGGAAAAAACCATGAAAGCCTACCTAGGATGTTAGCCTTTCATGGGCTGGTTAAGATGGGCTTTCATGTTAACCAGCCTTCAGTTAGCATTCGTCATAATTAAATGAAACGTTTAAGTAGCTTTCAAAAATTCCTAGTTATAAGTTGCCACTTTAAATTTATTATTAGAAGCTATTTTACTTGAAAACTTAGTTACATAAATGTTAGTGCTGTTCATTAAGTGGTTTAAAGAATGTATTTCGATCTTCTACGAGGTAGCTAGGCCGGTGTGTTACATCGCATGTTGCTCTTCTCAGCAAATTGGCTGATATAGGAATAGGAGGAAAAACTTTACTTTGGGTTAGAAATTGGCTGACTGGAAGGAAACAAAGAGTAGTTGTGAGGGGAAATCATTCTAAATGGAGTGGTGTTTTAAGCGAGGTTCCTCAGGATTCAATTTTAGGGACTCTCTCGTTTATTATTTTTATGAATGACATCAATGAGAATATTTCTGGAAGCATGAATTGTTTTGCTGATGATGTAAAACTTATGGGGATTGTAGAAAATGAAGAACAGGTAAAACAGCTTTTAGATTATATTACTAAGTGAGCGGATAGGTGGAGAATGGCGGTTTTTTACGGAAATGTCAAGTGCTACACTTAGGTCATGGAAATCAGCGTAAGAGTTATCGTTTACAGGGTTCAATCATTAGTCAGGCAGAAAATGTTATTGATCTGGGTATCTTAATAAATCATGACTTCAAGTTTAGTGAACAGTGCAGCATTGTAAGTAACAAAGCCAACAGATTGCTTGGGTTTATCAATAGACCTATTTCAAATAAATCTAAGAAGGTTCTTCTGCCTTTATATAGGAGTTTAGTAAAACCCTATTTTGAGTATGCTGTTCAGTTTTGGTAGCCTTATCTGAGGAAAGATATTTGTGTGTTGAAAAGGGTTCAAAGAAGGACTGGTAAGGGAATTTTCAGATTTAGATTATGATAATCGACTTAATAGGCTTAATATGTATAGCCTGGAGAAAAGGAGGATCAGAGGAGACATGATCCTGTTGTTTAAATTTATCAAAATGAATGATGTTAATGGTTTAAATTTTTGCACCGGAAAGCAGGACGAGGGGTCCTTGTTTTAAGTTATTCAAATCTCAGGCTAACCTGGGAATAAGGAAAAACTTTATTAGGGTTGTGGGCACTTGGAACAGCTTACCGGAAGAGGTGGTAATGACTAAGGGGGTGGATAGTTTTAAGAGGGCCATTGATCTTCATTAGGGAATAATAAATTGACTAGGACCAGCCTAGTTGGGCCAAGAGCCTGTTGCTGGTCGTCACATTTCTATTTGAATTATCTTTAAAGTCGTTTTACTCAAAACTTGAAAATGTCCACTTACATCCCTTTGCTTCTCACTGCCTCATATAGCAAAAAATATTGCATGGAGGTATTTTATCCTAACAAGGATTTTTTCTTCATCAGTACTCAAAGTTGAAGTGTCAGCATGCAAATCATATAAAGATTCGAAACGTAAGCTGGATTAACTTGAATTATTTAGATTCGAAACTTATAACTACATGCTATGCTAAAGAGTTTTCTAGCAAACCTGAAACGGAAGAATTCAGTTTACTTCTCTCCTACGGGGAAAAATCAACTCAAAGTAATTTCTGGTGTCTGCAGTTCTTTGTCACTTTGCTCAAGAAATTTCTTGACAAGCTGGACTCGCTATTTCAGTTCAACGGGTTGATCATGGATTGTTTACAGTACTTTGCAGAGTAAATACAAAGGCAGGGTCCGGCTAACTAAAATTAAGGCCCTAAGTCCAAAATAATTTGGAGACCCCCCCCCCCCCCCGAAGACTCTATAGCGGAATGCAGTGGCTGATTCACTGGTTTGAGTTTTGTCGAATCGCATTTTTTTTTTGGGAGGTGGCTTATTGATCTTTCTCAGAATTTCATGTGCATTTATAAATTCCCTTCGAGGCCCCTCATAATTTTGACATGGTAAATTCACTACTGGCAGAAGAAATAAAAGTTCTCCTTTTTAGAAGTATTTTTTCCAATTAACAAGTCATTACTTTTTTAACATATTTTAAAAAATGATGTACTTTCCGTATAGTTATAATGCCATGCTTAGTTCTTTAAGAAGTAATTTGGGACCCCTTAGGAAGATGGGGCCCCAAGCCCAGGCCTACTTGACCTGTGTGATAATTAGGCTTTGTATGAAGGAAAGATTGACGTTAAAATGAACTTGCTAGTGGTTTAAATCATGACGAATGTTGTTCACTCACCTGTGTAAAGTGACCGACTTCATGTTGAAACTGGAAAGGGCTGATCCATTTCTTTTGAAACTGCTTGACTTCTTCATAGAACATAGTTAGTACTTTATTCCAGTCGGCGGTGTTGCTTTTGCAATCAGCTTTTCCGTAGCAAATTAATTGAGTGTAGGCGATATTCTGCCCAACAGCAAAATTTCCTGTGGAAATATTTCTTATCACTTATGGTAGAATCAATGAGCCAAATGCGAGATTACTGAAATGTGTGTTTACATGATACACGATTTACCCTTCGCTGGTTTAGACTATTTTGGTTTTGCTGAACCTACGTGTTATATTTCTAACTGATATTTTTTTTTGGCTAATTTCTATTCGTTTCAATATTTGGCTCTTCTCACGGAATCGTTACGAAACACTGGCATCGAAATAATAGTCATCGGCAAACTCTCTAAATAGTTTTAGGGGAGGAGTGTGTACAGTGAGACAAGGAGGAGAACAGCGAGGCAACATCAATTTATTTTCCGTTTGGATGTTTCCAGTCTATGTAAAACTTTTGAGAGGTCAAGTCAATATACTGTGAACAATATATAGAAAAAATGTTGCTTTCATGTAAGAAAAATCATGTAAGAAATCATTTAAGAAAAATAACTCATCATCATCATCACTGGCTCGAGAACCCCGTCTTTCCCATGACCTGTAGGGCCTGGTCTTTTCCATAAGTTTCTTCAGTTGGACCTGTTTTTCGCTTGACTTCTCCAGTTTTGGGATTTAAAAGTCTTGAAGTCTCTGTCCAGGCAATCCAGCCATCGAATTTTTGGTCTTCCTCTCGGACGTTTTCCAATTGGAAGAAAAATAACTATGTAATCATAAAGTAAGAAATAACAACGTTCATTAACGTCAAATAACGATTATTTATCTTATGTAATCATAGTTTGAACTCATCGGTGTAAAATATCTCCATCGTTTGTTGCACGTCTTCTAAACTGTTATATAAACGTTACAGAATGAGATTGTTAATACATTAGCCTGTTTACTAATGTTTGTTTTTTTCAGTAGAATGATGTTAATTTTCTTTGTATGAGAGTGGTAGCTATTGAGTTTATATTTTGCGATGAGGGAACAGTGAGACACCATTAATTCGATGCTCACTGTTTCCACTGCACTTTTATATTGAAAGTGGAGAAATTATACATTGAATTAAATTTATTTTCAACTAAACTGTTGATGCAAATAATAATACTAAAATAAGCCCTGCACCAAAAAAATGAGACTGCTTGGACGGAATTACAAATTTTTTTATGGCTATATAGTATCATGTAAATATTTACATTTCGTACTTATTCTATTTAAAATTAAAAAAAAAATCAATCGCAATAAGCTAAATGAAATAATTTTTCCACATTTCAAAATTTCAACAAAAATGTAATTGAACTTTCGTGTCTCACTGTACCCACTCTTCCATAACTGCCGTGCTAAGCACGGATGTCGTATTTGTCAATTTTATCAAAATTGAGTTGTTTCAAAATTGTGTCACCAGGTGGTTTTTGGAACATATTTTATCAAAATACAATGTTTAATGGTTGTGTCAAAAGTTGTGTCGAAATTGTGTCACCAGGTGGTTTTTGGAACATATTTTATCAAAATACAATATTTAATGGTCATTTGTGAACGAAAATTTTTTTTTAACAATATCTTAAAAACTGGCATCTGAAACAAACATAATGAAGGCGTAAAACTTTAAAAAGCAAATATCTCATTCAGCTACAGATACGACTGTTGCACTTAGCAGAGCAGTACAAGTATACCCTCCTAGATTTAAATCTAGGTCCAGATCCGTGAAGCAAATGATTATAATTTTTCATCCTTATTACCAGTCTAACAAACGGTTTGCAGCTTGTCTTTTAGTTTAGTCATTAACTATAGTGGGGTTTCTTGAAGTAAACGTATGGCACTAAGGGTTTCGTGGCCTAAAAAGTTTGGGAACCTCAGCTCTAGATAATTTTAGCAGTTTTAGTTAAGAACAAATAAATTTTTTATTCTGAAAAAAAAAAAAAAAAAAAAAAAAAACGCGGGGAACACCACCTTTATTATTTTCTTCACATAAGAGTCTAATACACGTAAATTGATTTGACATACTTCAAATCAATTTATTTGTACATATATTTGTAAATATACAGGAGAACCGAATGATCTTTTAATTTTCAACTACGGGGAAAGCAGTGCGGATACCTCTAGTTGCAAAATAAAACAGTGATTAAATGAGCCATGCTTTGCCAATGGAGAGAATGAAATATATTCCCTGTTTCTGCTACGCATAAGCATTTTAAATACGTAGATGCTAGATTTATTCAAATCCTAATGCAATAATATTTTAATTACTGATTGTCTGATTACCCTAGTCAACAAAAAAAGAACTTTTTATCTGTGCATCCTGGTTTTAAATATTAATCAATTCCTACTAGTTTTGGGTCGAGAAAAACGAATATAGTAGTGGATTTTTTTTATTAGCTCTTATTTTCAAGGTAATGTTGAAAAGGAGAAAAACATCCTGTGCAATAAATGTTATTAAATAGGTTTTGGTATTAAATAGGTATATAGGTATAGGTATATTTGGTATTAAATAGGTATAATATATATATATATACATAAATTCTTGTTCGATGTCTTTGATTTACACCTTATTTTAAAGCTTATCGTGCAGGCTACTGACGAAAAATAGACCCAAGGTCTAAAAATTTTTTTTTGGGCAAAAAAAACCGTTTTTAAAGAACCAGAATGAGATTTTCGGTTAAATTTATAACTTTAACTTGCACTGTTACCGACAGAGCTGAATAGCTTGATCGGCAGAGCGTTCGACTGGTAACCAGGAGAATGCGTGTTCGGGCCCACGTCCGGACAATCTGTATCAAAAAATTAGAAAAATATCGCGCATTATATGAACAATGAATAACAAATATGAGGGAATACATGAGATAGAAACGTTTCTAGCTGTTATGAAAACTTGATGCAACACGGAGCTAAATTGATACTCAATTGTAGGTTTGTTTTTTTTTTGTTTTTTTTTTAAAGCTTTGGCTCCGGTAAGAAAATTAAAGCATAATGTAAGCGAAAATACAGGTATCAGGTTTAAGATTTCAGACTACAATGGAATTGTTTTTTGTTCAGTAAAATATAATAAATCGTATGTTGAAATATAGATTCTTCTAATGAGTTTTTGACTCTTTGTACAAATAAAAAAATAACTACCTCAATTTTAAGGGTAATATATATATTTTTCTTCTTTTTGCAAAAAAAAAAAAAAAAACAGCGTATCACATTTTTACTACATTCGAAAAGCTACGCTTAAAAAGGAACTTAGTTCAAATTATTTTGTATTTTAACCGTGCTGTTAAATGATGAACACGTGCTGCCATCTAATTCATAACGGTCCAAACAGCCTGCGATAACAAATTGTAAAAGTTTTCAAAAATAAAAACACTTCTCGGCAAGAAAAAAAAAAATTTAAATTAACCTGTGGGGGTTTTTTTTCCGGTAGAGCGTTCGGCTATAAACTGTCTGAACTTCGGGCCAGTTCGAACTGTCCGACATAATAGCAAATTTACATTAATATTACGCATTACATGTACTCATAACATACAACAGATGACACACGTAATAAAATAAATGCAGTGGGAATGCTATTTGGTGTTTCGACTCCTTTATGCAGGCTACATTTATCATTCAGGTAAGTTGACTGCTAATCGAAGGGTGTTCTTCGCTTTTTTTTAAAGCTTTGAATCCGTTCAGACCACTGAGCATAATGTAAGCATAAAAAAAAAAGTAGCTATACCTCAAGGGAATCCTTTTTGTGCAGAAAAACATTTTCATTGTATACTGAATTGTAGATTTTTCTAATAGCAGTGTTTGAAATTTGTACAAATGAAAAAATACTACGCCGAATTAAAACTACGAGTTTCATAATCTTTAATTATTTGTTCGAATACGATAGAAAACATTAAAATTATTATCAACTTCATTAGTAAAAAATCATTTTCTACTCCTCTGCTTTCGGCTGAAAAAAAAAAAAAAAAGCATTTTGTCTACGTTCAAAAAATTACACTTAAAAAACGGACTCAGTTCAACTGGTTTTGGTTTTGAATTTTAAGTGTTCGATTGAAAGAAAAACAAGTGCGGGCATTTAAGCCGTATAGGTTAAAGAAACCTGCTATGGGAAATTGTTGAATATTCAAAAATAAAAACACTTATTTTTTCAATCAAATTTATTACTTCTCTAGAATGTTTGTTTCAATCGCTACGTGAGATCTTCCTCATTCTTTAATCTAATTCCATGTTTTACGAATAATTTTAAATCGTGTAATGCTGGCTAATGACAAAACATAGACGCATGATCTTACTATATTTTTTTCGGCAAAAAGCTTTTTTTACTGTGTTTTTTATTACGCATTCCTTCAATGAATAGCATTCGAAAAGTAAGGCGCAGTTGCTAGATTTGTTGGAGCGTCGTACTGTTAATCAGAATGGCGCCAGTTCGAATACGTGCCACTAAATATCTCTTTAATGTTTCTTTTTTTTCTTTCAGATACTCACATGGACCGGACTGTATTTGCCACAACCTGTTTTTTCACATGCAAAATTACTGATTTTTCACGTGTCACTCAGCCACACTTTTAATGATATTTATATTTGCATTGAAAATACGTACAACCAAAAGGGGAGCGATGATCAAATTATCACAACGTTGCATTTAACGAGGTTTTGTTACTGATGTCTTCAAATTACATGTCTTCTCTTGTGCACTTACTTTTTTCGGTTTTTCTTCCTAATATTCTTTCTTTGAAACTTTTAAAGAGCGAAATGCCTTATGAAACGATTCGAAGTACAGTGCGGAGTTCCGCACGGGTCGACTAGTATATATATATATATATATATATATATATATATATATATATATATATATATATATATATATATATATATATATATATATATATATATATATATATATATATATATATATATATATATATATATATATATATATATATATATATATATATATATATATATGCTCACAGTTCATTAGCTTTAGTTTTTAAACAAAATATCATGGGAGAAGTAAACAAAATCGAGTTTTAGAGGCATATCATTCATCAAAGAACTTCCGTAGGGAATGTTAGAACATCTGTTTTTAGTTCTCGTCTTCCTTGTTACTAAGAAGTTTTTTTAATATACCCTTAAAGGCTTCTTGGGTTTTTTTTCCCTCCCCTTACATTTTTTTTTTTTTTTCAAAAACAGTGATTTTTATAATTGCGCGTATTTGAACGGCCGTTAAAAATTCTCTCATTGATCTTAGCTTCAATAAATCTTCAAAATTTCCCTCTAAGGCATTGGAAAATTTTCTTTGCTCACAACTTTCACGAAGTTCTTTATTATTCCCAGGAGAATGAGCATGGGGGGAAGCAGAAGTGAGTGGATCTGCTAGAAGCTGATTTTGGGCACTTCTCTTCCCAGAATTTAAATTTCTTGAAGTCCATTTCGGTTTTCATGTTGTAAGATTTTCTATCCCAACCTGGGGTCGAAGATTAGAATACAGTCAGTCCCATGCGGGGTGGTTCTTTCTGCTAGGAAAAAAGAGCATTAGTGAGAATTCACTATCCTAATGGCCCTGTATCTTGAAAATTAGAGCTAATCTCAACGTTTTATGGTTATTTTCGTGTTTAGCGAGGCAAAATATTTCGGAAATAGCTATTTTTGAGCCGGATGCATTTTTGCTATTGACTAGTGTTATTCACTCACCAACTCTGCGGCAGTCGGAGCAGTCATGTTCGTATACACAATTTTCCGCACGTTTTTGGGCCACGGATGCTAATTCCGTATCCCAAACCTGAAAACAAAGAAAAAAAGGTTCATAATTTTATCTAAAGTACATTTTAGAAGCTCGCTATTAAATGTATGGGTGCTAGTATTTCAATTAAAATGTTTACTGGTAGTCACTTTCTCCGCATAAGAACTCCCTTTGCAATGAAGCCATATTTACAGTAAAATATTGACCTGCGAAAAAAACTTCACTAATTATCGTATTAGGTTTTTGTAGCTAATGATTTTATTACGAAAATTGTTCAAAATTCGCTAACAGAATTTGAAATTGATATGTGTGTTTCAATCACACAAATGAATGAATAAAATTACAGAGGACAATATAGGGTGCTGCTCAGGGTTCCAGGGTTCTTCTTCCATCAACTCTCGGGAAGGTATCTGAAGAGGAAATATGCTTTTTTTTAAAATTATTATTGTTGTCTTAATCCAAGAATGTGCGAGTGTTCACCTGTTTCAGTAAAACAAACTAAATTTTTATTTTAAGCACTTACTCGACTGGTCAGTGCTAATTCTGTGTTAGCTACCAGTTTGTTTTGCACTCTAGGCTTTCTTAAGAGGTTTTCCACCTCCAGCTCAGTTGCTCCTATGCCGTGCTGATGAGTGCTAATAAGCACGAAACTGCAGTCCTCGGCTGGAATTGACTGAGCTGGTGGTGTATTTCATGTACTTACAAATATGATTAAGGTTCTTAAAAGGTGTTTCAAACTTATGTTATTCATTATTTATGTAATACAAGGTTCAATATCTTTACCACCATAACTTTTTAAGAAGCCTTTTTGTTATACTGAAATGTATTTCACGATTTTTTTATCAGTAGTTCTAGCAGGTTGGTGCTAAAATAATGAAATAAATAAATAAATAAATAAATGTAATAAAGCCCTGAGTTATTTTCACTCAGATCTATTCCATAAGTTCATTTGAAGCAAGGTCTCGGTAGTAGCCAAAGGCTTAAACATCGTTGTTTCTAACCTACCATCTACTTCTTCTAATCACTCCTATTTGTTTTGTAAGTAATCCTAATATATATAATAAGTAATGATCGAGTAACGCGCGAGTTTCAACAATGAAACTTGCGCCACGCATGATAATTTGATGATATGTTTTGGTAATGTTTAACATGCAGGAAAAGTCTTTATTGTGACAAGGCTCGATCCGGTAACTTAGCTGTTTTACTGGTAAGACTGTGTCATTTCAGGGGAATGAAGAAACGGAATAATGGTCAACAAAATGAGCGCTACCTACTGGAGTTTAGGGTTAATCCATTTGAGTTACGGTTACAGTTTCAACTCTCAAAATATCACCAAACAAGCGATGGCTTCGTTCAAATGTAGAAGCAATTTTCACCCGTCATACCTTGTCGGGTGATTTTCTAGTTTGTAATAAATATTTTATGCCAAACTCACCATTTCTAGCATATTTGCTGCTTTTGGAAGTCCACCGCCTTTAGTTTCCTTCCCAGTAGCCACCACGCTTCTGACGTCATTGTGATATCGAAGTATGAAGTTGATTTCATTTTGCGTTACTCCTCTATAAAAAATTTGACAGGAATTATTCGCTGGAGCGCAATATGAGTGGTTTAAACTGTAGCGCAAGTAGAGGGATGGACATTCGTTTGGAACACTTCGGCACTGAGCTGGCAAGAAAGTTATAGCCATCAATATGACTATTAGGATTTTCATGTCTGGATCTAAAAAAAGAGGTAAAGAAATTGAATTAAATGTAAAGAAGTTACAGTTGGTATGATAATCCATTTCAATTTGTTTCTATGGTTTTTATTTCTTAATTTTGGACAGAAGTACTGAGTACAGTACTTTAGAAGTTTTTCTTCTCTTTTGCACCAATTCAGGGCACCTATCATTTAGGAGAGTCAGGGGATGATTAATTCCCCTTTCCCCTGGTGTTGGAAAAATGAATGTATTTACTTGTAAGTGGGCATGGTTTTTGCTGTTTTTTTTAGGTATAATTTACCTCCCCCCCCCCTCTCCAGAATAAAATTCAAAATGTCGGACCTGATATGATTGACGCAATAACTCCATTAAAAATTATGGGACAGCTGTAGATCAAAGGAATATTTTGAGAGTTTAGTTATATATGGCATAACTTTTTTCGTTACCAATTTTTTTTTTTTTGATTAATAAAACATTAAGCGTGCATAATTCACGTCATTTCGTTTTTTTCATCTTATTTTTAAAAATTAATTTCAAGCTAAATTAGAAGTGAGCCTTCTATTAGAAACAGCTATCATTGTTGCACAGTACTTTTTACTCAATGTCATGTCGTTTCATTGATTTTATTGACTGATACGACGCCGTTATTAGACTTTTAGAATATGTACAGTGAAACCTGTGTAAGTTGACCACTTGCGGTGCAGTACTTTGGTGGTCAACTTAGACAGGTGGTCAACTTATAGAGGGTAGTTATGAAAACTTCTTTTTTTTTGTTGTTTCTTGTCCTATGCATTCATTTTTTAACATTGGAATACTTTAAACTCACTGTTATTGTTTAACATTACTTTAAAACAATAAGAAAAAATGTTGCTTAAATATTTTTAGAGATTATTTACCAGAATGACGCGTAAAGTATCATACAAATTTAAAATTTCTGTGAATCGATCAAAAAAAAAATAAAAAAAATGCCGCATTGCTTATGAAAAACTACTTACTTGATATTAACAATTCCTAAAGATTCATAACAAGTCAAAAGTGACTCAAATTCTTCATTTGATTTTTTCTTGTACATTTTTAACCATGGTAATCTACTTTTCAACAAAATACCTCCTTATTGAATTTTGACGCTTTTTCTGGGACTTAACATGAGCCCAATGTTTTTCGATGGAAACAAATATTTATAGGTTTTTCTAAAATGCCTGGTTACTTATTTGAGGCACGACTGAAGGAGCTTTTAGTACAATCTAATGCTTTTGCCTAGTGGTCAACTTACAAAGGTTTTTTTTACAATACTCCAAACCAAAGAGGTGTATATTAGTGGGCAAGATAGACAGGTGGTCAAGTTAGAGAGGTGGTCAAGTTACAGAGGTTTTCCTTCATTATATAAGATAGGACTAATTCCGTTCCTGACAAAAGCGGTCAACTTAGACAGGTGGTCAACTTACAAAAGTGGTCAACTTTACAGGTTTTACTGTAGTAAGATTAGCAGATATAATTAAATAATATAATGACATGTATGGAATCAATAATGATTTCATTTGACCTTGAAGAAAGAATACATTAATGCATCGTTTTTCCCAGCAAAACAAGAAAATCAAGCAAAGCGAGCTGATGTGTGCATCACATGACTTCCTTTTACGCCAATTTAATGATAATAGTGTCTTGGAGTAAGCAAAGAAACACTTTAAATATTTTTACCCCAAGTTTGTTGCGAACTTAAAAGCAAAAAAAAAAAAAAAACCGTTTTATACAGATGAATTTTCCCAATATTGGACATTTTAATGTGATTCAATGGTTGACTCTCTAAATATCGCCAATAGTAGCCAAAATGATACCAGATTTGAAAAAAAAAAAAAAACAAAAAACTACCACATTTGTCGCCAAGTTGGCGAAAAAACTTGGCGACCAAAAGCTTGGCGATATATCGCCAAGTGTTTGACAAATTATAACACCACTTGAGTTTGTAAATTAACAATAATTTCCCCCCAAAAAGGTGTAAAAGACCCCATTTGGAACATCCGAATGCAACCAAAAGTGGATGTGCTTAATTAGACCACACTAAGAGTCTACGTACCAAATTTCAACTTTCTAGAATAAACATTTTTGAGTTATGCGAGATACATACGACCATACGTACGTACATACGGACGTCACGAGTATCTATACGTTCTTAGGCATATATCCACGTGTGGTCGGGTTGAAAAAAAAAAATATTAATTTGAATTTTTGGCATCTTGAATTCAAATTATGTTTTTCGCAATCACGAGCGTGTGTATGCGCGTGTGTGTGGGGCGAGTAAAATGGAAATTAAGGGAGAAAATTTTGGGTGAAAAATTTTTCGCGAATACAGTACTTCCTTTATTTGGTAAAAGGAAGTAAAAACGCACTTCTTACTTACTTTTCACTAAATCTGCAAAATATTATTATTTTTCACAAGTAAAAAAAACATCCCAAGAGAAAGTATGAATGTAACTGCATCCATGGAGCTTCTGTTACTATACTACGACGAAGGTCTTGTCGATTAAGTAATCATCTACATAAAATTTTGTCACAGAAAATATTTTAAAAATATAAACGCAAAGATTAAGATACTTTTTAACCCCCCACGTTAAAAAGAAGAGTTATTAGTAGTTTGATGTGTGTATCTGTGCATCTGCGTGTGCACTATAGTATCGTAGCTCATAAACGAAAAGAGTAATTTTGGTAATTGTTTTTGTTAAAAGGAGACTTGATCAGGGCCTGATTACCACACGGGCCAACTAGGCTTGGGCAAGGGACCCCATCTTCCTAAGAAACTCCTATTATTTTAAAAATATGAATAGCATTACAGAATCATATATTTTCAAGAAAATAATAAATGATTAATTATTTATTACTTACAAAAAACTCTGATACTTTTTTAGTATTTCTCTTGTATAGTTGGTTTTATAAAAGTAAGAAAGCTTTATTCCTTGAGAGTTTCATGCGAAGTTAGGTACAGTTACTTCCTTTTACGAAGTAAAGGAAGTATTGTATTCGCGAAAAAAATTTCATCCAAAAAATCGGTATTAATTTTCATTTTGCTCGCCCCCGAATGAATATTGAGTTTTTTTTCAACCTGCCCACTCGTGGATATAGGCCTAAAAACGTATAGACACCCAAAATATCCATTTTGACGATCCCAACCACTTTTTTCGTGACGTCCGTTTGTACGTATGTATGTGCGTATGTAACTCGCCTAATTCAAAAACGGTATGTCCTAGAAAGTTGAAATTTGGTATGTATACTCCTAGTGGAGTCTAGTTGTGCCTCTCCCCTTTTGTTTGCATTCGGATGCCCCCAAACAGACCCCCCAAAAGGGGTCTGTTTGGGGGGACATCATTGTTAATTTCAATGCAAACTCAAGAGTTGTTATAATTTGGCAAACACTTTGCGATATATCGCCAAGCTTTTGGTCGCCAAGTTTTTTTCGCCAACTTGGTGGGTTTTTTTTTTTTTTTTTGAGCAATTACGATTGCTTATTGTTCTCACTTGACAGTCCTTGATGTTCCGGTTCCTTTTTCAGCTTGGACCAGGGCTGCAGCACCACCGTCCACCGGCGGCGGCGCGGCAGGTCCTGAGCACTGTCCCCCGAAATCCACTTTTGCTGGGCGGTGGCGTCCATGTCCTACACACGCATGCGCATACACAGTCGCCTACGCGCGCACGCCTTTACACACATACACACGCCTACGTGCACACACGTAAGCCTACACACACACGCACACAACTATATACACGTAAGCACCCAGGAGGAGGGACATGCTTGGGTGGGGGAGCCATTTCTAGAAACAATAACTCTAACCAGTAGAGTCTTGTCGCAACTCGTGATTGCGAAAAACATAATTTGAATTCAAAGTTTCGGAATTCAAATTAGAGTTTTTTTTTTAAATCTGGTTCCATTTTGACCACTATTGGCGATATTTTGAGAGTTAACCATTGAATCACACTAAAATGTCCAATACTGGAAAATTTAATCTGTATAAAACTTTTTTTTGCTTCAGTTCGCAACAAACGGGGTAAAAATATTTAAAGTGTTTCTTTTATTTTTCCAAGGTACTATTATCATTAAATTTTCATAAAAGGAAATCATGTGATGCACACATGTTTTTTTTTCCATGCATAAACTGACTAATAAAGCTAAAAAGGCTCAGAAAAAGATTTTTTTTTTGGTAAATGGCTTATTTTTTCTTTTGAATATATGCTTGAGAGGGGGGAGGCAACATACTCTTTCCTATTTTATTGTGCTATAAAAGTATTAAGTCGTGAAATGGATATAAAAAAGCAGTGGTGGTGCTAGGCATGAGCAAACAGTGCAACTTCACTGGGCCTTGAGCCCCTTTATATAGGGACCCGCAAGGGATCTAGCACCAATATTGCAAAAAATTTAAACATTTTTTTGTATTGACTAAAAATGGTTGAATAGAGAGAGGGCGCCCCCAAAGTATTGTGGGCATTGGGCTTTTAGTTAATCGGGCCTTGGACTTGATTGAGAATGTTCAAAAAACAAGAGTGACAAATCAAACACAAATATGTCCGTAAATATGATTATATATACGGCCATTTTAAATGCTACTCAATAGTAAAAAACATGCATTATGTTCAGAAAGAGGAGTTTGTTTTTAGCAATATCACTATATAGCTTACCTAAAAATATACAAGCAGTATCTGGAGAAGTTTTCTTTTTTACAAACTGCACTCAAGGTTCAAAATCCCCATTTTTAGAAAAGTTAAAATATTTTGAACACGTTTCTCTAATGGCGTTAAAATAAGTGACACAGGTCCTCCTTCCTTTGCTTCTGTTTCTCATTCTCTCTGTTTCAAATTCATGGGCTCGTCAATATGGGATATAGTCATCATAACTGCTCCCTCTCAATGTACCAGCATCAGAATACATCGAACACGAAGAATTCAAAATTTTAGGATTTTTTTTCCCATCCTTCATCTATATTTATAACTGATATGACGCATTTTTAAAGTATGAGCAAACGAAACAATTGCACAAGAGGCGATTAAAAGGATCAGCACTATTAACCACAAACCACATTTCAACGCGACGTTCAAACCAACTTCTACACATTTAACGAATGGATCCTACTCGTAAAAGAACTCATTATTTCCACTTCTCGGTAAAATAAATAAACAAATAAATAAACCATCTGACAGCGAAAAACGGAAACAAGGTATCACAGCTGCAGGTAAAAACATAAATAAATATTCGCTGATTAGTTTAAAAAACCCCTTCAAAGTAGTGTTTTAAATTGTTGAATTGCTTCCTTGATTCAAGTTTCCAAGGTTCGAAATGAAATATTTTGTCGCAGTTTCTTTTATTTGCTCATAAATGTTTACATTTATGAAAGTTTTGTTACTGTTCATAAATATTTATAGTTTATTATAATTATTAAATATTTATATTATCTACTAGTGGTACCCGCACGACTTCGCCCGTAACAGAAAAATTATAAGGTCTTTTGGTTCGTCTGTATATTTACAAATGTATGGTGAATTTTCTCGCCAATTGGCTTGTACCCATGTTACGGTTCCACGTTATGATAATTTCGTATCTCGCCAATTGGCTTGTGCCCATGTTACGGTTCCACGTTATGATAATTTCGTATCTCGCCAATTGGCTTGTGCCCATGTTACGGTTCCACGTTATGATAATTTCGTAATTTACTCGTCCATCATATGATTTTTTTTTCTTAAAATTGGAATAGAAAAAGAACCACATCGAATTTTCAAAAAATCGCTTCGAGGTGCACACCCCCATGCTACAAACTAACTTTGTGCCAAATTTCATGAAAATCTGCCGAACGGTCTAGGCGCTATGCGCGTCACAGACATCCTACAGACATCCAGACATCCTCCGGACAGAGAGACTTTCAGCTTTATTATTAGTAACTAGTGGCACCCGCACGGCTTCGCCCGTAATAGAAAAATTAAAGGTCTTTTGGTTCGCTTGTATATTTACAAATAATGTATGGTGAATTTTCCCGCCAATTGGCTTGTACCGACGTTACGGTTCCACGCTATGATAATTTCGTATCTCGCCAATTGGCTTGTGCCCATGTTACGGTTCCACGTTATGATGATTTCGTAATTTATGATAGTTTTTTTCTTAAAATTGGAATAAAAAAAGAACCACATCGAATTTTCGAAAAATCGCTTCGAGGTGCACACCCCCATGCTACATACTAACTTTGTGCCAAATTTCATGAAAATCGGCCGAACGGTTTAGGCGCTATGCGCGTCACAGACATCCTACAGATATCCTACAGACATCCTACAGATATCCTACAGACATCTAGACATCCTCCGGACAGAGAGACTTTCTGCTTTATTATTAGTAAGGAAGATAGATATAAAGGTGACGGTGTTTCTTCGTTTCTTTGTTTGCACCCGACGGCCAGAAGCCCCCATAGCACATACAGCTCTGGAATTTGGCACAAAATTTGAACGTACCCCGACCGTCTGCACCTCGAAGCCCGAATTCTAAATTTCGAATTATTTTTCTAATTAACTAATTAAGCTAAATTTCGGCTAATTAGGGGGTAAAAAATCCCCCACCCCCTAACATTATATATCGTTGGAAAGGATTTTCCTTCCCAAACAAGATGGTGTTTGTTCCATTTCTCTCACTTAATTTGAACTGGAGACATAAGCGATTCTAATTGAGCCAATTTTCAAGGCTTCTCTTTCGTGAACTTGCTATAACACTAATTCCACTTTCCAGACAATTTTCAACCATAACACTAGGTCCATTTTCCAGACAATTTTTCAGTTACTTTCTTTTTAAAAATTTTGGAGGAAGTTGCCTTTGTTGCTTATGAATATTTTACTCTAATTACTTTATTTTAAATTCATTGTGCGTATGTGAATTTATTTTCTTTTTAAGAAGAAAGTTGCTTGGCGAATTTGGCGATGAATTATGGAGTTTTTTTACATTTTAAAGCTACCGCAAACGTAACTTTGATGTAATTTGTTTTTCTTTAATTCAACGAATTTTCTTTAAATTTTTAGCACAGGCATCGCAGTGCGGGTACTGCTAGTCTATATATATGAAAATGGATGTTGGTAAATGGTGTGGCTGTGTGGGTGGGTGTGTGTGTCTGTGTTCCCTAAGATCGCAAAAACTACCCGGCAGATTTGGCTGAAACTTTCACCATTTGTTCTATTCGGAACAGGGAAGGTTTATAGAGCAGTTCGAAAAAAATCCGATTGATAGTTCCTTTTTTATTCGAATTTAAGTCCCAATTTTCGCATAAATGCCCCATTTGTTTATAATTTTTTGAAATAAATTATTTTAGTCTCCTTTTATAGAGGTAAGTTTATTTTTTAATTATTGAATAGCTATGGTAAATTCTTTAGCGGGGCGGTAAATTACTGCTTAAATGCTTGCTTACTTAGTTTTAATTTAATTTTTAATAAAATTATTCGGTATTAAACAATATTTTTCTTTTTAAAATAACAAATGATATTGTTAGTAAATATTTTTACAAAATTAAAATGTTTATTAATACTAATAAGATATGTATAGAACTTATATTGATTTTTAATTCGAACATATATCTTTTATAGTATTTTTTTCCTAACCTCGATTTTTCCGGCATGCCGGAAAGGACCAGGCAAGATTTATTGAAAATCTGGTGACTCCCGAATTTTGCGGGGTAATACGGTACGACAATATCTTTCCCTTTAATACAAAAAATAAAATTAATTTTCTTATTTCTTAAACATCTATATCCTTATGCAGACAATTTTTTGTACTTGATCGTTGATGCCAGAGCCCTAAAATTTCTTCTGAACGAAGTTTATGGTATAAAGAAAAAATATACACTTGAGATAAAGAAAAGATGTTACTTTAAGTTTAGACCATTCCATGTCAAATCAATAAGGAACTCGACCTAACCATCTCAGATTTTCATGAAACTTTCAGAAATCTCACCCTTTGATATCTTAGATTAACACGAAATTAAATACTTTTCGAGAATTTTTTTTTCAATTATTTTAAAATTGAAAAACTCAAAAGCTTTTGAGATTGTGTCTTTTTAAGAGTCTTTAAAAAGCTAAAAATTTTTAGACTAAGACTATGAAGGGATCAGCTGTTTCAGCAAATAATGCTGGACTATTTTTGAAGTTTTTTGCCGAAATTTGCATTGAAATAATTTTAATAAGACAAGTGCTTATGAGAACTAGAGTTGTATAGTAGTTCAGTTCAAGAAAAATTGCATGCGCTTTAATTTAAAGCGTAATTTTTTTCCGATGCGAATATTTTTCCCCTCAAAGAATTAAAATTTAAAAATTAAAAAAAAATAGTATTTTTTTAAAGATTTGAAAAAACGTGTGACGTAGAACGTATTTTGATGAATACATCCAAATTCTTTTTAGAGTGGGACCATAAAGGGATCAGTAGTTACAGCAAGCCTAATGTAGGATACTTTTTTTTTTGCAATTTTTACTTAAAATTTTTGGCAACTGCTGTAACTGCTCAGTAGATCCTTTCATGGTGCTATTCCGAAATCTTTTGGGTGTATTCATAAAAATACGTTAAAATCATTTTTTATCCCAAAAACTTTTAAAGATACTATCGCAAAATTTTTAAACGGTTTAAAATTTTATAATTTTGTGAAACGTTTTTCTTTAAAATGTATTCATGTTTCATATCAAATTAGACAACCTATTAACTATTTTTAAAATGAGCTGCTATACAGTACCACCAAAGAATAGTACTATTCTGTAGCTCCCATAGAACTTGAGTTGTAGCATTTTAAAGCACTGCCGGCAAAGAAAAAAAATTGCTTTTTTCCGAATTTCAAAAATTAATTAATCATCAATTACGAATGATATTTCAGGAAATAATAAAAATGAATTTAAGAGGTCAAAGTGTAAGATTTTTGAAAAGCTGAGATGGCTAGGTTGAGAATATATTTATTTTTGGTTGATTTGTTCTTTATGAAAATTCATATTTCGTGGGTTAAATACCTGTAAAACAATTCGAGTAAATAGTTACAGACAAACATGTTCTTAATTTAAAGCTTGAAAAATTATACAACAAACGTTCTAAAATTCTACTCGAAAAAGAATAACAACGTTTGTACTCACGATTTTTTCTCTCAGGGGAAACAAATACTTTGCGAAGGGAGCTTGTCAAATGCTATCTGTTCTTCAAAATATTGCCCTAACATTTTATCTACACTTTTGGCATCACTTATTACGTCGGAGTATTGTATCCTTCGAAGATTCGTGATCACAGACAGAAGTGCTAAGAATCTTGAATGGATGATTTCATTTCTTATTCGTGATACTGTTTTTATTCATTCGAACACAGAAACAATGCTCACAGCGACTCCATTGTAGCTTGGGGAAAATAGATGTAAATCTATTACATAAGTCTGTCACCGGGTGCTTCTTTAGAAAATACGGCCTCAACTTTGTATTTTTTTTTGTTCATAACGTATTCTTACCTCACCTTCTGAAATCAAGGTAATTTATTTGTCATATTTTTCCATGACACAGGATTACTTTTACTTAGTTCCTTTTGTAGGAAGATGCAAATTCTATCGTTTCGTGAGTTTCTCAGGGTGGAGTAATTTCAATAAGATGTCTACTTTAAAAAGTGACAGGGAAGAAATACGAAAGCACAGAGGATACTAAATTTTACAAATTCGAATGCAATACGAAAACTGTTTGCAAGTTTTGCTCTTGTAAAGAATGTCGAAAACTAGATATTGCTGTCAGACATATAATAAGGTTTTTTTTTCAAGGTATAAAAATACTTTTCACATTGTTTAGGGGAGTAAAATTTGTTTTAGGGGAACGAAAAAGACTAAAACCATTATATGTTCTTTGTACCATAATCAGGAACGTATGCAAGGGGGTGGTTTATAAGGTTCAAACCCCCTCCGAAATTTTTCATCCAAAGAAATGCTTTCCTTTATTTATTTTGTTTATTTATTTATTTTTTGTGACAAAAATATTATTGTTGTTAATATTATTATTTCAATTTTATTTGTGAAATGAAATTAATATAACGGAAAAATTATACAAACTCATTGTGTGTTTATGGTAGTTTATGGTATTGATTGAGAAATTCATTTATTATGTAACAATATCGCGTTTAGTAAGAACGTCCCCTTCTGCTATTTAGATAATCTATTGTAACAAAAATCAATAGAATACATATGAAACCAACAGGACCGTGTCTAGATTTTTATAAAGGGAGGGATTTTGATCTTACCGGTGGGTGGTGGGGGGGGGGATTCAAACTCTTACAACTTTTAGTTTTACGACAAATTGCCGATCCCAGTATGGCCTGCTGTACTGTAAGGACTGCTGTATCCCCCCCCCCTCCGTTGAAGGATAATTCTGCCTGCACAAGTGACTAAAGTATTCCTTCATTTTACAGGCTCAATTTAATTAAACTTCGTTTGTTTTTTAATTAAATCTGTTTATTATGAGTATTAAAAACTCTCCACAAATTCTTTTTCATGTAGAATGTATATCAGGTAGTTATGTTCTGAAATAATGCTTAATAAACTAAACAAGAAAGAGCTTTTTGCAGATGCAAATCACATTACCAAAAACAATCACTAATGCATCTTCATAGCTGCAACGTATGCCAAATTTACCATAACCATCTTACAATAAACAATATTAATGCTTTACATTGGTAGATCATTCAGCGGTTCTTCCACAATAGTTTTTCTAAAATATTATTTCGGTTGGTAAAGCTTTAGTAATTGTATATTGCAGAAAAACTTCAGAGAAAAAATCAAGAAAAAAAAAAAAAAAAAAAAAAAAACGCTGAACGCAAACTTTCACATTCAAGTCAAATATATATTTTCGTACTTTTCATTTGACTTATTATTTTTCTTTCATGGAAGGGGTTTAACCCCTAAAACCCTCCCCTTGGACACGGCGCTGGAAACCAAATTTGAATAACCATATAAATGTTTCAAAGAATGTGTTTGTTAAAACCTACTCCGAAACAAAAGTCTGGTTACGACGCTGACCTTAAATCTTTAATAAAAAACTTACTTGGTAACGCAAAAATGGAAGATAGCGGAGACAGAAGAAATGTGTACCGGTTTGATTTTTGATATTTAGAATGTTTAACTTTTTATATTTAAAAAACTTATTTGAATGTTTTGTTATTATTTGTAAAGCTTGAATAGGCCCTGAAACAATAAAAGAATGACGACAACGACTTTAAGTCAAGATTGAACAGCTCAACTCGTCTGTTTTAATATTCTGTATGACTCATTCGCATCTCATCTTGTTTATGATTTGAAGCGTAACAAAGCGTATTCATAAATCATAATTGTGGGTGTAGATGTGTAAAATACAACAAAATTAAAAAAAAAAAATCCAACTGCTCTTACCCAACTTCTCTCCAATATTCACGATGCAAAATGTTTGGGTCTAAATATAAGGGTTGGAACTTTAATAGTGGCAACTATTTGTGAACACGTAATACAAAAGTGATGTATACCAACAAGCAGTGGTGGATCTAGAACTCGAGCAAGGGGGGGGGGGCAACCTCGGTCTAAGTGAGGAGTCACTGTTTTAGAAGGTCTTTTTCTTCGTTTACTCTTAATCTCGGGGGGGGGGGAGAGAGGCAGGGTTTGATTACTGAATAGGCTGTCAAGACCGTGGCCTAGGACCCCACTTATTAGAGACCCCAATTGACAAAAAAAAATTTAGCCAATGACCAAAATCGTATGGTTTAACTACAGGGGAGCTTCCGAAAAACTGTTTGGCCTAGGGCCCCCCGACACCTTAATCGGGCCCTGGGGTGCATACTTCTTAGAGGGACAGATATCCCTCTTTAAACAATATGAAAATTTCTCTACAAGGGGTCCCTCTCCCGAAAAAATTAGGACTTTAAATACGGCTTTTTACTTGAAATGAACTTATATAGTATACTGAAGAACATAAATAATTTCGTGAACGTTTTAAAGGTCTGAAAACACTATGCACCTCAGTTGGGTATAAAGCTACAAATTACCGCCCCATAGCCAGAGCTAAGATGGAATTGTAAGCAAACAGCAGAAAGGTCAGTTACAGCATCCAGAGATTGCAGCTGCGCTCCAGCTTTGTGCTCATGAGTCTGGAGTAGCTAAAACCATGCTCAGGCAAAAAACCTCATATAAAGCTGAGTAGATTATCACATCGGTCGATAAAAATACTTTTGCATAACAGAAAGAGGTGTTTAAACATGGTATGACTTCCTTTCGAAAAAGTAAAGATAAAAGCTAGAGTATAAACACTATATCCCCCCCTCCCCCAGCTATTGCTAGAGAAAGGTAGTGAAAAGAAGCGGATGCGTGAAGGGGGTCAGAACCCTCTCATAGATATTTGAAAAATTGATGTCAAAAACGCAATTTTCGGAACGTTTTGGTGATAAATTTAGGTGAGATGGGGTTGAGGTTCCTTCCCAAGTATTTTTCCTTACTATAGTCAATTTCAAGCTTTCACTAGCGACATTGGGGTATCGAATGCCCTTTCCAGAAAGTTGCACAAATAAAAGGTTAAAAACGCATTTTTGTGCTATCGTTAATGTGGCGGGGAAAGTCCAGGGGTTCTATCTAAAAGTTTTTCGCTGTAAAACTCGGGAGAGCACGATTATAGACTATCTTTGGGTACGTTAGGAGAGGAATTCTTAGGTGATTTACTTTAAAAATTTTTCAAAATTGGAGTCATTAAGAAGGAGTTTTACGCAACTTCTGGTGAATTTACGTTACGTAGCCCCCTCCGGAAATCTTTTGACATTGAACACTCCAATTTAGGTTGTAACTGGTGACGTTTGGGAAATGAAGAGGGTTCGGAGGCACTCTCTGGAAAAGTTTCGTCAGTGAATTCTGAAAGACGCAATTTTAGTCGATGTTTGGTTAAGTTTAGAAAATGGCAAGATTGGGAATCTTTCTTTGAAAATATTTTAACAACTAAGTCTTCAAAAGGTGGCGTTTCGTTTGGAAAATGGAAAAAGTTCACGGGCTGTCTCTGAAAGTTTTTTGACTCTAAAGTTCGAAAAGCTCAATGGTACGCCTTCTTCGTCAACGTTAAGGGGATCTCCAAACGTCACGAAAGTGATGTCAAGTTTTTATCCCGATTTTTTTTTTCAAAATTGAGGTCCTAAAGATGTGACTTAAAGTTTAAGTTTGGGAAAGATAGAGGAAGGAGGACTCTTGCTAATAACAAGATTTTGTTTCATTTTCTAGTAACAAAAATATTTTTTGACCTACGACAAAATATTACAATATGAGTATCCATTTTTAAAAATTGCCTGTATTATCATATGCTTTAAACTTCGACGGTATTTTTTTCCTGACTGGAGTAGACTAGAAATGATACTATATACTTAAAATAATACCAGATATGTGGAGCTAAAAGCAGAGTAAATATTTCACCATTTCACTTTGCTCCGCTATTTCACTTTGCCCCACGTTCCTCTACTTTTGTAGAACAATTTTAGACAGTGAGAAAATTTTTGGGAAATAAAACAGTCGGTGATAGAAAAAAAAAAGTAAATAAGGATGTCGTATAGTTGCAAAGCTGAGTAATAACGTATAGTGTATTCAGAATCACTAGAGTTGATGGGTAAAGCACACTGTTAAAACTACAGGTTGCATTTGGCACCTTTCAAGGGTGAAACGCTTGTAGCACCAGCGGCACCCAATAGGGAGCCGAAATTGTACCCTTAGCTAAGGTGAAAAACTGGCACCCTCAACCCAACGTGCACCGGGAGTGAAAGATAAAACCCTTAGGAGAGAAAAATGGCATCTTTTTTGTTTCCTATTGCGGATCCTGTCCCTCCCCCTGTATTGTGAGCGTTTTTGAAGAAATTGTGTTCTATTTATTGCTTTTGATTTATGATATACGAAGTCTTGGTACATTTTTCACATAGAATTCAGTTTTGATTAGAACTTGTAATTTAAGGCATTTGATCACATTTCAGACTTTTCAACATAGTTTAGAAGTGTTCATGACTTTAATTTGTCTGCTATTGCACTAACATTCTAATTTTAATATGCTATTGTAGGACCGTAACCAGACTTTTGCTCCGGGGAGGGCTTTACCAAACATATTTGTCGTAAAATCTATATTATCAATTAAATTTGATTTTATTGAATATTCTATTGATTTTTGTTGCAATTTTAAGCAAATGAGTAAGATGACGTATTTATTTGATGAAAAAAATCTACTGTGTGCAGTGCATAACTCCTTTGTACCCCTATTAATCGATCTATTTTCGATAACTCAAAAGAATTGATGCGCACACTCATGTATAAGCACATTCGAAGTAATGCTTCTTAATGTGATATATTTTCACAATAATTAGATAGGTCAAATACAGAACTTGGACGCCTCAAACTTAAAAAAAAAAAATCGATCATTTTAAATTTTTTTGTAAGAAATGATGTTTGCAATAAATTCAAATAAAATAAAATAAAGGAATAAAAAAATAAATGCTGTAAATAGTACAACTTTTCAATAAAAATATCATTTTTCAAATAAAATTGAAAAAAAAATTGAAAAAAAAAAAAATAAATAAATAAATAAAAAAAATTAAAAAAATGAAACTAAGTGGTAATTATAATTTTTTCAGCAAAAAAGTATGATGAAGAGCGCTTTTTGGAATGCTTTTGAAAAGTTTCGGAGGGGGTTTGAACCCTAAGAACATTCTCCTTGCATACGGCCCTATGTTATTGACATTTACTACAGCACGATCCGTACCGAAAATGAAGAGTACGCACTGATGAATCATTTGCAGGAACGATCAAAAATATTCAGTTATATTAGGTACAATCAAGGGAAAATAAAATCGAATTAAAATTTTTAATCAAGATTAACGTAATACGTATATATGATTCGACATTTGAACATCCTACTTTTTATTTCAATGTGAAGTTCTTCGACAGATTAGAATTCAAAACAAATTTTTAACGATCTATTCATTCTAACTGATCTATTGACGAAACAAAAGCACTCGTCGACGTCAGAAAAATAAAAGTAAAAGAATAAATACTGCATTCGCTTCATGCAATAACGCAAACGAAAGATATTAACGTTAGCACGATTTGAAAATCATGACATTAAAAAAAAAAAAAAAAAAAAAGCGAGGCAGAGAGAGAAAATTTCCTTTTCAAACAATTTTCTTTCTTTCTTTGCTTTTTACGTCTTTTCGAAACACCGTTAGTATATTTCTAAAACTGTCTAACTGCTCGAACGTTTTCTTATTAAATGTTGCTTATCCAGTATTTAAGGAAATACTGATAGTTTCGAGTAACTTTTATGCAAGGCCGTGCCAAGCCTGATCGGCGCCGTAGTGCAAATGTCTTTTGAGCGCCTTTATGCACTGGCGTTCAGGAAAAATATAGTTAACACCTGGAAAGAGGTTTTGTAAAAAAATATATAATGGAAAAAAATACGTTTGGCATTTAATTGACTAAAAAAATACTGTGTGAATATTTAATTTTGAAATATGGTGTACGTTTTTACTTCTTATCTTGAAATTATTTAGGGTTCAGCAACTCCTCTGATATGCAAAAAATGCATTTTGGGAAAAGAAAAATGTTTGAAATATAAAAGTTAACGCCACTGTATCTATCTAATCTCTAAGTGATAAATAATTAATAAAGCAGTTATGCCTGTCAAAACATGACAACAGGAGCAGTGGCGCCACTAGAAAATAGTTTTAGGGACGCACATTGAAAAAAATTCTCTTTTAAAATTTTTGAAATTTGTAGTTTTAAAAACGCAATTTTTAGACGGTCTTTGGTGGTGTTATGGGGGAAAACGGTACAAGGGGCTCCGAGGAAATTTGTTGAAGTTGAAGCCTTAAAGCGCGGTCAGAGGCCATATTTATATACGTCAGAATAAGAGATTGGGGGAACTCTGATATTTTCTACCAGATTTTTTTTTTTTGTAAAGCATATAGAAATCAATTCCTCCTCTCTCCTCCAATTTTTTGAAATTGAACTACCAAAAACGCAATTGTAGACAAATTTGAAGATTTTTACGGGAAGGAGAGTTTGGACCTCCCCCCTGGAAAATTTTTCAAAATTAAATCCCTAAAAACTTAAGCAATATTCTATGGTATTAGGAGAAGAAGTTCAGATGCTATTTCACTTAAATTTTACATAAGTCATGTTTCAAAAACCTAAATTTTAATGATATTAAAGGAAGGCGGTTTAGAGGCTCTTGCTCGAATGTTTTCTGAAATTGAAGTCTTAAAAACGCGTTTGTAAGACCATATTTGGTAACATTAGGGCCAGCAATCTTTCGAAATTGAAGCTCCAAAAACGCAATTTTTGGTGATTTTCGAACGCAGTTTCAAGCGATGTCGTTTGGTATTCAAGGACTTTCCAGGGAAATTTTGCGAAATTGAAGATCTGGAAATGAAATTTGAGATGCTCCGTAATGCTTTTGGCGGCAAGAGAGGGAGAGAGTCGGAAGAGTAGCATTTTGAAGGCAGTCTTACTTTCAGACGAACTGGAAAAAAGAAAAATAATAAGGAAAAAAGAAAAGAAATAGGATGGAGGGGGGAGTAACTGAACAATTAGCTGTAACTATACTGAAAAATTTTAATTCAAAGATTTCTTTTTGAAAGAAGCTTAAGTTTTTCCCCAACATCGTTATTTTTTTCTTATCAAAATCACTTTGTTTTCCTAAGACGCGTTTTTTTTTTTTTCTCTTCAATAATGAAGAATATTTTTGAAAAACATTCAATTCAGCATTCTGGAGGTGCATAAATTATAATACAACATATTCACTGCAAAGAACCAAAATGGTGAATAGCAAATTTCTTGCGCTTCGTATGCTCAACCTCGGGGAAATTATATAGACATACCGAAGTAGCATTCACGGCTCCACATATAAAGAAAATGCTCATGTATGCATAAATTAGCATCATGTATTTTCAGTGTAAATGATTGCGCTTTTGAATACCATGTTTGGACACAACAACGCAATATTTTTCCTTTTAGAAAGGCAGCAAGAAGGATTGCTTGTTTTAATGAGCAGAATAATTTTACCATCACTATTAGATGTAATGAAAAGTTCAATTTTATTTTTTTTGGTTGGATATTTTTTCCACTCATTTGGAGCATTTTTGATTGGTAGAGCTCGGCGCCTTTTTGGCTCTGGTGCCGTCGTCAGGGCTCCCAACACATTTTAGCCATAGAAAAGGGTAAAAGAGGACCACTTTGAATCAAAAAGGGGACCAAAGAGGACCAGTTAGGATTAAAAAGCGGACCTTAAGAGGACCATTCATAGTTAAATCCAGGGAAGCACTAAAAGGCAAATTAGCTGCCTGGCACTAAATACATGAATATAATTCATTAATTAACTATAATAATGATTTTTAGTGATAAATCCTTATCACCTTCTGTACAACTGAACTTTTTATCCATTGAATTATATTATTTACACAAACATTTGGATGGGGGGGGGGGGGGTGACAAGCAAGCATGTAACTGATCATCTTACAGAGTACCTTTAATTGTAAAATAAATTTTCTACTAATTAACAGATAAAAACTGGCTAATCAAAAATAATCACCTAAGTGACCGATGAATCAGTGCATACCTAATAAAGACCTTTTAGATACAGTTATTACAGTAAACACCTTAGCACATAGTGGTTTACAAAATTTTTCACGTAACCAGTTTAAAGAGAATTCATGTTGATATGAGGTACCGCAAGACAAGAAGATGTACATGATATACAGTAGATATAGTTTAGAGGACAGGAAGTCCCCCTCCACAGCCCTTGGTTTTTACACATATTTCCAACCTAAATATGGTAAGTTTATATACATATGAGAGTTTATGACCAAACACCAAAGCAGGAGGTAATTTCTGGCTACGCTACTGACTGACTAAGTTCAAAAATATTAGAGGTTTGCAAATCATTTTTTCATATCTATGTATTAGTTGTTCGGGCACCAAAAAATATTGTAACTGTTTTCAAGTATATATAAAAATTAGTGAAAAAGAAAATTTTTCATTGAAGTCACCACACCCAAAAATATACAAATGCTGCTTAAGCGATAAATACACTGAATGTAAATTTGAGCCTGCTTTTACTGGATAACTTAATGTAATAAATAAATGTGTAAATTCAGATTCATAGAGCTATATTTTCAAATTGAAAATAGTGATTATGAGATTTAAAAAAAAAGAGGAAAAAAGTTTTAGTTTTTAAAAATAAAATTAAATAATATAATTTGAGGTAGCGCATGTCAAAACAGCTTCCAATTTTCAAAAATGTTAAAATAATTACAAGATGCAAAAGGATTGAAATCTTGAACACGAGAATCAAATATTCGCGAAGTATATTCACTGTTGGCATAATCCCCCCCCCCCCAAAAAAAAAATATTCTCTAAAACTAAATATGACTAAAATTAAACATAAAATATGTTAGTCTAGGATAGCATATGTGAAAATAACATTCGATTGTGCAAAATATGAAAATATGTACAAGATGCAAAAAGATTGAAATCTCCAACACAAGAAGCAATTCTTCGCGAATTTCGAATAAGTGCAATGCTGCTATGGTTCCAAAAAAAAAGAAAGTTTATTATCTATTAAAATTAAACAAAAAATGAGCTAATCTATGTTGGCGTATGTCAAAATAACTTCCGATTGCCAAAAATATCAAAACATTAACAAGATGCAAAAAGATTGAAATCTCAAACACGACAAGTAATTTTCCGCGAAGTGCGAGTAAGTTCAATGTTGCCATGGTTTTGAAAAAAAAGTAGTTTATTATCTATTAAAATTAAACAAAAAATAAGCTAATCTATGGTGGAGTATGTTAAAATAACTTCCGATTGCCAAAAAATCGAAACATTAACAAGATGCAAAGTGATTGAAATCTCAAACAAAACAACAAGTAATTTTCCGCGAAGTGCGAGTAAGTTCAATGTTACCATGGTTTCGAAAAAAAAAGTAGTTTATTATCTATTAAAATTAAACAAAAAATAAGCTAATCTATGGTGGAGTATGTTAAAATAACTTCCGATTACCAAAAAAATCAAAATATTAACAAGATGCAAAAAGATTGAAATCTCAAACAAAACAACAAGTAATTTTCCGCGAAGTGCGAGTAAGTTCAATGTTACCATGGTTTCGAAAAAAAAGTAGTTTATTATCTATTAAAATTAAACAAAAAATAAGCTAATCTATGGTAGAGTATGTCAAAATAACTTCCGATTACCAAAAAAAATCAAAACATTAACAAGATGCAAAAAGATTGAAATCTCAAACAACGACAAGCAATTTTCGGCGAAGTCCAAGAAAGTTTGATGTTACCATGGTTCCGAAAAAAAAAAGTAGTTTATTATCTATTGTAATTAAACATAAAATAAGCTAATCTAAGTTAATGAATGTTAAAATAACTTCTGATTGTCAAAAACGAAAATTGCACTGATGAAACATTCTTGAGTTTTTTCAAGGTTTTTCAAGGGCGTACGAACCCGTGAGAAATATTGGTAGCAAAATGCTTTGATTTGACATCATAACTCCTCCCCCAAACCTCTCCATTTGCTAGATTTCCATGTTACAGCGATTGAAGGAGGAGTAATAACGTCAATTTGAAGCGAAATACCGGAAAGTCAGGTTCCATAGAAAAATGGCGCAACGGCCGCGTGTTCGGGCGTAACAAACGTCAGCACACAATACTTTTAGTGTAATGAAAATTTTTAACATCTGATTTTTGAGTAAAAACAATATAAAAGCGGACTAAACGGACCAAAATGTTAAAAAGCGGTCTAAAGCGGACTTTACTCTAAAAAACGGACTTTGGCGGGAAAAGCGGACCATTTGGGGAGCCCTGCGTCGTGCGTCGCACGACCTTGCACATAGGGACCGCGCGGCCCTGCTTTTGTGTATGATAGAAATAGCAAGACATTACAATGTTTATAACGGTAAACTGCACAATGAGAAGTAATCAACGTACTTTGAAACACTTTTAAATATTTTCGAAAGTCTTAAAAGTTACAATTTGATCAAATCCCTGTACTTACGCGAGATTTGAAGAGAAATCCAAGAAATGTTCAGTTTTAATCCAGCTTTGTACTTTATTCAATGTGAAAGTGAATCTTCGTAGCAACATCCTTCGTCCGCCATTGAAGTAGTTGAACGATGTAAGAGCGCATGCGCAAACGAGCAACCCAGGTATTCTATGATCTTTTGACACTTTTATTAGCCTCGTTCACACAGTGAGGTGCCAACACACAAGGCATCTTTAACACACTTCCTAGCCTTCATTGCACCATGAGGCACCGTTTTTCCCCCTAGGGTGAAAATTTGCACCCATTAGGCACCTCTAGTTTTAACAGTGTAGAAGTGGAATCAGAACCACTAGAATATGATCGAAAGTAGAGCTCTACCGATCAATAATATCGAAGCATTTGCAGGGACTCGAGCCCGGGCATTCGACTTTACCAACTGACACAATGAGCATTGCTTAAGGGTGACTTACTTGATTATAACACATGAGACACTAGAGTATGTTTAAAAATAAAGAAAAATAGCACAAATTTATGAAAAAAAAAAGCAAATTTACATATACATACAAAGTATTTTAATGAAAGATTTGTAACAACTGATAAGGTCCAATGTAATCATTTTTGTGGAGCTTGTTAAAAATCTACTGGAGGTTTAATATATTAATACATAAAAATGATTAGATTATTTTAAAAAAAAAGTTTAAACTAAAGAAAATGACTTGAGTTTTTTGGTAACATTTGAGCGTGAAGCGTTCTCTTCTTTTTAAATAGTAATACATAATTTATTGTACCTTATATGAAAAGTGGATGATATTTCTTTTCCCATCGATAATTAAAATGCCGCCCCCTTCCCGAAAAGGGGATCATCTGGGGGTGAAAAGCAGTCTCTTACCCCTCTCGGATACGCTACTGCTGAGTAGAAGTATTAAGCTGACTCAGAAAATGCACCACAGATAAAAAAAATTCTTCTTCTTCTCTTTCTGAGCAATGACAAATTGCTATTTATTCTCACTCGACAATTTTTAATGTTCTTTTGATTTTTCAGATCATCGTTATATATAATCTTGATGAGTGCAAATTGGCCGTAATTACTATCCTTATTACCGCATCCTAATTATCGTTTCTTTTTCAATTGATATGCCTCGTATTATACCTAATCCAGAAAATTACCAGTTATAATATGGCGGGTGCGTATTTCTTCTACATTTCCTTTAAGACATCAAAATTCAAATGAATGCCAGAGGCTTCCAGCTGTGTATATTTTAATTTCTATTTTTTCTCAGCATTAGGGATTATTTCTTTTTTTCCCTTTAGCTCTATTCCAACTGATTACTCTGCGAAAACATCAGTAAAGTATTTTATGTAAAAAATAATTTTTTTTCTCGTATAATCTTAGCAAATTGGTGTTCCTCTTGCTCATGCATCCCTGGCGTTAGAGCCATTTCCGCCACCATCTAGGTACGCCACTGATCAGGTCAGCTCGTACGTATTTTTATGAGACTTATTATTATACGTCTGCTAACGCATTTGAGTAAAATTTGCATTTGCCAGATTCGTTTGAACTTTATTTTTTAAACTAGCGTTAAAAGTAGTTTCCAGGAGCAGGACTCGCTACTGCTGTTTTTCTTTATGTCGCCCTACTCAACCCAAATCATAAAAAAGGGTAGCCAATAATGCACTTTTGGTTGCCTTAAAAAAAAGTATGTACACAGTGCAAAAAAAGTAAATAACCTATCCCTTAAAAAAAAAAAAGTAAAATCAACAGTGCCCACCTGTAAGATTGCTTTGAGATTGCACAATACCATCACACACACGCGCTGAGTCAGACAGAGATAACAGTAAGAATAAGGATTGAAAGTAAGTTATTGTTAGCGCGAAGTTAGTTTTAACAGATAAAGACACACATTGCCGCTACATTTGGAAACTGAAACTTGATTCCTTGGTAGCCATTTTTTAATGAAATGGTCGCCCGTTGGTGCCTTGCGACAGCTAGTCTAGAAGTTTATCATTTTACTGTTTTTTTTAAGTAGTAGCGAATGTCACTACAAACGACAGAAAAATCTAGCGACTATAATAGTTTGTTCTCGCTCCTTATAGTGCACTACTTCCAACCACTAGTATTACCCAATGTAGGGAACCACCAGTCATAATATTACGGGTGCGAATTTCTTTTCCATTCCTATTCCATTTGTGGAAACAAGAAACTCAACGAGTAGGGTCCTATCTCAATTCGTGGTTGCAAAAAGCATGATTTTAATTTAAGACGTCAAAATTCAAATAAATACCTGGGTTTAGATCGTTGGATGCTGGATATTTTCTTTTCTTTTAAATTGAATATCATTTAAAGCTCTATTAAAATGTAAAATATTCAATCATTTTTTAAAAATTTAGTTAAGAAGCTTAATGAATTTAGTTTTCGAACCAGAAAACAAGTAGAAGTTTAAAAGGCTTTCTTTAAAAAAATTATATTTTTAAAAAATTATAAAAATGAGCTAGTTTGGTTTATCAAATGCTGTTGCTTTCACTTCTCAACTGATATTATTGTTGATCTTCTTCTTTAGCTGAAAGTATGTTATGCTACAGCTTTACAAAGGATTGACCGCTTAATCTGCTCTCCAGATTGGTGAATTAAATGGCTTCTTTTGTTTGAAACTATGGCAACGAACATTGAACGCTGTTTTTGTTGCATTTTGGACATCTGCGGTTGAAAATCCTGTTTTGAATTGATCTTTATTTACTTGTTCCTGCAATTTAATTTTTTTTTCTGCTCTGTCAATGACATCTTACGGGAGCTCAAGTGTTTTTGATTGCTATTTGCATGTTTTCTCTGTGTGTTGAATAAAACAACAAACTTGCTGAAAATCTTTACTGTTGAAGTAAGTTGATGACTTAGATAATGCAAAAAGGTTTTTAGCTTTCTTTTTGACAATTGCAAAATGTGATTGGCCAAAAATTCGTTTCCAAGAAACTTTTATTGTATTGTTTACTATTTTATAGAAATTATTGACAAGACTGTCAAGTTTAATTAAGTAATCACTTGGAATTATTGGATGGTAACGATGTTGACTAAAGGCGTAAAAATTTAACTATTGTAACAACTATTATTTTTTTTCCCGGTTTTTAAATGTGTTTGACTCGCTGAAATTAGTTGCACCTATGTATATATGTATGTAATAAAATCTTTCAGTTCAGATATCACCCACTTTCTGTGCTTGGATACTATTTAAAATTTGGCATGCTCTCTTATACCTAGTTATAATGCTATATTCTATAATCATATTGTAACCGCTAAAATCTTGTTCAATCCAAATTTGTATTTGACAAAGGTAAAGTATGATTCATGCTCTCTGCACTCCCCAACTTTTAATTAGCTGTCACAGCAAAAAATACAGAGCTGAAAACTGAATCATTCTATAGAACTGCAAAATGTTGGTAAAATATGCAATAAATTATAGAGCAATGTTGCCAGTCTTTAAAGAAAAAGAAAGAAACGTACAGGCTATTAAAAAAACTGCATCATTTATAACCCTAAAAAGTATGTTTTCATCTGTCTAGAGACCTTAAAAATAGATGATTTGCTTTCTTCTTCATTCAATCCATTTCCTTTCAGGAGTTCCCCAAACATACATTTTTGAGAGGGTAAATATTCTCAATTTGTGGAATGGAACTCCAAGTTTTGCCAAATGATTACGGATTTGCATAAAATACCACTGGGCGATGTAGGAATTTCTACATGGTGATGTATCGCCAACCTTACATTGCGTTGTAGTGATGCATCACGATGCAAGGTCTTTTTTTTTCTTTTTAGTTGAACCTGCTTGTTTAAGTTTCATAAAAAAATGCACAAGGTAGAAAAATCACATTATGTCAATGTGATCAAGGTGATAAGGTTCAGGTCGATCGTCTAAAAAAATCTCACAATTTTTAGTTTTTTTAAATATTTCACATCATATCCAACATCTGCACAGCTCAGATTTTTATGTTCAGCTACAAAATAACATTTCCTTCCATTTAGTCATAATTTTGACATTGATAACTGATCCTAATTTTTTATCATCAGGATCATTTTCAACCCTCTCAGGCTGTTCTTTAATTTTCCACTCCTTTATTTTTATCTATCCCTGAAGAATTATCAAGTACAATACAAGGATTTGATAGTCATTTATAGGTTTTTAACATAAAATTTAACATTCTGTGAGTGTTTACAGCATTTATATTTTGCTATATGATTGAGCATGTTAAATTGCTATCAATGTCTCAATTGCAACACATTAAATAATATGTATTTTAAATTATCCTAAATAACAAGTGAAACAAATTCTGAAGTAGTATTGACTTAGTAAAGTAAGAAAAACAACGTTAAAAAAAGCACAAATTTGCCAATTATAGCAGACACGTGTTTTGGCGTTACAGGGAACGCCTTTTTCAATGCAAAAAGTAATGAGCTTATGGATGAAAAGACATCCGACAAAAGCTTTTTGTCGGAGTTTTTTAAGGTTGCATATAAATATTTAACGTGCGGTATCGTCGAAAAAAGTTGTTTCTTAAACCAAACATAGCGACAATAAATGCATTCCTTTGAGTTATAAATGAAACTGAATAAATGAAAAAGTTGCTAGAATTGAAAACGAGGGGCGACCTACTTATAACATTACAGTATCAAATAAGGAAGATCTTGAATGCAATTAAATACACATTTTATTTTAAACTATAATTGACTTTTATTTCTGGGAATATACCTCATCCATTAAATCAGAATCTCTGGCCAATTGTGATGGCTGGCGGGTTGTTGTTACGACACAATGTGGGCTGCAAACTTTAACAAATGTTTCAAACCTCTCTAAAAAACTAAAATATTACATGATAACATCTGTAAGGTTATCTGTTAATGTTGTCTAATATAAATTTATGACATGTTTCAAATCTGTCTTTTGTGCATGTATCCCGTCAGCATTGCTTTTGCTACCCTATGTTCTAATGTGATTCATCTTGTTATTATCCACAAAATTTTGCCTCACATTTTCTTATCACTCTGTATTTAAAGTACATTTAATTCAGGATTATGCACAGATGTATACAAGACAGGTTTTGAACCAAGACTGGTTAACAGCTTCTGCAGAAAACCTGTCCAACCTAAATGCAAAAAAAAAAGTTTTATTTGAAGATTTTTACTAATTTTTAATCTGTTTTGAACAAATTATTACAAAAAATATTCGAAAATGATAGCCTGCAGTGATTTTTTATTAGGTTCTTCAAAGCAAAGAAAATGTTATCCGTACTGTACTTCGAGCTACTTATGAGTTATATTACAATGTAACTTTCCCTTAAGTATACTTTTGGGTGCCTTTTTGTTGTAGCAGTTTTGTGTTCTTTATGAATTGCGATTTCATTTGAGATTTTTTCTTTTCTTGTTATAGATCCATCATAATGAGTTTCAGCAGTGATGAAGTTAATTTTCTAGTATATCGATATCTTCAAGAATCTGGTAAGTGCAAATTTTCATTATGATGATATTTACTGTCATATATTTATAAAATTACTAGAGATTTTGTAAATAGAGTAGGGAGGGGGGAACTGTTATATTTGTGCTAATCCACTCTACAATGTATGATTTCATATTTTCTCATACGAAAAATGTATTGATTCTAGTAACTGCATAATTCACAAAAAGATATTTTGAAATATTAATTCAAGTTTTGTCCATATTTTTAGAATAATTTAAAGCGACAAATGGCTAAATTATGAAATAAACAATATTAAAAGCAAAATTTGAGCAATGGCCATATGACTTATGCCATGTATTTCAAACTGTTGTATAGGAAAACCTTTTTATTGCAAGAAACATTGTGCAGAAATATCTCACGTATTGCAGTTTTTATTAAAAAATCCTCCGTGCCATAGTATGGGTTTTTCCAATATGTTGTATTTAAAGCAGACATTAAGGCAGGCAGTGTCTTTTATTGCCATGTTATTTAGCTTTTTGACTAAAACTGAATGTAAAGATTATCTCTAGAGTACTTTTCACCTACTATGTCAGTTTATTTTTTGATACAAATTATTAAGTGTTAAAAAATGGTTACGCAGTGCAGTATAGTGTCACATTTTCCCCCTTTTGATTTTGCTTGTAATTTTTTTTCCCATTAAACATTCAAAATGTTCTGTATGTATTAATATATGTTTCTTAAAATCTGTTGTTACTAAATGTTCATCACAATCATGGACCTTTTACTAAACAAGATCAACCTTTTTATCAGCCAGATTTTACCCTTCAGGCATAATTTTTCAGGGTTAAAGTTTGCATATCTATGTTTTTAAATTCAGTTAACTCCTCATTAATCAATCTATTTACAGGAAAACTGGTTTTGCTTAAGTGGGTAGAAACTTTTTTTTTTTTATTGAAGTCACTATAGTAGTACGTGGTTGTCTACTACTTTAGTCGTTTTTTTTTTTTTTTTTGCTTTTTTCAAAACGTTTTTGTTGGTGAGATATTCAGGGTTGCGTTTTGGACTGTCCAAAACTGGTTTAGGACAGGACAGGTGGTTTTTACCGTCCAAAACTGTCTTAAACTGTCCAAAACTATGCTTAAAGCTAAAGCAGTGTAATCTAATCAATTCTTATTCACTGCACTATTTGTAATGCATAAATATAGATATTAAAAAGGTTTAATTAATGAGTATTTGATAATATTTTTCTCCAAAATGTTCATTTAAAAAATATTTTACTTAAAAAAAAATGTCAATAACTATTACATAAAAACTTCTTTATGTAACAGTTGGTAGAGTTATGAAAGGAAATTCACAACACTACCAAGACAACTAATTTCAGTTTCATTTATAACTCAAAGGAATGTTATTAAATGTGCAATATTTAGGTGCAAAAAAAAAAAAGCTTAATTTTTTTTAATGGTTTCTGAAAATAAGTTTTACAATAATGTATTTAAAATAAGTATTTTTTCCTGAGATATTCAATTTTAGAAAAATGGAATATCTTACTGTTGTAACTCTCCAAGCTGATTTAATTCGGAAACCTTAGAAACTGATTTACAAAAAATGTCTGCACCTGAATTTTTTACCCATTTAAAAGAAAATATTTTCTAGATTTAAAAAAAAAAGGAAATCGAGACTATATTTTAAATTGTTTATACTGTGTTAAATTTGTTCATTTTTAGTAGATTATGAAATGTGTTGATAAATTTTTATTTGAAGAATTTTCCCTCTCAATTTTCAGGGTTTTCCCATTCTGCATACACATTTGGTGTTGAAAGTCACATTAGTCAATCCAACATAAATGGAGCTCTTGTACCACCAGCTGCTCTTTTATCCATTATACAAAAGGGATTGCAATACACAGAAGCAGAAATCAGTATTGGAGAGGTAATGTCATTTTGGCTTAAAATTAACATGTGTCAACTAGTGATGTGTGGGATATCCGTAACGTATCCCCAGATATCTGAGAGAAAAAAGACCCATATTCATATCTGTTACTTTTCTGGTGGATCTTGAACAGATATTTTACATTATGAAATGTTGTTACGTTTTATGTGTTCTAAATGTAGGTAGCCATGAAATATTATTAAATTCCATTTAAAGTAGTTTTTATTTCTTATAGTGATGTAACAAATAGTAATTTGACCAAATATTCAGCCACAATCATGGTGAAATATTTGGCTATTCAGGCACCGAATAGTTAATTTGTTTTCACTTAAAAACAAAGCACAGGTTGCATTTAAAGCATAATTTTGTATGAGTAATAGTTCAGCTAAGATTATTAAACGTTTAAAAAATGATTTGGAGCAATGTTTCAAAAAAATTATTTTATTAGTTTAAACTTCAGCCGAATATTTATCAAAAAAGAAAAAAAAATTCTTCCCTAGCAACAGTGCAACGGCTCTTAATTACTACAGAATTAATTATATTAAAGTTTTTTTTTTAAGCGTTTTTTTTTCTCTTAGAGGCATTATTTCATAAATTTCTGAAATAAATAAGAAAAAAATGAAACTGAATTAATTTAGCATTGAATTCTATCAAACAAATTTCTATCATATATACATTTACCAAAATTAACTGTAACAAACCAAATTTATCTATAAGAAAATTTAATTTCTAAAGTTATTCCAAAAGAAAAAATATTATTAAATTTAGATGAATCCAGATTTTATTGGTATAGGTACCATAAAAGGCATTCTTGAACAAAAGTTGTTGAAGCAAGTTGTATCAATTCAAGATCATGAACACTATATTGCATTCTGCACGGAAACTGTTTTTGATACCAGATTCAAATTGTTCTGTAACAAAATTCAAGTGAAGGACACAGCAATAAATCAATAACCCAGATAAAAATGTTAACAGAAAACCAGCAGAAAAGTCGGAACAAAATATTTTTAATGTAATTGTTCCATTCTTTCAAACACAAAATTCTTTTTAGGAGTTTTTTTTCCGAATTGCAAACCAGCCACAAAGTGAAGCCTCGGCAGAAATCTCAGCTCAAAGTGAAATAAGAAAAAATTGATTGTTATCTTTCCTTGAACCAGTGTTAGAAAGAACAAAATAGTTTTTTAAAGTGGCGGGAAGTAAATTCCCTAACCCATGGCTTCCCAAACTTTGGTCCGTGGGCCCCTTGGGGGTTCGCCAATCTTTAGTAGGGGGTCCATTTCAAGTTTCGGGAAAAAAGCTTTAAAAACGTCAAAGGGCATTTAAGATTTAAATAATGCTTTTGCATTTAAAAACCAGGATTTTCATCTTTGAAGCATGAAGCTGTTCTTTGAGCACTACTTCGCGACTCCTCGAGATACAATGCTGCCAGAGACCCATGCATAGGTGGTTGAACCGTTTTCTGCGTCGACAAAGCCATGCAATCTGTTGTTGTGTGAATTTGAATGTTTGGTAGACATAACTTCAGACTGCATATTGAAATTTACCTTCCAGAAGGCTTACCCCTAGTTTACCCCTAGTTTCTGGGGAAAAAAAAAACGTGCGATGCAACATGAGTTTTAACAACTTTCCAATTAAATACTGAATACTTCTGTAAATACTCATGCACAAATTCGAAATAACCACTACATTTTCATGCTTTAAACATTTGACTCTATGCATTTATCTAAAATTATCTAATGTATCATCTATGACTTGTTGTGACTACTTAAACTAAGTGCTGTGAAATTAATGAAAAGTGTGTAAAAATGTGTCCTTTTAAAAAAATTATGTATATTTTTTGGAATCTTGCTAATATCAAATACAAATGAGACGACCAGCAACAGGCTCTAGGCCCAGCTAGGCAAACATAAGTTTCACTGTCAGGGTTGGCTTTCTGCCGGCAGAAACTAGTTTTTGCCGTGCCAGTGGCAGAAACTGGTTATAACCGGTAAAAACCGGCAGAAACTGGCAAAAACTTAAAAGCATCTTTAATTACTTAAGTGATTGCTGAATGATATTCGTTTAGGTAAACTAAAAAATTAAACTTCATTTCATCATTTAAAAAAATAAAATCCTATGCTAATGCCCTTTATTTAGTTGGAGAAGGGAACTTTTCAATTGCAGATGCTCGCAATGTTTGGATTAATCTAACAAAAGACGAAAAATCATATAGGTACTCAGGAAAGAGGACCGACATACAAAATTAAAAGGCATTTCTGATTTTAATTTGCATGCTTTATCTAAATTGTTTGTGATTGAAATTATCACATGCTTCAAGAAGAAAGTGCCAGAATTTTATTTGCCAATATTAGCATAGATTTTGTACCTAATCTCACAGCTTTGCAAAACAAATTGGTCCTATTTCTCGAAACTTATTTTTCCAGCTGAATTTCTCCCACTACCCCAGTTACTACATGGTGGACCAGTTAAAAAATATATATATACAATAGATGAAAGTTTCACGAATATTGCTTGTTCCTTTATGAATTGCCTGCTGGCCCTTCTGTTGCAGGAATATTCTAAAGTTTCTCATTTGTACATATTACTGATTGAGAAACTGTTTAGATTTTAGAAACCACATTTTCTAAGAAGCAACTGCGGGGTCCAAACAATGTAACATTTGATTTTAAATTGTGTTTTGGTTAATAATTATTTTTCCCATGGGTTTTGGTTAATAATTATTTTTTCCTATTGCATGTCAATAATTTAATTTTTTTTTCATTTAGTGAGTTTTTGCCAGTTTCTGCCGAAAATGTGGCAGAAAGTGGTTTTTGCCATGCCGGTTTTAACCGGTTTCTACCAGTGGTTTTAACCACCTTGGCAGAAACTTGCCAACCCTGTTCACTGTACCCAAATTACCCCGAGGATGGAGGAATTTGGGTATAGTAATGGTTAAATAGCAAAGCATGGTTTTAATGACAATCTTACTTAATGTTTTCAAACTAATTTTGAATGTAGGTACAATTGAAATAATGGGATAGTATGAATACTATTTTTTTTAAAGTATTAGGATGGATTTTAGACTGAAGATATCACAATATGACAAACTGTTAATGGACGGGAAGTAGTTTTTTGTTATAGAACACTTAAGCAAATTTAAACAGCCTTCCAATTCATTTTTAGCATATATTACCTTGGGTAGTGAAGATGCACATACATGCTTATGTTTGAAGTCCAATAAAATTATTATTATTTTCCTTCTAATTGGTAAAATGTAATGTATACCCAAATTACCCGATGTTTTTAAAATCATTAATTACATGAAAACTAATTATGTTGAATGTTTCAATTCAATGCTAAATTAAAGTAAACATATGTAATGTCAACACACCTAAACTTTAAAAACATAGAGTGGCAGGTTAATTAAAAGTACTATTTGGAAGTAGTTAGTTTGCATTGCATTGACATTACCAAAAAGTTTAATTTATTTTTTGTCAATGTCAAAAAGAGTGTTGGCAACATTTTTTCAGCATATATTCATGGGCAAGGATGATGTTTATAACGGTGACTTTTTGTAGGTGTATCAAATGAATATTTTTCATTTTATTCAAAAAAATATCTTATACCCAAATTATCCTGACGGACCCTATTTAAAAGAATGTGCCCAGGCAAAACTACTATGAGCGCTTTTGGGCGTAATATGCATTAGGGACGTATCTTAGTAAGACTTCATGTAAAAATTCCCAAAAGGTGCACCTCCTAGAGGAGCCACGAAACCTCTACAGGGGCTCCACGAAATTTTGCAATCATGTCTCAAATAATTAGGGATTTATTAACAATAAAACTTTTCAATAATTTGCTGCGCACCAAGATGGCAAAATCTTGCATTAAAGAATCGGCTCTATTCACTGTATTTAAAAGAACGTTAAAGAACTTTCCCGGAAACACCTTAGACCACATTCGTGAGCGTTTTATGATATATCATGCATTATTGGCGTTATTCAGTAGGGGTCCGGACAGAAGGTTCAAAACTAAAAGGTTCATGGATAGAATATAAACTTACGTCCAAAAGGTCTGACAGACCGAAGGTAAAGCAGACATATAAGGTCCAGCGGACAATAGTTCCACTCATAGAATGTCCTGATCATTGAACTAGAAGGTCCCGATTTTGGACAGCTAGGGCATTAAGTCAGGTTTTCCGAGCAGGGTGGGCATAAAGCAGCTTGTTTGGTTTAAACCATGGTTTAAACAAAGTTTTTTTTTTTTTTAAACAAGTGGTTTTTTTTTTTCAAAAATGGTTTTTTGAAAAACTTCATCGTTTTCCTCCAAATGTTTTCATAAAGTTTACGCATCATTTCAAAGAATGAGATCTAATTGATGTAAAGCAACAAACAAAGTTTTATAGATAAATTACAGATTTAATAAATTTTTCCTTTTTTAAATCAATGCAGCTTTCCTATTAGGTACATCATGGGCGTCGCGGCCGGGGGGGTCCAAGGGGTCCGGACCCCCCCAATATTTGAGAACCGGACCCCCTCAATATTTGAAAATCGGACCCCCTCGATAATTGTCAAGATGAAATTCATTATTTTGGGGAAATTATTTTTGCTTTGAAGATTTTAAACAGTTGCATAATACATAATTTACCATGTTTAATTCATATAAAATAAAATGAAATGAACATCGGAGGAAAAAAAATGAACTAAAAAAAAAAGGTGATGTGTATAGTGAACGGAAAGTGAACTCCAATGACAAACCATTGCTGTGCTTTCTGCGCACACTAGTTTCAGTGGATTATGCTAGAAAGGGTACACCTTCTCCCGAGTGCAATGTCTACCATCCATAGTCGTGTCTCCAGCGTATTTGTTGCTATTTAGGGGGAAACAACGGGACAACTTTGAGATACTGAAACTAGATGGACAACTCCCCCCCCCCCCCCCGACTCTCGTGCTAATAAGTCAACAGAAGTCAGGCGGGGATCTGAGTTTCTGCCCCTTTCTTTCTTATCTCGTTTCTCGGCACTTCCAGGTTTCTGTTTCGAGTTTTGCAGTGTTTGTTTCTCCGATTCGATTCAATTTATAGCGACCTCGATGTTGCCCAAACAAAATGAGACACCAGACCTCTTTGGCGGTTTTTTGCAGCTGGCAACAACACCCTGGCCGAAGGATGCCCAAAAATTTAGAAGACCACTTAGCTGGTCAAAGGTTAAGTTTGGGGTAGAAAGGGAAAGGACGTGTCATGTGTTTGACATTATTCAACACGGTGGCTTCAAAGTACCTTACCGAAGCGCGGTTTCTCAAATGTGTTTGCGGCATCTCAAATTTGACCAAAAAAGCGTTACGTTACAGAAACTAAAGAGGAGTCAAAAAATTAAAGTGCAATTTCAAAAGCAAATCGTAAGCCACTATAACGATGGATACTGTGATGTCACTTCCGACAGACCAACGAAAAAAGAAGCTTTCCTATTGGGAAATGTTCCGATAAAAATAAAGATAATTTCATGTGGTCTTTTGGTCTCCTTCAGAGTAGGTGACCTGAAGAGCGCTCCTATTTTGGTAAAAATACTTTTTTTACATATTCGATTACGGCTACGGAGAGGTGGCTTGAAACGGGAAAATGTAGCAAACCTTCTACATCAAATGAATTTGAGCAATTTCTAACTACTGAATCAACATCCACGGAACCATCTTCAAAAAGTCAAAAGATCATGATATGTAAATACCATTCTGTTTAGTGTATTACATGCAGGAGCTCCCCGATTTTATACTATTCAGATGGGGTTTCTTCTCGATTTTCCGAATGAAATTCCTAATTACCCACATCACTACATCTAATGAGAATATCTTTTTAATGCAATATTTCGCAAAAAAACTTCTCGAAATTTGAAGACTCGTCAGACAAAATTTTCTGGGAAAGGAAAGTTTATGAAAGTTACCAGTGACCTCCTATCGTGTAAGCCCCTGAATGCCTGCCAATCAGGTATGCTTTATAGTCAATATTTTAAAATTCTGAGTCCTATCAGAGCTAATGCTTTCAACTTTCTCTTTTTTTTTTGAAATGTTTCATCTTTTATAAATTTTAATGGAATAAATAATACTCCTTTTAGTTATTAAAGCTTAACAGAAAATTATCCGTTAATAATCCTGCTTTACTGAACGAATTTTATTGAAATAACCATTTTGAAACTTATTGTCACGTGTCAGAAAAAAACAGTTCATTTCTCTATCTCTTTCCCATCGTCCGCTGATCAGAATTCAGTTATACACCAAATGCTGTTTGTTCTCTGTGTAGGCCAGTACTTTTCAATCTGTGGGGTGTGTCTCTCAAGGCAGGCCTGTCACTTAAAGAGGATCAGGAGGGGCACTTTCCCTGCTGATTTTGAGAAATCAGAAATTAATGTATTTACATGGGCATAGTTTTTGCTGCTTTTTGGTTTCATATGCGTTGAGTGTATGGAGGATTCAACAAAAAAAGCAAAATTTTGGTGCATTTGTTATAAAAAACCTGATAAAATTAACAAAATACTTTAAAAGGTTGCATTATTAAAATATGATATTATGAGAGCTTAATTATTTGTGTCTTATTTTATTTTTGTAGTTGTGTTTTTCGTAGGTTCGTGAATATCATAACGGTGAATAATATACTTTAATTTTTTAATTAAAAAACATCAAATTAAACTCCTTCGAATCCAACTTGTGTCAAGAACTTAGAGCTGCAGGGTTTATCACTATGTAATATAAAAATTTAATTAATCTCAAATCTCTCGGGACAGAAAATTTTTTCGAGATATCGAGTTTTTGAGTTACCAAGGTTTTGAAAAAATTACACTAGAAATTCTCACAATTACATACACATACGCTATATGCATTTATATATGTAATATTAGACCACTTTGAATTACGATCAATAAAGTAGTCTTCAATATTTTACTAGATTTGAAATTTTATAATTGTCGGAAGTGCACAGGAAGAGATTTTGAAATGAACAACAACTTCAACTTGGTTTCTCACCTAAAAATTCAAAAATCCTTATCTTCAACTAGTAGCTCCACACATCCAAAAAAGTTTTCAGTAGCCATTTTGTAGGAGTTAAAAAAGCAGAATAATGAAAATGAGGAACGCATTCTCCATTTTCACTTGAAATCTGACTGGTGAAAAATTAACCCCCTTTCCTCAAAGTGGACAACATGTTCGAGAGAAATGCACAAAGATTCTAAACTCTGGGGAAAATACAGCACCCCTTTCATACCAACACTTCCCTATTATCTTGCTTCAATCCCCTAATCAAAGTTTCCAAGAAGAGAGATGAAAACTGGTCTCTGGAACTGGTTTTACTACAAAAATTGCCTAAGAAAAACCACAAATGAAACTTGCTTTCGTGCAAAAATTTCGACATATCAAGGGTTTCGAAAAATAAATTTCGAGATAACTATGGAAAATCATTGGGGTTTTATAAAAAATGCAGGGGAAAAATGTTTTTTCGTGACATCAAGGGTTTCGAGATAAGGAGGTTCGAGATATCAAGGTTCGACTGTATACAGTTGTCGTGGCTTATATGAGTCACATTTTGTTCTAAACAGCTTTGATTCCATAAAGCGGCTGATTCAATAAAGCTGGATTTCGTTTTTGATGATTTCATTCATTAAGAACGGTTAATTCAATTGTCCACTGTTTCAAAATGTTGAAAATTTGGTGCGGCTACTCTTGGTGTGCCGCCCTTCGTCGTGTAAAGCTGAAAGAAGCTTCAGTGCGCTGAGAAAGCTGAAATTGTATCTCAGGTCGACTGTGACACAAAAGCGGTTAAAACATGTTGCTTTATGTTACGTTCACAAAAACATCTTGGACGAAATTGATCACAAAAAAAAAAAAAAAAGCACGGATATTCGTATCTCATGTGCAGTTTAGAAAAAATGTATTTGTTGGTATTTAATTTTTTTTCCTTATTGTGTAGTTATGTAAATCAAGATGTACCCGTGTTTAAAAGTATTGTATTAAATGTATATATATATATATATACACGAATTTTTCTTAATGCAACTTGAAAATGACAAAGTCAGAATGGTCCCCCTCAATAAATTTCAGCTGACGACGCCAATGAGGTACATAAATGTACAATGCAGACCAACTTTTCCCATATCACTGGAAGATGTGAAAAAAAAAATTGAAAACATTATTGATGTTTTAGGATTTAAGTGATTTATATAACTTTTTGAAAAGCATTTATTATCACAATAATCAAGTCAATCAACAACTTAAAAATGTTTGAAATGGAAATTTGTTTAAAATCATTGCTATAATTTGTAAAAATCTTCTAAAATGTTGAAATTATACTAATTATTTGAAAAGAATACTTTTACCGTTTGTACAAAATTAAGTAGAATGTATAAAATTGATGTTTAAAAAATTTTTGCTTTACTTTTAAGGAGAACTATGTTTTAAAATCAGAGGTCCCGTACGTAACAAATAGCCTTATCCCGTACATAACACAAGTAATTAGCTCTCAACGAATAAAGAAATTTTTAAAAATTATTTTATAGTTTATTAAAAGAATGAATATTTTTGTATCTAGCCATTAAAGTTATTTCTTAAAATACTTTATAAATTCAGAGAAATATTCAATATCAAGAAAGGTACTAAATTTTTTTTTTTTTGTGATGTCCTGTATGTAATGAAATTTAATTATTTTTTTATAAAAGACACTAACAGCTCAAATCTTAATTTAATAGCATAATGCAGCTGAAGATATGAAGAATGCATTAAAAATAATTGAAAATCATTTTGTTTATATCAGGGTTGTTTGTTTTAAACCGTGGTTTGAATCAAGTGTTTTTTTTTTCAAAAAAAAATCTTTTTTTTTTGAAAAAATTCATTCCTCCCCCCAAAGGTTTTCAAATGTTTCATATTATTGCAAAGAGTAAAATCTAATTAATACAAAGGAACAAACAAAGCTTTATAGATAAATTACAGATTCATTAAATTTAGAAACTTCCATTTTTTAGGGTAATGCAAGTTTGCTCATTAGTTTTTATTTTTTTTTTTTTTTCTTTTTTAAAATCTATGCAGTTTTCCTATAAGGTACATAAATATACGAGGCAAACCAACTAAGTTTTCTAAAATTACATGGAAAAAAAAATCAAAGTAGGTCTTCTATAATTTTTTAATTGTCATTATTTTTCAGTCTTTTGCATTTCAAAATAGTGCAAAAAGCATATTTCAACCAAAACTTCTTTACTACTTAATTTGCTTGACTACTTAAGATTTATTGAGATAGATTATTTACCATTGAAGCGACGCATAGTGTATATAAATTTTGATGCTAGAGTATTTAAATGACAAGAGGAAAAAAAAAAATAACTAAAGAAGTCCAAGAACACTTAGAGTAGTCATAAAATTGTGTGAATACCTGCACACTTTTTGCATCACTGATAGATGATGCAGTCCAAGGAATAAAAGAAAATATATAAAATTATGAAAACAGAAAATATTTAATTAATATCTCAGCACTCTTTAAAAAAGAAAAAAAAAAAAAAAACCTTTCAAGGAACTTTTTTTTTTTCATCCCGATATAATAAAGGAAGTCTCACATATGAATGGTGGAAGTATCAATAAACATTAGTTTTTAGGGCAGTCTTCATTATTAAAATATGTTAAAAGAGTATTTTCATACTGAGGCTTTTAATTATTTCTTTTTCTGCGATAAAAAACTGCATTCCTAAATGCATTAAAACATGAGATATGATATCTACAATGGAAAACATAATGATTTTCTTAAAACCTACTTGTCCTGTTTCTATAATTGTTTGTTACTGATACCTTAGGTAAATAAAGTACATGATTTGTAACTTTTCAAAAAATCTTTAAACAAAATAGGCGTTGATCTTTTGATTTTTAAAGTTTTGTAATGTACATCAGACTTGTGATTCATTTGTAGAGACTACAAAATACTTTCCCTGTTTTAGAATGTCTGATTTTAATTTTGCTTTAATTTTTACTTTCTTCTATTTCTAATATATAGAAGAAAATATTGGATTCGTGCAAATTTTCGAATTTCGATGGATTTGAACGTTTTGAGGTGTACTGAGTCCATTTCGACTATTTTTGGCAAATGTCTGTGTGTGTGTGTGTCACGTCTGTGTGTGACCAGTTTTTTGTGGCCGCTCTACAGCAAAAACTACCGCATGAAATCGAACGAAACTTGGTACACATATGTGCCCCTATGTGAACTTGTGCCCATTGGTTTTTGGCGCGAATTCCTCCAAGGGGGGTGGAGCAATGGGGCGTTTTTTGAGTTACGCGTGATTGCTATTCCTCAGGAAGTAACTGGCGGAATCAAACAAAATTTGGTCCATATGTTGCCATTAACAGGAACAGGTGCTGATTCAATTTTGGTGTCAATAACTCAAACGGGGGTTGAGCTATAGAACGTTTTTTGTCGTCAATTGTGACTGCTGTATCTCAAGAAATAATGAACGGAATGAAAGAAAAATTTATCGGCAAGTAGCCCTTAGTTGGTATAAGAACTGATTTTATTTTGGTGTCAACAGCTGAAAAGGGTTGTAGCACAATCGCCCGTTCTTTTTTTTCCATTGTGAGTGCCCTATCTCAAGAAGTAATGCTACGTTCTGGTTGAAATTTGGAATATATGTGAACCTATATGTAAACAGGCTTTGGTTCAATTTTGACGCCAATCGCTCCAAGAGGTGTTGATTTTTTTTCTTTTTTTTGTGAATAAAATAGCTTCATTAATGCAACAATAAGAAAGATAAATCGTAATAGATTGTCGTCTGCGTATTTCTCGTGATTTTAATTGTATGGAAATGATCGGAAATATTATTTCAATGATTTAAAATTTTTAACTGTTGCGATCTTATGCTTGTTAACAAATAAAATATTTGTAATTAATTCAAGCAAGGCTTTTAAAATAACTTTCAATTTTCGCTCTTTGCTTTGCTTTTGTAATAATTCAGACATTGGGATGGTCATCAAGTTTTTGCATGTGTAATTTTGTTTTTGTTGGGAATATTGCTTCCTTGTCCAGCATGGGGAGGTATCAGAAAAAAAAAAAAAGAAAAATATAGAAAAAAGTTTTGTGATGGCCACAACATACTAGTTTTATTTATCGTAGATAGCTATGATTATGAGGAAATTAATTTACAAGAATTAATTCTTGGTTATTTGTAATTAATAATGTCTGAACTGTCACAGTAAACTCTTTCTTTGATCATTTACACCAAGGCCCATTTGCATATTGTATTTTTTATAATATATATAGTTAAAGATTTTCAAACAAAATTCTTCTATAAGAATCTTTACATATAAAGAAATGAAATTACAAGATTTTACTCATTATTATTTAATTACGAAGAAATTAGGTACAAATATGAGTATTAAACATTCTTTAACAATTAATTGATAAATCTTCATCATTTTCCTAAAATAAAATTGTTTTTCTTACAAATAATAATAAAACCAAATAAACTCTGTTTAAACCAAAAAAAACTGGTTTGAACCAAAAAAAAAAACATTTTTTTTAAACCAACCCTGGCATAAAGTCCGGATTTTAAAGTTTAACCATTGTCTCAAACAAACTAATTTTGTTAAAGGTTAAATTAAATTAAAACTGATTTAGTGAGACCCGACAGGCAGTCTTCTTTAAAATGTGTTCCTTCCCGGAGAGCTATAATTCATCTACAGGAGTGCCATGGGATATTGCAATAGCATGGCAAGTAATTGTTATAAATGACAATTTAAATAATTATACATTTTTGGTGGTCCAGTTTTTGACCTTATGCAGTCCGGACTTCGATCGCGCACAGTGCCCTCCACCAGCCCACAGGACTGAATATAATATATTTTTTTAAACAGTCCATATTATTGAAGAGAAGAAACAAATGCTCCTTGAGAAAACAAGGTAATTTCTATAGGAAAAAATTTAGAATGTTGTGAAAAAATCTTTTTTTTTTAACCTTAAAATAAAATTTTTCGATAGTTACAGACTATTGTTCAGTTAATTCTGTCCCATACCTCCTATTTTTTTTCTTTTCTTTTTCCTAGACGGTCTAAAAATAAGAAAATCCACAAAATGTTACGTTTTTTGGCTAGCTGCCTCCCTCAGCTAAAATCATTAAAGAGCGTCTCAAATCTTTTTTACATGGGGTTCCATTTCGCAATATTTTCAGCGGAAGAACTACCAAGCACCTCGCCTTCTAACAGCATCGAAAATCATTTAAGACTGCTGTTTTTGAGCTGCAATTCTGAAAAATTGCAGAGTCCTAACGTTAGTAAATATGGTGTATAGTTGCATCCTAAGACTTCCATTTTGGAAAACTTCCAGACAAAGGCCTTGCGCTTGAACTCCTCCTTCTAATATCATCCAAATCGTCAAAAGTTGGATAATTAAAAACAACTATTTATTGAGGTGGCGCAGTCCTCTTTAAATAGAGTGAGCCGATGTTCCTATATGAAATTTGAAAATGAAAAAATTATTATTCCAAAAAAAAAAAAATAATAAGGTGGAGAACTTTAAACTCTCACCATGGTATCACTGAATATTGTTTGAAAACTTCATTTTTTAGGAATTCAATTTCGAAATGTTTTTTGGGGAGAGCCCCTGAGTCCTCTTTCCCGTTATCATCATTTATCGGTAACTGCGTTTTGGAACTTCAATGTCGAAAAATTGGGGTGAGGGTGATCGATTTCACTCTATTTCAAAAAAAAAAAAAAAAACGATCGAGGACAGTGCCTAAGTTTCATCTCTTACTCTAATGCCAACACATATCGCCTATAATCGCATTTTTAAAACTTCAGTTCTTAAAATTTGCTCAGAATGCCCCTTGGAACTTTCCACTGTCTAAACCATCTAAAACTGCGTTCTTAGGATTACAATTTCAAAAATATCTCCAGGGGAGAAACAGATCGATGAATTGACAAAAGGCTGAGCATACCGACGAAACAACTGCTTTCAATCATCGCCTTCGCTTAACTTCTAGCAGCTCCAATCAGGGGTGGCAGATGGAAGAGAGTTAACAAACATTAAAAATTTCCAACAGGCATAGGAATTGCTTTTTTTTTCTATGAATGAACAAAACACATTTTTTTTTTCAAATTCTCTGCAGTTAAATGCTTACTGCAGTAGTTAATGCAAAAGTTGAATTTTTATTTCACTAACTAATAAGACAAATGCTTAAAATTCTTTTTTGCCTTAATAAACAGTTATCTAATATTCTTTTTTCTGCTTCTTTCTTTTTCCTATATCCATTTCGCGTGAGTCAAATCACGTTGTAGCGAGATTCAACTGTAAATTGTGAGAGAAACCAAAAATAGCAAATACATGCAATATACCAGTCAGCCTGGCAATGGCGGAATCAGACGACCCCTTTGGGAGGGGCGAATGACTAATGCATTATATGGCGGGAGGGGGGGGGGGGCGGGGGCTAATGAAAAAAAATTAAAAACAAGCATGAGTTTTTTTTTTTTTTTGTTTTTTGAATAATTTGTATGATTCAAAGAGTTTGAATGAAAGTTAAAAGTGTATCCAGTACGAGAGAGAAAAATAAAAAATGGTGTGAAAAGAAATTATTTCTACTAGTAGTTTTTGAATTGTTAGCGGACTCGTAAATTGTTTACAGTAGCCATTTAGGTCCTCAATTGTACTTTTTTCTTTATAAAAGATAGGTTGCAGTATCAAGAAGGCATTTCTTTTTACCAGTTTTCGTACCAAACCTAATGACTTACAAAAATTGCGTTTGTAAATAAAATTTGAAGATAGTTATGGATTTGTTTGTTGGTTGAGCTGTTCAATATTCACGCAAAAGCAGGAATGTTTGTGGACTCTTCCCCCTAAGGTTTTTATTTTTGTTTGGAACGCCTTTTTAGATGCTCTTTGGTGATTAATAGGAGGAAGGAAGGTTTAAAGGACCCTCTCTGGAAAATGTTTGAAATTTAAGGGTATATTTTTGAAAATGCAAATTGTTTGAATTATTGGTGGCTTGAAAGAAAAGGATGAGATTGAGGAATTCTCCCTAGTTCTTTTTTTGATATTAGAGTTCCAAAAAGTGCTACCTTTAATGATGCTAGAGACAAGAGGGCTGATTTGCTTTTCCCCGAAATATTTTTCGGAATTGAAATCCTGAAAACGCAACTGTAGGCCACCTTTGATGACGTAGCAGAAGGCATAGAGTTCAGAATTTTTTTCCAGGAATGTTTCAATGTACTTCTAAATATGCAGTTTTAGTAAATTTTTGATTGATGTTGAAAAATGAGGAAACCAGGACTTGGGGGTTCCTCTCTAGAAATGTTTCGAAGGTGATGTCCTGAAAACGCAGTAGTTGGCCATCTTTTATGACTATGGAAAAAGGAACAGGGGTTCGGAGCTTAACACCGGAAATTGTTCGAAAACAGAGATTGAAAATGAGATTGTTGTCAGTCCTGACGAGAGGCCATGTCAGCCTAGCCAGAAACTAGTGGCCCGGGCTTTGGGGAGGGGGGGGGGGGGCGACACTGATGCAAAAAAAGGAAGAAATAAAAAGGGGGAACTTATAATAAAGTTGATTATTTTCTAGTAAGCAGTTTATTTTTTTCCCTTTTTTCTTCTTTTTTTTTTGAGAGTGGGGTGGGATGGGTCAGAAGCTGTTCGGTCAATATTGAAGCTTCAAAAACGCAATGTTAGACGATCTTCACTAATGTTAAGGGAAGGGCTTGGACTTGGGGGCTTCCTCTCTTTTTCGGAATTAAAATCCTAAAAACACATTTGACGGCCAACTTTACTGACATTAGGCAAAGGCATGAGATTCAAAACTCTCCCCTGAAAATATGTTGATATTTAATTTCCAAAAACATTGTTTAAGATTTTTTTGTGATGTTAGGAAGAGATGAGGTTTTAGTCTTCTTGCAGACGTTTTTGAAACTGGAGTTTTTTTTTTTTTACATAATTGTTGTATGACTTCAGTAATATTAGGAAAATGAATGGAATTCGAAGAATCTTCCCCGTCAATTTTTTTCGAAATTAAAGCTCTAAAAATTCAAAATTTTTGGAGATCTCCAATGACATTGGAGAGAGGGGTTCAGAGACCTACCCCTGGAAAATTTTTGGAATAAAAGTCATAAAAATACAGTTTTAGGTGATTTCTTTTTGTGATGTGTTTGGGGGGGGGGTAGTCTTTTCCCGGAATTTTTTTTAATTTGCAAACTTTGGGGGAAGGGATGCCCTCCAAAAGTTTATACATTTTGTTTGCCCCCCCCTCGCTGTGGATGGATCCACCACAACAGCCCAGTTGTCACATCGAGACTGCAGTTTCGTTCTAAAAAGAACTCCTTGGTCAGGAACAGTGAATAACCGAGTTGGAGGCAGATGTCATTTCAGGGTCATTCCATGTAAAATGAGCGAATCAACTGTGACTGACATGTCACAGATTTCAAGGAAAATTTTTATTTAGGTAAACCATGCATATATATGAGGGAAGTTTAAAAACTGTTTGTTGCTTTGTTATTGAAATAAGAAGTTGATGCTTACGCTAAGCCTAAATTTTCAGAGTTCATGGCAGCCAGTTTGGGACTCAATAACTCCGTAAGTTATAAACGTACACTTAAAAAATAAATACTTCCACATTCTATAAACAAATCTCTACTAGGAAAGAGGAAAATAAAATTTATTCGGAGCTAAAGGCAATTATTCCCAGCATTACCTTATTCTAAAGATAATGCTGGGAAATACAGACCTGTAAGTCTGACTTCAGTGGTTTGTAAGATTTTCGAAACTTTGATCAAAATTAATATTATGAATTTCTTAGAAACTAATAGTCTGTTGACTAGTTTGCAACATGGGTTAAGGAAAGGTAAATCGTTTGCTACTAATTTATTGCATTTCTACGACAAGGTTACCTTGACTTTAGATAACAAAAAGTGTGTGGTTGTTGTTTATATTGATTTTCTAAAAGCTTTTGATAAGGTACGGCATGCTGCTTTTCTCAGCAAATTAGCTGATATAGGAATGGGAGGAAAAACTTTACTTTGGGTTAGAAATTGGCTGGCTAGAAGGAAACAAAGAGTAGTTGTGAGGGGAAATCATTCTAAATAGAGTGATGTTTAAAGCGGGGTTCCTCACTGTTCAGTTTTAGGGCCTCTCTTGTTTATTATTTTTATGAATGACGACAATGAGGATATTTCTGGAAGCATGAATTGTTTTGCTGATGATGTAAAAGTTATGGGGATTGTAGAAAATAAAGAACAGGTAAAACAGCTTCAAGAGTGGCCAGATAAGTGGGATATGGCAGTTAATGTAGGGAAATGTCAAGTGCTACACTTACGTCGTGGAAATAAGCGTATGAGATATCGTTTACAGGGTTCAGTCATTAGTCAGGCAGAATGTTATTGATCTGGGTATTTTAATAAATCAGGACTTCAAGTTTAGTCAACAGCGCAGCATTGCAAGTAACAAAGGGGGGGGGGGGGGGGGCTTGGGTTTATGAATAGATCAATTTCAAACAATTCTAAGAAGGTTCCTCTGCTTTTATATAGGAGTATAGTAAGACCCCATTTGGAGTATGCTGTGCAGTTTTGGTTGCCTTATCTAAGGAAAGGTATTTGTGCATTGGAAAGGGTTCAAAGAAGGGTAACTGGACTATGAGGAGCTTTCAGATTTAGATTATGATACCAGACTTAATAGGCCTAATATGTATAGCAAGGAGCAATGGAGGATCAGAGGGGACATGATCCATTTGTTTAAATTTATCAAAATGAATGATGTTAATGGATTAAATTTTTGCACTGAAAGCAGGACAAAGGGTCATTGTTTTAAGCTATTCAAATCTCAGGCTAACCTGGAAATTAGGAAAAACTACTACTTTAGTAGGGTTGTGGACGGTCACTGTTGTGGACACTTGGAACAGCTTACCAGAAGAGATGGTAACAAGCAAGGGGGTGGATAGCTTTAAGAGAGCCATTGATCTTCATTGGGGGCTAATAAATTGAATAGGACCAGCCTAGCTGAGCCAAGAGCCTGTTGCTGGTCATCACATTTGTATTTGCTTTTTTTGAATCTGAGATATTAACAAGGATTGGAAAGTAGCCAATTTACTTCAGCTTTCAAATCACTCTTCTAGCTCTTTTAATGAAAAAATAAACAGCAAAAGGGATTCAGATTGGAAATCTATCTATAACTAACTGTCTGCTCTAATTTAGTAACTTTTTTTGAATTCCTTGATAAAGAAATCGTAGTTTGAAAAATCAAAAATTTCTGGAATTTTAATTTTTTCCTCTATTTCAGATGCTTGTTTGAACATGAGAGAATGCCCTTAATTTACTCTTTTTTTTACGTAACATATTGGAGTGTCTTTTAGATAATACTAAATTTTACTCATTGGAATCAGCGTATTTTTGTTACTAGAGTAACTTGAACTAAGGTAAAATTTTATTAGTTACGGCTATTTATTGTAAGTTTATCAAGACTTAACCAGTTCTTTCATGTTTCATTTTCTTAAAAGTGTTATTGAAGTACTTGCTGAAATGTTTCCCTAATTATTGAGAAATATATAACAGTCCATTATGCATAATTAAATATAATTGTGCCACTGAAAGTTGAATTTTCCTCTCTACGCCTGGTATAAGAAAAAATAACTGTAAAGTTTCTAGAAAAACTATCATGTCAGCATGACTAAAAGAACATACCGAGTTTAAAGATTAAGAAAGAGAACCATCTCGTCTAATTCTCAATAGCATTTGAGATTAGGCTATGAGTTTGAGGAAATTTGTTTTATCCATGAATAAGTATAGTTGACGAAATACACCCATTTATTTCAACCGTCCTACTGCGACGTTCTTTGAAACAAAAGGATTCCTTTGGTAGTGAAACTCGTCTATTTTAGTTATAGCTTTTCGGTCCAGAATGAAAATTGCCAGTTGAACAACATTTGCCACACAATGAATCTAATTTTCAATGGAAAGCAGATCACTTTTCTTTTTACTATCAATGGTAAAATGCATAATATGGCATATTGATAAAACTATCCAACAATTATCCGTCAGAACAAGTATGCATACGACATACAATAATCTAAACTTATTACAATAATCTAAACTTAAATCTGCAAGATATTTTCTCCCTTCTGCCTGCTACCAGGGCTGCGGAGTCGGAAGGAAAATGGCCGACTCCGACCCCGACTCCGACTCCTGGATTTTGAAACGCCCGACTCCAACTCCGACTCCGACTCCGGAATTTTTTTTAATTTTTTTAATTGTATTTTTTAAACTCCCTCTCTCCATTCAAGGGAAGGGGGAAAACCTCTTAACAGAGATTGAAATATTAATTCCTTTTTATGAAAATTTAGCATTTTGTTTTTTATTGTAAACCCAAGATGTCATACAAAGTTAGAAATTCAATTTAAAAATCAAACTTTCCAATAGTTACGAGTTAAGAAGTGAGATGACTTAAAAATCCCTTTTAAAAATTTTGAAAATGATTATCTGTAAGCCCCCCTTTAATGTTTAACAAATATATATTGATCAAATCGTGTGCTTTCAATTTTTGAAAGCTGTAACTTGAGAGAAAAAAAACTTTTTTTCTAAATCCAAGTTCTTGAGAGGGAGTGGTTTGCCCCTGGTGACATCCATCTAGTAGATGACACCCAAAGTTAATTTCAGAGTTTATAAAAAATATAAATACTTTAATTCTGAAAATTTTCACGAATATATTTTAAATTATATTTCATCAATAAAATTTCAACGAAAATAGGGCACATATGCGTCAGGAGCTAATTTTACACAAAACGCGGCGGTATACAAATTTGTACGAATAGCTTTTACTATACCTATATTTCTTCTTCGCTAAATTTTTAATTTAAATTTTATTGGCTGCTTTAGAATTAACCTAAATATGAAGGTTTTAAGATTAACTGCAATTCTTAAGTGTTGTAATCAAGAAATTTTTTACACTTATTTTGTTCCATACTTTTTAGTGAGAACCAAGCTTACAGAAATAGTCTTAATAAAGAAAAAAACATTAGATTATTTCATCGAATCTTTTGGATTCGTGCTTTCGAGCCAGAACTTCTTTGAATTTGCCGATCACACTTAAACGTTTCAACCTTAGCTACAGGCGTCGACTTACTAATTTGTTACGTTTCTTTTACTATTTTAAACTGAGATAGAACAAAACACTATATTTCTATTTTAATTTGAAAGTGATTACTTGAAAATGTTATTCAACAAAACCGTTTGCTGACAGTTGCTATTAGTTAAGTTAAAAAGCAAGCAAACTAGAGGACGGCTACAGAAAGTTCGGTAAGCATTCAAGCTAGCTGATTGCCATAATGGCAGTTATTTTCTCATTAGTATCTTTTTATACATGTAATTGAACCAATTGGTAATCAATTTTTAAAAAATGCAAGGAGAGTCAGTGAAAAGGAAAGAAAAAAAGAAGCCCGGAGTCGGAGTCGGCATGTTTTCCAACGACTCCGACTCCGACTCCTTTATTCCAAAATCAGTCCGACTCCGACTCTTCGACTCCGACTCCGACTCCGACTCCACAGCCCTGCCTGCTACAATCACAAATAGTTTTTTTTTAAATCATGAATAAAACTTATCAATCTTGAAAGTTAGGCTCAATAACAATAGTACCCATAGCTGTCTTGGAGATATGAAATCATCATCGTTTTAGCTCAATTAACAATTGAACACCTAAATTCCTAGTCTCAGATTTATCTCAATCATCAGTGAAAGGAGCATATGTTTGAAGAGAAAGAGTTTAGAGATCAGGCTAAATCCAACATCAATAATTTCATTTGTTTATTACACACACACATATATATATATATATATATATATATATATATATATATATGAACTATTTGTGGATAGGTAATGTTTTTCTACACATTGATTTTATGCATCAATGTCTTTTCAGATAAGTGATTTTCTTATTAAGTTAGTGAACCCACATGGACCGTTACTATAGTACACATGACCTATTAAAGATATGTCTTTCACTTCTTGAAATATATTAATGAAATTACTATTAACGTCTTCAACTGGATTTCCTGCAAAAATTGAGCCGTAAATTTTTAGCCAGATCGAAAGAACTTGTGTAGAGAGCAAAAAAAAAAAAAAAAACTTTTGATGCATTTGTTCAAGTTATTATTATTGCTTAAGATATAAATTTTATCCACTAATCTTAATATATAAAAATCAACGTCCTGAGATAACATATATACATATATATATATATATATATATATATATATATATATATATATATATATATATATATATATATATATATATATATATATCAACGCACAGCCGAAACCACTGAAACTTTAGACTTGAAATTTGGCAGGCATGTCCGCATGATTACGAAAGTAACCACTAAGAAAGGATTTTTCGAAATCTCAATTAGTTTGGGAGAAATTAATTAAAACCTCTTAATTTCTGCGAAATTAAAACCTGTCATTGAATTTAAATCCCTTATTTTCGAAGGCTTTCCTCCATTCAAATCATTATTCAGTACTTCATCTCAACTTTTGGTCGATAGCGAACTATAAATTTGATATTGTTTTTGTTTCTCACGTGGTTCTTCGAGGCTTTTCTCAAGTCAAATCATAATGTTTTTGTCTCTTGCTTTCATTTTTTCAAAACTAGAAACGAAGTTTTTAAGAACATCATCACAGGCGAACCAATCTTTTTGAATTTAGAAGAGTGCAGTTTCCTGTTAAAGTTTGCTTTGCAATAACCATTAATAAGTCACAAGGACAGACATTAAAAGTAGCAGGGACCGATTTAAAAGAAGCCCTTTTTTTTTTACACGGCCAATTTTATGTAGCTTGCTACAAAGTCAGTTCATCAAGCAGCTTAATAATTTTAGCACCAGAAAAAAAAAAACTAAAAATGCTGTATACAAAGAAGTTCTTGCTTAAACATAGGTATATCAATAAAATGTGGATGGTCTGTGTTTGCAAAGATAATCAATACTTTAAAAGGATCGTTAATAAAAGTTAAAGATCGGTTAAGGACAAGGGCATATATATAAGGAGTCCAGGGACCCCGGGATCCTCCAAAATTAGAAAAAATTATAGGTAATAAGTAATTATTATAGGGGATTTTCGAAACTAGGTGCACTAAGCACTGTTAAACCCGGCTAATTCCATTACCCGAGCAATGCCGGGTACGGGAATGCTAGTTGTTTTATAAATTTCACACTATGCCAGTACATTTTTTTTCAAAAAATTGAAATGAATGTAAGATATACTTGCTTTTGCATCATTTATTTATCTAGTTCTCTTTTTCGTAATTTCACATAAAACACAAAGAAAATGCTAATGTTCTGAATTTTTTTTTAAAGCTTGGAAATCAAAAACAAATTTCGAAGTTCTTCAAGCAAATAGTAGAAATACTGTTTTATATTCCTGCAAAATCTAAAACTTGTCAAAAGTTTCCCTCATTTAAATTTTTGGGCCTATGTGAAGAGGAAAATCGCTATTTTACAAAATGTCACTAAGTTCAAAACTGATTTTGAAGACAAAAAGAGTTAAAATACAACTTCAAAAGTAAGGTGTTTTTTTTTTTTTAATGACACTTAGCATGTTATTGGGTCTCAATGTCAGCAAAGCTAAAACATTCCTTAAAGCTCGAGATTTAAAATTATAATGCTTGATTATGAGAAAACTGAAATATTTTCAGTTTTTAAAACACGGTTAAAAGTTAACTATAATAATCCTGAGTAGTTTTTTCATATAAAATGAATTGCCCTACTCCATAGATTACTACTATATATAACTTTTATGTTTTGATTAAATAGTTAATAAAATACAAGCCTTCAAAAATGCAACATTTAGCACTTATGAGAATGCTGTTTAATTTGACCAATTTGCAATCGCATGTAACTATTAAAATAAAAAATATTTATCCAAAATATTTTAGATATTTTTATATAGGCATAAAAGGAACCTGTATACCAAATTTCATAAAAATCTGTTACCATGCGGCCACCACTTTTTTTTTGTGAATTTTGCTCGTTTCATATGGAATGACCCCTCATTGAAGCTGATAGTGCCAACAAACTGGTGAGATAAACTGAGTTTATCTCACCAGCAAGTGTCTGGTGTCCACAGCTTAGTGCGGTTCGACGCATGAATTGAAGGCAAAGCTCAGCTTAGCTTTGCCAAGTTTGAGCAGGGAAAGAAATTAGGGAGGGAGCCAGAGTGAAAATCCAAATGCGAGGATGATAATGAATTTTTATAAAAGTACATTGTCCGTAGTTGGAAAATAGAAAATTTTGTCAAAGCAATGAAAAAGAAGCATTTTTTGTTCAAATAACTGACTGTTATTTGATGCGTCCTCTATTCAGAATGAGTTTTATAGAGCGACTTATATAAGGGACAAAGGACAAAAATGTCCGCTAATTAGAGGTGTCCGCCATTTAAGAGTTTCCGTTAAAGGAGGCTTTTCTGCATTAGAAATAAAAGAGCTTAGAAAGCAAATCCAAATCCTTTTTCTCTATTTATTACGTTTTTATTTTAAAACTATTTCTTCCATTTTGCACCTTCAGGGTTCGTACGCTCCGGGAATTCCGGGAAAACCGGGAATTGTCAGGGAAAATGACACTGTCAAAAATGTCAGGGAAAAGTCAGGGAGTTTTCAAATTTTGTCCTCCAAATTTTTTTTCCATTTTTTTTCCCAAGGAATTAAGTACCATGAGATCTAGTCTTCGTTTTTATTGTGATTTCACGAAAAAAAAATGTAAATTTTTATCTAAACCGACGCTGGCACTTAAAAACTGCGATCGAGAAATGGAACTTTTTTTTTTTTTTTTTTTCACAACGAAAAATGCGCCAAAAGAGCGAAGATTTTCTTGCATGGAGTCAGTGAGGGGAACGCATTTCTTTCTACTGCCTAAAGTTTTAGATGGGTTGCCACAACATTCTATTCGGTTCAGGGTTCGTACGCTCCGGGAAAACTTGGAATTATCATGGAAAATGACATAGTCAAAAATGTCAGGGAATTTTCCAAATGTGTCCCCAAAATTTTTCTTTTCCCAATTTTTTCCCAGGGAATTTGGTTTTATGAGATCTAATCTTCATTTTTATCGATGTATTTAAAAAAAATTGTAACAATTTTAAAGCAATGAAAAAAGAGGCGACCCAAAAAATCTTCAGCAGCCGCCATTTTTGGCTCTCAGTAGTTCCCAAGGGAAAAAAAATCAGGTGAACAGCAATTATGCACGAACTCAAAAGGAGAGAAGACAATTTACTGCTTCGAAAGCACAACCTGTAGATGGGAAGGTCGATCGGGGAAAATAGTTTTTTTTTTTTTTTTGATCGGAAAATCATTTCAGCTACGTGTGAAACGTAGTCGCCATCTTTGGTCATTCACAAGATGGATGTAGATACGATCCTAAAATGCCTAAGTTTCTAAAAACAAAGCAGAATTGGATGTTTTCTTTAATTGAAAACTGATGAAAATAACAAAAAATGGTCTACAAATTGTTTTTCTATTGTTATTTAAAATAATTTTTTTGAGAAATGAAAAAAATTGTTCTTAAAACTTAATCTTATCCTCATTGCCTCGGACGCAAATGTGATAAAAACTTTTCAATGAATTGTAGTTTCATGAAGATTAATTATTTTTTAATTGTCTTCATGCGACAAATTAAAAAAGTTATTTCTTATTTTCGGGCATAGCCGCCATATTTGGTCATTCCCAAGATGGAAGTATGCAAGACTTTTTAAGTGCCTTAGTTCCCGAAAACGGCATTGGATGTTAATTGCAATGCAAACTATTGAAAACAACACAAATTGTGCCTTTTTTTTCCGGATAATTTGTAATTATTTTCTGGAAAAATGCAAAATTTAATCTTCATAACATTTTTTTGTTTTAATTGATTTAGACTCTTATGTGCTAAATACTGACTATTTTGCTTTTATTGTATCCTTTTAAGGATTATTAATTATTTATTACTACTTTTATACTACAAATCCAAAAATCTACTTATTATTTTAAATTTTTCACTTTGTCGCCATATTTGATCGTTTGCACAATGGAAGTAGACTTAAACTTCCAGAAACAGAATTGGATGTTTATATCAATGAGTAACATTGAAACTAACATTAAAATGTGCAAAAAGTTGTGAATTTTTGAAAATTAACTAATACTTTCTGGAAAAGAAAATTTGAAATTTTAATGTAAGCGTCCTTTAATATGTGAAAAAAAAAAAAAAAAGATTATTGGCATTGGCCTATGATCGGCGGATGTTGATTTTTGTTACTATGCATTACATGGTATGCCAATTGATGCAACAAGTTAATCATATTTATACTAAAATTTAGCTTTGCATTTTGCTCAATATGTTTTGTGTAACCTACTTATAAGAAAATAAAAAGTATTGTAAACCAAAAGTGGATGCTAAAAGGTTGCTGCAGGACTACAGCAAAACGCTATAATATTATGCGTGACATCAAAAAAACGCTAAAATAAGTTGAAAGTACTCTGTTTTCAACAAATAGTAAACAAATTAAAACAATTTTGAACAAAATGTTTAAAAAAAACTTAAAATTTTGACAGAGAAAACAAAGGAAAAAAAATCCAAGTTTTTTTTTTTTTTTTTTTTTAAATCTAAGGGGAGAAGTTTCAGTTCTTCTGCATTGCTACTTTAAACAATTTTAATTATTTTGAAAATATTACTATTTAAACTTAAATTTTTAATGAAGCGAGTAACCTGGAATTTTCTAAAAAACAACCTGGAAAACCTGGAAAAGTCAGGGAACTTTTTTTAACCAAAAGTGTATGAACCCTGACCTTGCACCTATTATTATAACATGAAAGGGCTTACGTCAGCAATTTTGCATTTGGATCATCTATATAGCGGCTCTAGGATCATCTGAAGTTGTAAGTAAAAAAATTTTTCTTTACTTCAACGGTTTTCTTTCTTTCTTTCTTTCTTTTTTTAACTTCCTTGCAGGAAATAAAGGAAGTATGCACTAAAATTTCCGCGAAGTCTTCCATTTTAATCACTTCAGAATGAATCGATGATATTTATTGGTTTTCAGATTTCTATCGCTTAATAGAATCATCGCTACTAGTTAAAACAATCAGAAACAAGATTACCTCTTTCTCGAATTAAGGTCGTTGGTTAAGGGAATTAAATTATATTCATCATCCCCGCGTTATAGAAACAACAAAAGCGAAAGTTTTGACGATTTTCGTTGTTGATGATTAAAGTGAAAAACAACGTAAATAACGCACAAATATTGGAGTAGATACAGCATATAGCTATTTCAAGGCTACAATGGAGCCTCTTCATCAGTGCAAAAAGCTCACCAACACAACCAAAAGTTGCGAGAGTTGTGTTCTCACAACTTTTGGTTGTGTTGGTGAGCTTTTTGCACTGATGAAGAATCTCCATTGTAGCCTTGAAATAGCTATATGCTGTATCTACTCCAATATTTGTGCTTTATTTACGTTGTTATTTACTTTAATCATATTGTAGCACAAAGCTTATATGATAATTTTTCATAGATTTTTGTTGTTGTTGAAAGGGAGATGAAGTCGGGAGCGTTCTCTCGGAAAGTTTTCTAAATTTAGGTGGGGTAGACCGGGGCACGTTTAAAAGGATTTTTTTCTATGAATTTTTTAATGTTTATGATTTTAACTTTGGAAATTTTAGACGTGGCGATTTTATGAAGCAATTAATGGAGTCAAAATTGGTATATTCAGTTGTTGCTCTGTTTGTGTTTTAAACCGTTAAAAAAATTTTTTTTGAGTCCAAGTTGGTTACGGGGCACTTTTACGCATATTTATTTTGACACCTAACATGGTTCTGTTAGTGATTTGAACATGCTGTCTTAACATCGTTAAAATAAAGCAAATTTGTTACAGACTGAGAAGTGTATAAAGTAAAAGCTGAATTGGCATGAAAACTCAAAGAACTAGAAAAATTTTAACTCAATTAAAAAAAAATGGTGATTTTCAAAACTAAATAACCTGAAAATACTAAAAAGGTTTGTGACAGTTCGGAGCGAAAAAAGGTCAGGGCACGTTTAGAAGTAGGGCACCGTAAGAACGTGCGTAAAGGTGCTCCAACGTCAACGCGTAAATTTGCCCCGTCGTCAAGTTTGGATTTATTTCTAATGTGAAAAAAAATAATAACATTTCAGTTCATATACAAGTATAACTCTTAAAAAAAAAGAATAAAATTCTGTTAATTTTTATATATTTGTTCTTTCTTAACTAAGCACTATTTATTCCCAATAAGTTTCAAAACGTTCAACACAAAATTTACTCAACTTGGTAGAAAACAGATTTTATTTCTGCATGCTAGACCGAATTTCGACTGATGCTCAAAAACTTCTGCGAATATGTGCTAGAGAGCAGCATCAGTTATGATGGTTGGCTCTTCAGTTATAATTCGTTTTGAAAAAAGGGCACTGCGTAAACGTGCCCCAGTCTACTCAACTAAAACGCAATTCTAGACGATCTTTATTGATCCGAGGGATATAGACCGGATTTTTTTTTAAATTGAAGTCCTAAAAACGCAGTTGTACATCATCTTTGACGATATTGGGAGAAGGGATGGGGTTGAGTAATTCTTTCCCGGAAGTCCTGAAAAGAAAATTTTAGACTTTTTAAATAATAATGGAGGAGAGCGAAAAACGGGGGCGGTCTGGTGGAAAAATTTGGCTATTGAGGTCCTACAAACGTAGTTGTGGATTATCTCTAATGTTGTGGAGGGATATGGCGTTCAGGGGCTCTTCCCTGAAAAATTTTCGAGATAGAAGTTCTAGATATAAAGTTGTGGGCTATTTGATGGCACTCACGTAAGGCTTTCCGTTGAAAATTTTTCGAAATAATAGTTTTTAATAAAAACGAAATTTTAGATAGTCAAAATGTTGTGGAAAGGGGGGGGGGAATACGATGCCTCAAAAATATTTCGAAATTAAAGTCCTCTTATTGAAACAGTTGGCCATTTCGGGAAAGGAACGGGGTTCGGGAGTCTTCTCGGACATTTTCGAAGTTGAGGTCTGGATGAGTAATTGAAGATCATCTTTGATGGCATCATGGGGAGGGATGGAGTTCAAGGACTCGAAGTTCATCTTCTACCCTCTCCCCGCTCCCTTTCGATTCGCACCGAACATTTTCGAAAATTACGTTTAAGAAAAGAAATTTTAAACGATCTTTAAATTTGTTTGTTGAAACGAGCTCATGGAGTTTCCCCTGGATTTGTGTGAAATTGAAAGTATAAAAACACAATTTTAGGCTATCTTTGGTGACGTAAAAGGATAGGATTAACATCGGAAAAGGCGCCCCTCTTCTCTCCTTCGGAATGTCCCTAATCTTTTTACTTTCTTTTACAAAAAAGGAAGTATTGTATTCGTAAAAAAATTTTCACTCAAAAATCGACCTTAATTTTCATTTTACTCATCCCCGAATGAATGTTGAGTGTTTTGTTCGACTTAACCACACGAAGATAAGTGCCTAAGAATGTATAGACACGCGAAATATTCATAACATTTTTACGATTCCCGAGTTAATTACAACAAGTTTTATCGTGACGTATGTATGTGTGTATGTATGTGCGTACTTGCGTATGTCACTTAACTCAAAAACGGTATGTCCTAGAAAGTTGAAATTTGGTATGTAGACTCCTAGTGGGGTCTAGTTGTGCACCTCCCCTTTTGGTTGCATTCGGTTGTTTCTAAAGGGGTCTTTTGCCCCTTTTTGGAGGGAAATCATTGTTAACTTCGATGTAAACTCAAGTGGTGTTATAATTTGGCGGACACTTGGCGATATATCGCCAGTTTGTTTGGTCGCCAAGTTTTGTCGCCTACCTGGCGACAAATTTGGCGATTTTTTTTTTAAATCTGGTTTTAATTTAGCCACTGTTGGTGATATTTAGAAAGTAAACTATTGAATCACATTATAATTGCCAGTGATGGGGAAATGACATTAGATTGAAGTAAAAGGAAGTCATGTGAAGCACATATCAGCTCGTTTTTTTTTTTTTTTTAAATGTAATGAAGAAACTTTCTTTGATATTTCCCCCCAAAAAACATTTGACTCTTTTGACTTTTCCATGTTGAAAGTTCTAATTTTCTCCTTAAGTTTTTGTTTGTTTGAAAAACAAACCTCTGTGGCCCCAGTATTATTTATTTATTTTTTACTTCCTTTTACAAAAAAGGAAGTATTGTATTCGCGAAAACAATTTAACTCAGAAATTGACCTTAATATCCATTTTATTCACCCCCCGAATGAATATTGATTTTTTTTTTTTTTTTTTGTACTCGACCACACGTGGATAAGTGCCTAAGAACGTATAGACACGCCAAATATCCATAATGACGATTCACGAGTTAATTACTACGAATTTTCTCGTGACGTCTGTATATACGTATATATGTGCGTATGTATGTCGCATAACTCAAGAACGGTAAGTCCTAGAAAGTTGAAATTCGGTACATAGACTCCTAGTAGGGTCTAGTTGTGCACCCCCCCCCCCTTTTTTGGTTGCATTCGAGTGTTTCTAAAGGGGTCTTTTGCTCCTTATTGGGGGGAAATCATTGTTAATTTCGATGTAAACTCAAGTGGTGTTATAATTTCGCAGACACTTGGTAATATATCGCCAGTCTTTTGGTCGCCAACTTGGCGACAAATTTGGCGGATTTTTTTTTTTTTTTTTTTTTTTAGGTTTCCGTTTGGCCACTGGTGATATTTAGAGAGTAAACTATTGAATCACATTAAAATTACCAATTATGGGAAAATGACATTAAATTGGAGTAAAAGGAAGCCATGTGAGGCACACATCAGCTCATTTTTTTTCTGCTCAGATGGCAGGGTGCTGCTCGTCTGAGGTAAAATTCCCTTCTTCACGGGAGTTCCGAAACTGATGATGTTTTAAAACTGCAATTTCATGCTATCTTGATGTTAGTGGGAGGTGTTTTAAGGCTTTCGCCTGGAACATTTTCGAAGTGAAGTCTTGAAAAACGTTATTTTGGACTATCTTTAGTAACCTAAGGAGAAAGAGTTCTGCGTCTGTTCCTCGAAAAACTTCTGAAACTGAATATTTCTCAAAAACGTAAGTCTTGACTATCTTACGTTTTTTAAACGAATAGTTTGTCTGATTTTGTTCAAATAGCATAACCATGTCAGCATGTGCGCTCAAAAGATATTACCGCGATAATTTTAGTATTTTTTAAAGATATTTAAATAGAAATAAAAATTGCTTCCAAAGAAGGTGTTAAATTTTTATTTTTACTCACTGATTTATCAGAAAACGAGTCTGAATTTAAAATATCATTTATGAATATAAGTTTTATATTCTGGCAGGCTGATTTTACAAATAAGAATATCTATAGAAATAGTTCATTTTTTAATTTATAAAATTTATTTCTTTAAAAGCACATTAACCATTGCACCCCTCGATGTTTTTGAAAGGTCACGAAATTGTACTTTTGAGATACTGTAGACTTCTTGTAAAGTAAAAATCTTAACATTCATGAGTGACAAAACACATAAATGAATAAAATATACATAACAACAAATATATTTTGTATACAAAAATACATACAAAATATGAAGTTGTATTGCAAAGGCGCTGTATAATATAAATTAAAAATTTTCAACTTTTCTTCATAATGATTTCATCGCAAAGTAAATCAACTTTTTGCTTGCTTTTTTTTTTTTAACCATTGAAAAGAGTGGCTCTTGAAACCTGCATATTACGAGTTTTTCTTCTTTCCTGTGAATTTATTTTGTTTTTCAAGTTGGGCTGTAGCAAGATTTAAAGAGTGTTCCAGCGGTCGATTCCATCGAAATTAGTATTTTCTGTTTGTCTACTTCATTATTTTGGTGTGGCTGAGAGATATATTTATTGTTTTCGGATTAATTTCACCTCCATTATACAAATAATACTGAAAATGATTTCTGTTCCAAAAAGGATGGAGTCGAGACGATGATCGAGTCCTTATCCCTTATTGATGCTGTCATGCCAGAGGTTGTTTTATCCAGGCAACAACAAGCCCATAATGCTAAAAACGCTGTTGTTAAAACAGAATCCTCCAATGGTAACGGCGAAGGAGGAAATGGTAATTATTATTATTTGTTTTTTATCCTATGTAAATTGCTTGTTTCCCTTCCATTTTATTCTGTTTAGACTTAGTCGATCGATCGATTTGAAATTATTTTTAGATCTTGCCGAAATCATTGTCTTTCCCACTATTAATTTGCTAATAATTCGTCTTCAAGGGCTGTAATCCAAAAATATGGTTCTGCGCCAGAATCTACAAAACGTAGTGCTGCGCACAAAGGAGTCGATTGCGCAATATTCGGACGGGAGTAACAATGCGCTATTGCTTTCTCCCTCACAGTTGCGAAACTCCGTTCTGCGCCAATCGCTACTTCATCGGGATCGTTTTGAACGCCCGTCTTTTAGTAAGCTTTTCGTTTATCGAAACTTTAATTTAATTATTGATGACTTAAGCGTAGTATTTCCAAAGCATTGATTATTTTCAAAATTTTATTTTTTTTACTTTGGAGATGCTTTGAATCATTTCAACAAACTCAGTTGTCCGATTTCGATGAATTTGTATATTCTGCTGCTATTTATCCTTTTCCTCAATTCGATGGCAGCGATTAAAAAACTACGTTTCACGAGCCCCCTCCCCCCTCTCCCCCCCTTTTTTTTTCTTTGTTCATTATTCCATGACTGTTAATTTTAAATATTTTAAAAAACGAATCAATCAAAAAAAAAAAAAAAAAAAAATTAAAGAAAGAAGCAGAAGGAGAAAAAAAGGGAAAGAATAATTTGTAAATGTTTTTTCTGTTTCAAATTTTGTGATTGATTCTTTTTTGCTTTATGCATAAGTTCATCCCAACTATGTGTAGAAATTCATCCCAAGATATCACTGAAAATGAAGCCTTGCTTATTGAGTCAAACTTGGAGATATTTTCCCCCTTGCATGAAATATTATTTTTTGAAAATTCATATGAAATAATGGAGTTTTTAGGAGAAAAAAAAATCTGTTAACTAACTACAAGATTTTCCTGTCCTACTGAAGCGAAGTTTGAAAAATAGTTTTAAATTATTGCTTTGAAAACAATAACATAATCTATACTTTTTTTAAGCCTGTGATTCAACTCCTCCCCCCCCCCATTCTTTGTTTTAGTTATGTTTGTCTTTTATCAATTTGTGAAGTTCTCTGCCATTTGAAAAAAATAAAAATAAAAAGTTTTTAATTGTGTTGTGTATGCGCTTACACTATTATTACTACTTATAAGAAATTTCAACACAGCTAAAATTTGAGGAATAAAAAAGCGATTGAAAGGAATGAAGGCACATTTTAGATGACACTTTTAAAATCTGATAGTTTAAGTTCATTTTTGCAATTGCAAATTTTGTGCTAGATTCTTATTTGCTTTATCATATTGTGAAATGTTTGTTTCTGGGACCCAAAACCTGACTTTAAGCAAATCTCTAAATGTATCCCCAAGTAATGCGTTTTTGTATTGAATTCTGAAGGTGCTTATTCAATTTTTAGCCTGGTTTTATACCCTGCACGATTAACGATTATTTATTATTTTCTTGATAAGATAAAAAATTTTATACAGGGGTGACCATCCTCTTCAAGAGCTAGGGTGCTCCCTTCCCTAAATACTATGACCCCCCCCCCTTGAATTCTGAAGGTGCTAATTCAATTTTTGGCCTGGTTTATACTCTGCATGATTAACGATTATTTATTATTTTCTTGATAGGATAAAAAATTTTATACAGGGGTGCCCAACCTCTTCAAGTGCAAGGGTGCTCCCTTCCCTAAATACTATGACCCCCCCCCCCCCTCAATAGCTTCAATGCCACAGTCTGCCCCATGAGCTCCTGCAGGTGGGCACCCCTGTTATTTATGCAAAATAGGTATTTTTATGTAATTGCAATCAATACTTTTCACAAGCAATTGCATACGTTTTTATTTTTAAAATGACATGAAAACAAATTCTTTGATTTTTAGATATTTTTGATCTATTTTACTTAACATGTTTTTCATTTTTTGTCATTCAGCAAATCACACAGAACCAATGGATGTTGATTTGAGGTGGATTCCTAGCAGCAGATCAACAATATTAAGAGGTCATGAATCGGAGGTTTTTATCTGTGCATGGAATCCCACATCAGATTTACTAGCATCTGGGTAAGTTTCTCTGAAATCTTGCTCTTTCAATTACGCGTATTTGGGTGAATCAAAGGAAATTCAAATAGTGGTTCTAATTTGCTTTATTTTTGCATGAGTGTAGTAATAACTGTGTGTGGGGGGGGGAGGGGGTTGGCAGAGTGGGCTAGCAGATTGTTTGGTGGGAGTAGAGACTGATTTATGGGAGGGTATTAGCTACTGTCAAGACATCAAATTGGGGTAACTTGCTTGTGAATATTCAAACTGAAAACTCAATTAAGACAATAAATTGCACATACCTGTTTTCTGTAATAAGTAAATTTAAGCAGTTTTTACTGGAGTGAATGAAGATATTTTCCTAATTTATTACGAGATCATGCATGTAAATATGTGTGATAAAAACAAACATACATGAACTGGAAAACCCATGGTCACATTTAAAGTTTTTGAATTCATCATGGAAAAGCAATTTGTTTGATATTTGTTTTAAAAATATATTATTTTCAATATCTGATACATCTTGATACAAAAAACTAAATTCGTGACTTTTGTGCCAAAACTGGAATTTTATTACCCAATGAGCTAATTACAAGAAAATAAATAGCAGTTACATTCGTTTTTTGTGATTTAAATCCAAAAAGAACTAATAAGTTAAGAATAGGTGACAAAAATTCTTCATTTTCTCTTATTCGCAAAAAATTGCAAGCCGTTTTTCAAGTTTCAATCCTTTTGCATCCTGTATTCTTTAAAATTGTTTTGAGAAACTGAAGTTCTTTTAACCAAAGCTAGTGAAAATTGGCTTGTTTTATTTTTACGAGGGAGGACCCAAAAGAAACCGGACTAATGGTGTGATGCCAATCCTAGATGTAGTAGAGTGTTCTCCAGCTAGATGGCTCAAGTAGATACCTTCACAAACCAGCTGTGCAAGTGGCGTCAGTTTAATTGATACCGTCTGGTCGTAGGGTTGGTTTTCTCAGGTGCTGTTTCTTTCCGCCTGCAAACTCATTATATGGCAGATTTAAAAGAACAAACTAAACTTGAAATTTTTCTTCTCCCGCTTGAAAAGTCGGCAAGGGATTAGCTTACCAAATGTTTCAATAAGCTTTCAAGACCGATGCTATGAGCCATACATAAGTTTTCGAGTGGTTTGGGCGCTTAAAATGCGGTAGCATGAATGTTGAAGATCATGCTCGCTCTGAGCGCCCTTCAGCGTCTCGAAATGATTAAAACATTGAAAAAATCTGCCAAAAAATCAATGAGAGTGGTCGTTTTATGATTGACAAAAATTTGGAACAAATAAGAGTGAGTTGGAGCTCGCTAGGGCGATTGGAAGGAAGGTTCCTCCACAATGATAACGCTCCCGTACACACAACCTTTACTATCAACCGCTAGTTGGCCCCTCAGGGGTGGCCAGTTGTTCTTCGACCCCCTGTATTCACCAGACCTAGCCCCCTGTGATTTTTTTCTGTTCCGGAGGATGAAAAAAAATCTGAAAATGAAGCGTTTTGATGATGTAGAGGCTGTAAAAACTACTTCGCAACGGGCACTGGACATGGTCAAAGTTAGACAGTTCCAGGGGAGCTTCTAACAGTGGAAAAAAAGAATTAACAATTGTATTGCATCTAAGGGTGAACACTTTAAAGGAGACAAAAGAAATTTTGTGAATAAACTATATATAAATATTTTAGAACAAAAATCCGGTTATTTTTGGGTCCCCCCTCGTAATTTCAGTGATTTTTTTATTTTTCAAATGAAATTTTATTATTATTATTTTATTTTTCAAATGAAATAAAGTAATGTGTAATAATTTAATAATGTATGTGTAGAAAAATGTTTGAATTAAAAAAAAATCCTAAAATAATAATTTTGTTTTAATTTTAAGAAGTGTAACTTTTACCAATTGTGCATGACGTCATGCAGCCATTTCTTTAAATGAAAAAAAAGTTTATTTAACCAAGGTTGACAATTTCCTGCTGTGGCCATAGAAACCACTAGAAGGAATCAGATAGTATGTGTCAGCAGTGGAAATCTTTTGAGTGATAAGCCAAAAATTATGTTATCATTCAAAAATTAAATTAAAAGTTTAAAAAAGGTTGATAAAAAAAGAGCATTATAGTTTTGCTCTGGAGGAGGATGCAACTTTATAACTGTCTCCCTTCTCCCCATATTCTCCACTGATCCACTGAGTTGCAATCTGGAGTTAAATAACCTTCAGAAACAGAACAACAATATGACACAAACAATCATACCAAGGGAAGGCATTGCAATATTGCACAAGATGCCATTGCAATGTTCCACAAAGCAGCAAGAAATGTTCTTATTTCTTTAATTTGAGATGAGGTAGTGATAAAATTCCCTCTTGATAGACTATCCTTTTGCATAGTTGGTCTTCACTCTGATTTCAGCAAAGGACTGGCAAAGAGGCGCGGTGTCAAGCAAACACTTTTTCTTCATTTCTTACTAATTTTCTTCTGTAAATGCTACTTAAACTTGTATGTATTTTTAATTGGATCATTCTTTACAATATTTTTTTTTCTTTCATAAAACTAGTTCTGGTGATTCAACTGCGCGAATATGGATAATGAATGATAATACTGCAATGAATAGTGGAAATCAGTTGGTTTTAAGGCATTGCATACAGAAAGGAGGCACTGAAGTTCCTAGCAACAAAGATGTCACTTCTTTAGACTGGAATGTAAGCATATCTTTTTTTTCTTGAGTTAGGAGGAAATCTATCTCGTTTAGCAACGCTCTACCTTCTTTACTTTCTGGTCATATATTCATGACAATTATCTCATAAGAGTTGCAGCATAAAAATTTATGAAAATTAATGTGAACTTCTAAGATAATGTGTCTGAATTCATCTAACAAGTGGTCTGTTTAAAACAGAACTAATTTCTAAATGCTTGCCAAACAAACAAACAAAAAAAAAACTTGTTTAGTGTCTCCCATAGTATTAAGGTTGTCATAGTATCATAAATTGTCAAGCTGTTTTGATTGATTTTACCAACCCATTCACAAAGGCTGCATTTCACTATCACCGATTTAGTATCTTTACTTTCCAAGCGTGTATTTTGCATTAGGCTTATAAATATGAGCTTGAATATTTTTGTAAATTCCTCAATGTGTTTCATTTTTTTATGAAAGCTAACTTCTAAAACTAATTGAACCATAATGTCTTTAAAATATATTAATACTCAGCAGCTAATGTAAGCTTTTGGAATTAGAAATGGAAAGTTATTTAATAACTATCTACTGTTAAGAGAATGCATGTTTATTTGTAAGAGAGCAGAAGCCTAATTTGACATGCTCATTGGGAGGCACACTGCATTAATATTGGATAATATCATTTGCATTGATTGTTTGTGCTATCCAATTGAACTAATTAATATGATGTTATACTTCTTGTCTCAAGTTTTCCAGCAAAGTTTTTTTCATCTTAAAGTGGAATGTAATTACATGCTTTAGCAAAAAAGAAGAAAGATATTGTATTGTAATTGTGGTAGCTCTTTCACAATTAAGAAAAAAAAGCTGAAACCCTGTATATGTGTATTGTATGTTTAAATTGGCCACAGTCATGTTAGGGAAAAAAAAAAAAAAAAAAAAAACAGGTGCTAATCCATGTTTTGAGGTTATGTATAAAATCTTATGAAGATAGGATATCATTTTCTGACTTTTGTGAGTCTTTTTTCCAGAGAGGTACTTAAAAATGTTTAAAAATGCGTGTCACTGTCAATAATTTTATTTGCATTATTTATTTATTACAAAAAAGTTGATGAAAACCAAAATATAAAATTCTGTCTCAGCAATAAAAAGAAGCATACAAATATTAACTCTTTGAAACCCATTAAAGAATTTTTATTTTTCAATTTCATATTTTTAGTCTGATGGTACCTTATTAGCAACAGGTTCTTATGATGGATATGCAAGGATATGGACAACAGATGGTAAGTTTTTTTTTTTTTTTTTATTCTTCTTTAAAAAGCAGTAAAAAATATTATGTTCTAAATAACTTCAAAAGTTTCATGAAAATATAAAATAATCCTTCAACTCAATTATTTATCATTAATCTTTCCAAGTCGACCATGTTATTCTAACGCTGCCAGAAACTCAGCTCTGCACAGATGTTCTGTGTGGTTTTGGCTAAATAAACTATAAAAATTGCAGTTTTTTAGAGAGACAAAGGAGTTAGCAATAAAGAATGCAATAAATAATTTAAGGACAATGTCATGATAAATATCCTAGTGTTATTTTAGAATGCCATTGGTGTTAATCAGTTTTTCCTCAGAAAGAGCATTGTGATATACCATGTTAAGATAAATAGGTTTAATTTCATGGAATAGATAGGCAACAAGTTGCTGTGAAGTGTTTTTTCTTTCATTTCAAGAAAATCTTAAATATCCACTATATTTTAGCCACAAGTAGAGTAATTGGCTCCAAAAAATAGTTGACTGGAAAGAAATTCAAATCAACTATAAAATAAACATGAATTTCATTCAGCTAATGCCAAACTTTTTTTTTTAATCTTGAAAAGAAATGAAATCCTATGAGGAACTTAAAATAAATATGTTTTGCTCCAGCAGCCTTGTTTGGTGCAATTGCTATGTTAAAAGGAAAAATTTTGGTTAGTGTCTCTTGAAAAAAGTACTTTTTTATTTTAACAGTAGACATAAAATTAATTTTTAAAAAAAAGCTGCTCTATTAAAGTGATACCTGGTTGCATAAAAGTAATGATTATAAGAACCAATTTTTTGGAATTCATTCTTTCCAAAATTTACATCTAACAATAAAGTTGGGTTAGTCCTTGTTCAAAAAAATAAGATTAAGGGAATTAACTTTTGTTCTAATTGTTCTAGAAGTTCCAAAAAAAAAAAAATCCATCTGATGTAGTTTTTTTATCAGCCTCAAAATGACATAACTTTTGAGGGAAAATAAGACAATAGTTGACGTGTCAAGTGAAATCAAATAAAGTCAGTTCACATTTATTGAGCAGCGTCTGTTATTTATTATTAAAGCTAAAATTTATTTTTAAATTTCATTTTACTCTTTCCCTTTTTAACGAGGTGATAGATATTATTTTTCAGTTTCTTACTTGACGGATGCAAGGGAGGGGCGATGGGGGCAATCGCCCCTCCCTTGAGGGAATGTGCACTAGCATTTTTTCTGAATTGTAGTCCTAAAATGCAAGTGTCAACCCTTGTTGATGATGTTAAGAAAAGGAATAGGGTTCGAATCTCCCCTCCAGAAACTTTTCGGAATTGAAGTTTCAGAAAGGCAATTTTTGAGGATCTATGGTGATGGTAGGATAGGAAGTTTGGAAGCCCCGAGCATTTTACGAAATGTAAGTCATAAAGACCCAATTTCAGACACCTCGGGAAATTTCAGGGGGAAGAATGGGTTCAGTGACTATCCTCTGGTATTTTTTCGAAACTGAAGTTTCATAAAAGTGTAATTTTTTTCGACCTTCGGGGGAGGGGATCGAAACGTTCCCTTGGAATTATTGCGAAGTTGAAGTTTTTTAAAATCCAATTTCAAACTCTTTCGAATACCTCTTTCAACAGAAAAGGAAAGGAGTACTTTAAGAAACCTCGTTGGCTAAATCTGTATCTTTTAGATGCTTTAGATGAAAAACATGTGACACCCCTTTCCTCGCAAGCATGTATAAATCAGATGCGCAATGAGAGGTTAGTTCAAAAATCAACCGCTCCCTCCTTGAAAACTTTCTGGATCCATTCTTGTTCTTACTATTTGTTGTTTTATAATGCAGGTCGACTTGCTAGTACTCTTGGACAACACAAAGGCCCTATTTTTGCTTTGAAATGGAACAAAAAAGGAAATTATATTCTCAGCGCAGGTGTTGATAAGGTAAATATTTTATTGTTACACATTTGATTAATCTTTTGGTCTAATTCTTTTATCCTTTCCGGCACGAGACCTTAACATTTTTGAAATATAGGGAAAAAGCACTATAAGTACTTGATCACCAAGAGATGTATTTTACAATTGAAAAAAAATAATAATAAAAATAATTTTTGCAGGAAAAGTTATGTTATTCATTCAAAAATAAATTTAAATCTTTTACAATTATGTAATTGAACACCTAGGCTGTTTCAGAGCTCTGTTTGTGTCAGAGTAAATTAAAAAATTTAATATTTTATGAAAATCCAATTGTAAGTTGCGACATCAGAAAAAGCCATGTTTGTAATGCCACCATCCGTGATTGTTGAAAAGAACAAAATTCTTCCACTGCAACAGTTTTTGCGGTTTCAAAGAAAAGAATTTTTTTAAAGAAAATTCTTAATTGGTGTCTTTTTTTTGTAACCCACAGCTCCAGAAGGGGTTAAAAAAGGGGGAGGGGGAGTACTTCTGTGCCATTAATTTTAAATTTTATTTGAATTATATGCATTTGTATTTAAATTTGTTAAAAACCTTATCATGAAAGTTTTTGGTTCAGTAATATTTGAAATATAATGGTTGTGTTATTTTGAAAACTAATAATTTATAGTTCATATTTTCATTTTTAAATTTCAATTAATTAATAACAGAAGTTTCTAAAAGTCTTTTCCAAAATAAATGAATAAATAAAATTCCAATAAAAAAGTCATGAATGTTTCACACCAAGGGGGGAATGTAGTTTGAACTTATTGTTATAAACTTTGAAAATATTCTTTCAGTTGTCATTGGTTTTCATTTGTATTTATTTGTTCACATTTCATGTAATGCCTATGTTTGCCTTTTCAGACAACCATAATTTGGGATGCTAGCACCGGACAGTGTACTCAACAGTTTGCTTTCCATACAGGTAATTGAATTACATATTGTTTAGGTTACTCTGAACTTCATCTACCTTATCATCATCTTTTTAACCATGTCTTTTATCTCAGAGTTATTGTATAATCTGAAATTTTTACATCTTTAGTTCAATGGAAGACTTACTAACAAGCAGTTCATTCTTTTTGTTTTGAAGTTTTAAGTAACGATCTCGTTATAATGTTTTCAGATTTTGTTTGACTACATTATCTTGAAATAGTGGTAGACAGTTCTCTTTTTTTTTTTGAATATTAGGAGGAGAGAACAACATCATGATACACAAAATTGCAAAATATTTTTCAGCTGCTTTTTTCAGAATGACTTATGACAAAAATCCCTCTTTTAATGCAAAAAGGGGCCTGGGCTACAAAACCAAAGTTGTGGAGTCTGATTTCGGGGTAAAGGAGTCTACGGCTTTAAAATTTCAGGAGCCGTAATTACGTCATATTCCCTCCGACTCTGCATCCCTGGATTGGCATTTAACATTGACTATCATTATTTATGATATAGCTTTTTGTGATAAGTATCAATTTTGATCGCAACTTTTGGGAGAAATCACCTTTTCTCCTTCTCCTCACATCACTTTACTTTCTATCTGAGCATTTTTGTTTGCCGAATATGACAGGGTACATAAGTAATACTCTATTTCATATTCTGATACATTTATATTTCTTTTATTTGATGATATTTTATTGAATTTTATTTAGCCCCTGCTCTTGATGTGGACTGGCAGACAAACACAAGCTTTGCCTCTTGTTCAACTGATCAATGCATTCATGTATGCAAGCTTGGTGTTGAAAAGCCCATAAAAACATTTACTGGGCATACGGTGAGCTATTTATAATTATTTTGCAGTCAACAATGGGGTGGTTTCCTTCAGTCAAAAGTACTACTTTTAGTCACTGAAATGGATAGCATGAGCCAAAAAAAAAAAAAAAAAAACTTGAACCCAGAAAATCCTTTCATTTTCCCAACAGTTATTTTTTAATTAATTTTTTTAAATGTCCGATTTTTCAAACAAGACCTGGTCTTGATGACGTCACAAATGACACTCTGGCACATTTTGTACCGCGTTTCGACGTAATGATAATCAAGAAGCGAATTAAAATTGCACTCTACGCTTGCTATCAACCATTACGTTGCCAATACACATGAGTAAAGATGCAAATTAAATATTTAGCTCTGTGAGAGTGGCAACATAGAATGGCATTTCATCATTTATGATGTCATCTCCAAGAAATGTAAACAATGAAAGCTCATCGATTTTAATAATTTTTTTTAAATATTAAACAAATTATTTAAAAAATGCTCAGATTCTATGTTTTTAAACATGCTCTTTCAGAAAGAAATTTTGGAAACGACCACATTGTGTAATTAAGTAGTTTATTATATTGTTCATTTCAAAAATTTTTCTCAAAAGCAGTCAATGCAATTTTAAACCTTGCCATTATGCTTTGGAAATTATTGAATCAAAATACATAAATTCCTCGATGTTGTAGGGTGAGAGGTGATATGAATGCTGTTTAAATGTTTGAAAATAAGATCTCCTGTTTGAAAATTTGATTCCATGTTTGTTAAATTAAAATAGTGTTTAAGTTTTGTGTTTCAAATAAGTTGCAATTGGAAGCAAGTTTTATTTTCCGATAATAATATAGCTTTTTCTTTCTTCACAATTTCAAATATTAGAATGAAGTCAATGCTATAAAGTGGGATCCACAAGGAATATTGCTAGCTTCCTGTTCTGATGACATGTCTCTCAAAGTAAGTTGTCATACATATGTTTTTTTTTTTTTTTTGGTTGATTAAATTTTGAACTTTAGAAGATGGTATCATTTAATGCCTTTTGTCAAAATTTATGTTTACTTTCATGGGTTTAGAACTTGAAAGATGAGCATTTTAGTTAAAATAATTATTCTTTACGTCCGACATGTGAGTTGCTCAGAAGCCAGTGCTTTTACTATTTTAGTAATTTATTGTTCTAAAAATATACATTATAACCATTCAATATAAAAGCGATGTATGAACATAGAACACATTTCATCAAAACTTTAATAAAAGTAAAAGCATTTTGAACACATTATTTCTAAATGTTTTCACTTTAAAAATATTAATATCAGAAAAATGTTTGCTGTAAAGTTTAAAATTAATTTAAAGCATAATTATCTACTACATTATAAGAACTTGGTTTAAAGGAAATACGTTGAAATGCCTTGAATTAATCTATCCGGGAGTATGCCAATATCAGTTTTGTCAAGGACTTTAGAAGAGTCAGTGCTAATTGCATCTGACTACTTACAATCTCTCAAAGCTGAGGAAATTTTGCTATTCTGACAATGTAAATTTGTGGTAACTTGACACATATCTAGGCTTGCCAGATGTCCCAGTTTGACCGGGACAGTCCCGGTTTTCAGACAAAATCCCGGTGTCCCGGCCGTTTTACTTGACGTCCCGGAAAAACTAAAATTGATTACTGATGACCAAAAAGGTCTAAAAATATTAAACCGTGAAGGATTGTTTAAGATAATTGCTTTATCATTTGTAACATTGACTTGTAAAATTAATACCGGGTTTGCTTGTGAGGATTTTTACAAGGTTAAAACTAAAAAAGACTGTCTAAAGAAGTATTATAAAATGAAAAGTCTATCTAAATAATGTTCAATTTTTTGTTCCTCATTCAAAGTGTTGTTTCAAACTAAAATAAATTGTAAATATGTATATCTAAGAAGTGAAATGTTCAAATTTTATCTGTTTAAGTCATTTTTAATATCCCTGTTTTAGGTTCATAATTAGTAACCATTTATTCATAGCATTGAGAGCAAAATGCCCTATAAAACACTCAAAAAATCAGCCACAGGTGTGTAACCTTTTGAATACTAGTGACACTGAGGGAGGGGGGCATTCCGGTGTCCCAGTTGAACATTTCAGAAATCTGGCAAGCCTACATATACCCATGTTGATTCAAGTAAATCAAATATGTCCGTTGAAGAAACAATATTCATTACAAACAATGGATACAAAACTACTAGAAGACAGACTAAAAGTAGAGCCGTTGGTCTGTAATTTTCAACATCACTGAGAATTCCTTTTCTATGGATAGGAAAAATTTTGCATTTTTAAAAATAAAGTAGGATAACGTATTTGCAGTAATAAAAAAGAAGTTAAAAGCACTAGGAAGTATATCAGTGAACTATTCATTGCATGCTTTAATAACATAAGTGGAAATAAAATTAATACCAAGCATTAGAGTTACTGAGGTTTTTAATAAAATGTAATGTTGATGTAAAGATATCTGTCAGAAGAACTTATCTTGCATCTTTTAGGAATAAAAAGGGGGCTCCACATGTAACCCCCCAAAACATGTGTCTTTTTTTTTTTTTTTCAAATTTTCATTTCCATCATTTAATTTACTTTTATTGTAATGTATAATTAATGCTGTAGTTGGTGGAGGGAGAGGATGCCAAATTACAAAATATATGGCTTATTGTTGTAATAATACTTTTAATTTAAAATAAATTGGTTTTAAACCACTTTTTTATTAATGAAGTAAATGTCTGGTTTTTGGATTAATTCAGAAATAATTAATCTAAGCTGTCCGTGTTTGCTGTACTAAGAATTCATTCATCAACTGAGACATCTACCCTGTAAAAAGTTGCATTCCCCCCAAAATATTTTTTACAACTCCAAGAAGGTATATAGTACATATCTCATTATGTGCTGGATCAATTATTCCTGTTTTAAATTACACATTTCTATAAAGAATTGAATATTTTTAATACAAGTGTTCATATTACAAATGTTTATAGCTACAAATGCAGTCCAATGAATGACTTTTGTATTCAAATTCTTTAAAAAATTTTAAATGAGCAAAATATTTTTTAACTAGCTTGCTTTGAGGGTTTTTTTTTTTTTTTCCAATCTGGTTTTTGTGTGTGCAATTTTATTAAAATTAATTACAACATTTTTTTTTTTTTTTTTAAGATTTGGAATATGAAGCAAGATACTTGCGTCCATGATCTCCAAGCACACAACAAAGAAATATACACAATTAAATGGAGTCCTACTGGTCCTGGGACTAACAACCCAAATATGAATCTTATTCTTGCTAGGTATTTAAATTTTCTTACTTTATTTTCTTTTTAGAATTGTATGATTAACTGCACAATAATAAAGTACATCTATTGAAATGGGCAGAATGTATGTTTAAGATTAAATTCAAGCTCCAATAAACTGTGTTAAAATTTTGAAGTGCTAGAGAAGCTAAATTTAATGAAGAAAGTAGTATCTTCATTGTTCGTTTTGAGGAACTGAATTTTAGAATTAGACTTGGGCCTTCTTTAAAAAAATCATCATTTTCAAAAATTGACCAAGTCATAGTTCTTTAAAAATTAACTTTCTTTCCCATGCTTTTGTTGCAAAAAAATTTAATTCTGTCCCCCCCCCCCCTCTCCCCAGAAACTAAACATTGACCTTTTTTCTTAAAATTAACGCTTCTTGTCTTATAGTTTTACTAAATAGTTTTCATTTTTCAGAAAAAAACTTTATCCTCACTTTTTTTTAACCTTTTACATCAGCAATTTTTAAAGTTGCATTTTTTTTTTTTAGCAGGTCAACTTTTATGTATCTTAAATAATTCTGTCAAAAAAAAACTACCAATTGCTTTTTAATGCTGACTTTAAATTGAGTTATTCAAATGTTTCTAATTTTTCTTTTTAAAACTGATCTTTCGTTTTTGCTTGCGTTGCTGCTGTAACTGTAGCTTGTTTTTTATTTGTTTATTATTTTTTTCTATGATTTCCTACTACCCCTCATCTATATTGTTTCACCTTGATTTTAAAAGACTTTATGCCTTACTTAGCCTACTATAAGCCAGGGTTGTTTGGTTTAAACCTATTGGTTTTTTTAAAAAAACCATGCGGTTTCGGTTTTTTTTAAAAATGGTTTTTTTAAAAAAAAAAGCCAAAAAAAATTCCATTTTACAAGTTTACATTGATTTCCCCACACATATTGAAAAATGCAAAATTCCATTTATGCCAAGTTCCTAGCTAAGTTGCAGAGATAAATACTAAAATTGCAAAGTTGCTTCTTCAAAATGTATTACAAGCTTTAATCGAAAAAAAATATTAATATATTTTTTATTTCATATATGTGCCATAAAGCAGATTTCAGTCAACTTCCATCATTATGCTTAATTTGCATGATTAGTTAAGATTTACTAAGGATTGAATCTTTTATTGTAGATGCAATCCATTATATTGCTCATTCCTGTTGCAGGGGTGTGATATTTTTGCCCATTTATTTGCACTTTCCTGGAATTTTAACTTTGACTTGTAAGGTAATCAACAGTCTAACTTAATTGTTTGCACCTAAAATTTAAGATTTGTTCTGCAGGTGAACACAAATAATATTATTTGAATCAAGTTTTTAAAAAAAGTTTATACTTCACGTATATAACGTTTTTGGCAAAAAAAAAAAATTTCTTCAAATAGAATTTGCTACACATTTATTTGTTCTAAAGAGTTTGCATTTAATATTTTTTAAACTTCAATGCTGGATGCAACATGTATGCCAGTAAATAAGCTGTAATTTAAGCCATGTTACACCAATTTTTGTATTTTTGATTTGGTTCTTTGTTTTAGCGATAGTCGATATCTTTTCCAAGTCTTTCCAAAATAAGAACAGAGTCGAATATAGAGCAGCACTTTTTTTTAAAACTTTGTCAGTACAACAGCAATCGATTTTTTGACTGTTCAATCATGTACTGTTGTACATTTTGCTTTACTTCAATATTTGCGACATTGTGTATATAAAAATCAGCATTATGTAAGATCAGAAAGAAAAAATATGAAAATTGTTCTTTTGAAAAGATTATGCTTAAAAATATAACTTTTACCTTTATTCGATAATTATTCATATTATGTTGGTTTTATAAAGTTTTTTTCTTGGATCTTCATTATATTTTATCTTAACCCTCATCACAACCACTTCTTGAAGTATTTCGTATCATAAAGGGTCTATATATACATGCATACTAATATGTTAATCAAGTCAAACATTTCAATCAATATTTCCCCGCAGAAAGCTATTTTAATTATTTAATTTAGTTTCAAGATTTTGTTCTTATCTCTTTAATTAATCAAGAAATTAGGTATAATGTGACTATTGAATAACTGTTAATTACATGGAACCTTAATTACCTTCCGAAAATTAATTGTTTTTCTCTCAAATAGTATTTAAACCAAAAAAAAAAAACCGGTTTAAACCAAAAAAACCTGGTTTAAACTAAAAAAACTGTTTTTTTGGGGTTTTTTTTGAAAAAAAACCGGTTTTTTACTAACCCTGCTATAAGCACATAGAAACCACTGCATATACATTTTCAGAAATAGGGTAATGGCACCAGAAACAGACATGCTAAAGACATTGCTCTCAGGTTAACTCAATTTGCCAAGTTTTTAAATGTATTTAGATTTTTTAAACTATTTTTCTCTCATGCAACTACATCTCATCCAACATTTGGCAACTTCTGGGTTATCTGAATTCGTTAATTCTATTTTTATTTGCTCAATTTCAAAAAAAAGTCTAACCCCCCAGTAACAGACACTCAGTGCCAGATCTAGGAATTTTCCGAGGTGGGACAAAACTTCAAAATGCCCCCCCCCCCCCAAACACACACTTCCATCTTACTTTGAATTTTTCCATCAAGTTACATTTTCTATTTTTAATAAACTGTAAAGAGTGGTATAGTTTGATTAAAAATTGATTTTTACTAAAAATCTTGCTATGAACAATTTTTTTGTTAAAACAGAGATGTACCGTAACTGCGTTTTCGCTGCAATGGAAAGACCATCCTCAAAATCACAACCTGTATTGAATAAGGAATACAAGTAGTTACTGAAAGGGAAATGCTAGAATTCAAAGGGGCTCCTACGGGGGGGGGGGGTCATGGCAGAGCCATGAAACTATTGAAATTTTCAGAGGAGTTAATTCTACAGGATTTTTATCTTATTCTGGGGACTTGTTCTTGGGTGTTGCTCCGTAGCATTAGAAGGGGTGCACAAGGCCGTCGCTTGGTCATAAAACTAGGCAGAGGGGGAAAAGGGTATGCATTTTTCAGCCCCTTAATCATGACCCACAGGTTGGGAACCCCTGCTTAAAATAGATACACTGTTTTTAATCATTTTACATGATGCAATTTCATAAACATGTTTTCAATAATTGAATTTTTCTGTGATAAATGCATGCATTTGGCTGTGGTTTTGATCTCTTTTTTTATTTTTTAAGTGCGTCTTTTGATTCTACTGTTCGCTTATGGGATGTAGAACATGGCTCTTGCCTGTACACATTGACCAGACATACAGAACCCGTCTACAGTGTTGCATTCAGTCCAGATGGAAAATATTTAGCAAGTGGTTCATTTGACAAATGTGTTCACATATGGTCAACACAGGTAACTCATAAATATATTATAATGCCAATATGTAATATTCTTCTAATATAATTTTAAAAGTTAGCAACATTGAAGCTTTTTTTTATAGTTGAATTTAGGTTTTTAAGTAATTTAATCATTGCTTTCTCTAAAAACCACTGTTAAAAAGGATTCCAACAGATAAACTTTCTCTGATAAACATACTATTTTTACACGTGGGAAATACTTACTCGTTATATCTTCATACAATTGTGCCTTAGATCACTTATTTACTTAAAAAAAGAAAAATTTATCACTTTAATTTGTTGCTTTTGAATTTTATTTGCTACTTCCGAACTTTTTCAAATATTTAATTTATCAAGACATAATTATTTTGCTCTCCTCACATTGTTGAGACTTTAGCCTAAACATTCTCAGCCTTTACAGACTACGTGTTATACGGTATACATTACCTTGCTGTATACATACTATAATTGTATTCTGTATTGTACTGTATTTTTGTTTATTTTTCTTATATTCAATGTAAACTTCAAAGTATTTTGTATAATACAGTCAATTCGCGATAACTCAAACATTACTATTTCTCAAAGTTTTTATCAAGTTCCTTTGTCTTTAACTCCATGCTAATTAATCTCAATATCTCGAAGTTAACTTCTTTTAACTCAAAGTTTTTTCAAAGATGACATTTATTTTGAAAGAACGAAAAAAAAAGAGAAAGAAAGAAAGAAACAAGTGACTATGAGAGAAAAATTCTTTCACCTTCACTTGCAATTCCTGACTTCTAAACAAAGGAGAACACCTGTTGAGCCCATGTGCAATAAAGGAGTTACACATGCGGAATGAGTTTAGCTTTTTTTTTTTTTTTGTACTGTACTGTTTACATTCAGACATGTTGCTGGACTACAAATCTGCTTTTAAGCTGTCAAGTCAACTGATTGTACCTTTATTCAAAGGCTGACCTAAGTTAACATGTGTTCCCTTTCATTCTTTAGTTTGATCATTTACTGATGAGTTCTTAAGAGAGATAGAGAGTGAGTTTTCTTTACTATTAAAGATGTCTAAGCGAAAGCTAAAAACCTTGGATTTAGAAAGTAAAGTAAATCTTATTTATGACATTGAAAGGAATCCAACTATGAAAAAGAAAGATCAGCTCTGAAACATAGAATAGCTCCAAATACTCTGTCAACGATATTGAAAGAAAAAGAGAAACTTCTAAAGCGGCACAAATCCATGAATCGGAATTTGAAATGAATGAAGATGTGCACCTTTCTTGAAGTAGAATCAGCTCTATTCAAGTGGTTCCAGTAGTATCGAAATCAAGACCATGCCATTTCTATGAGTAGACTAGAAGACCCAACAGACGTTCTGTTCAATCTTTGTAAATTAAAAAGTAAAAATTTTAATAAAGTACGAAGTTTTTGAACCGTTTTGTTGAAGAAAATAAGTAAAAAGAAAATGTTTTAAGCTGCTTGGTGTCAGAATGCGTATATTTATTACAACTTGATTTATCTAATGCCCACTGAGCAGTTCTTTAATAAACTATATTTTTGTACTTGATGGTTTGTTCCTTCAGCCATACTCAAAGGATAAAAAGCGTCCTCATATATTAAGTGTAAAAAACTAACTACCCATCTAGAACAAACGGAAAATCCCGCTGTAACATCCCCCAAATTAAAAATAATGAAACAATTGAAAGGATCTTGTTTAAAAAAATTATAAAGGTAAAAACAGTTCTCTGAATAAGCGAAAATCACTCATCCCTCCCCCTCCCGATGTAAAATAAACATTCTTCAACTAAAATGACCAAAAACTCTTTTAAAACGAAAAACAATTCTTTGAAATTTGAAATATTTCGCCAACTAAACAAAAAATACAATAAATTACATTAACAGTAGCTTTAAAACTTAACCAAATGATCACGCAACTCTATTGTTTATAGCCTAAGTCGCCAAGCCACCACGTTACTGTAATTCAGCCAATCAGTGATCGAAGCCAACTCCGACTGATTAGCGGTCCCATCTTTTGAACAACAACTTTTAAAACTTCATATATTGCCTAATTTGTTCTTTCCACTAAAGATAAAGATCTTCCACTGCACTGATCTTTTGTGTACAGAACTATCCCTGTTGTAATTTATCTGGACGAAATAAAATTTGTTTCCTCTGCAAATTCCATCATCTTTTCCTTTAATAATGTACTGATTAGTTAGATAATCCTTAAAGTATTCTTGACATTGGTGCCAAAACTCAGATAGATTTCGGCCGAGAAAGAATGAGCCGCGAAAAATGTTGCTAGGTACAGTACTTTCTGATCATTTGGTTAGGAAAACCTAAAGCGTCAATCAGGTCACATGGTTCAATTACGACGACAGAACACACGTTTTGCGTGAACCCCTTCCGGTACTTACTTAACCCCTCCGGTACTTAAAACATATCTCAGAACCTAAAATCGTAGCTTTCAAGAGAAATGAAGGCTTCACTCTCTCTCTCTCTACGTTTTATCTTTTCTCAATTGACATATCACAGTAGAAAATTTCATTACAAAAAGCAGAGCTGGCTTTCTTATTGTCCTTTGGCAACGGGTTAAATATTTATTTCAGTACTCGCTCAATAATAGGTTAAAATAAATATTGATCATTTGGGAGATATAACCATCCAATGAGTAAATTAATTAATTAATTAACAAAAACGTTTCTGATTCGATCCATCGCGCTTCGAAACCATGCTCGCCGTAACTTAATTACACACAAAAAATTTGATCAAAATCGGTCCAGCCGTTTAAAAGCCTTATGGGGACAAACGTCCGCACAGAAGATTTTTATATATTAAGATGTTTGCTGTGTGAGAAAGCAACGAACTTTGCTATATTACTGAACAAGGAAAATATCCATGCCAGTGCTGGATGGCTGGAGAAGTTCAAGAGCAGACACATCTTCATCTTCAGAAATCTTCACGGAGAATCCAAAACTATTCCCCAAGAAGTTTGCAATAAATGGATAAATGAAACACTACCACATTTACTGCAAGGATATAATGAAAATGATGTCTTTAAGATTGACAAAATGGGTTTATTTTTTAAATGTCTTCCAAACAAGAGGATGTTTAAAGATGAGTGTTGTTCCGGTGGGAAAATGAGCAAAGAACGTCTGACTGTTCTAGTTTGTGCAAATTCATCTGAGACTGAAAAACTGCTTTTATTAGTTGTTGGAAAATACCAAAATCCACTTTGCTTTAAGAATGAAAATGTGTCCTCTAGATTACAGATTCAATAAAAAGGCATGGATGACGTCAAGTTTATTTGAAGAATACATACAAAAGTTGGGTCATAAATTTAGTGCAGAAAAACGAAAAGTGATGGTTTTTGTGGATAAATGTCCTACACATTGCGATGTACAAAATTTGAAGTCTGTAAATCTGCAGTTTCTACCGCCAAACACTACAGCATTTTGCAACCGATGGATCAAGGTGTCATAAAATGTTTAAATCAGGCATATAGAAAGAGGTCTATCGCAAAAACAATTAACGCCATTGAAAACAATTCAAGCACATTCAAGATGGATGTGCTAGAAGCTATGAGATTGCTTTCTAGTGCCTGGAACAATGGCATTTCGAAAGATACAGTAAAAAATTGTTCCCTAAAGTGTGGCTTCTTCAAATGAGCACACAGTGATCCTGTGCTCATGGAAGGAAACGAACAAATACTGATCGCGGAAGAAGAGAGTGAATACTCTGATGAAGATGAAATATCAGAGGTGCCGGTCCCTAGCATTTCAGAAGCTTGTTCTTCTCTTGAGATTCTCCAAAAGTATATAGAGAGTTGAGACGGTATAGACGTCGCTGTGTTTAAATGATGGACAGTTTTAAGAAAATATGATTTAAAAATAAAAAGCAAGATTTGCTTTTGATTTTTTTCTCTCAATATTTTTGATTAAACTGTGCAATGGCAATTAAAAACTTTTAAATTCTGTAATTTTGTCCGATATGTGTACATATTAATTAAAATATTTGATGGTTTTTAATATTGAAATGTCGAAAACCGTAACTAGCGTTAAGGCGAATAAGTCCCTTTAGACTCGAGTTATTGCGAATTGACTGTATATGATCTCGAATTTTCAAAAAGTCTAAGACAGCCCTACATGATTTATCAATGACTATTTAATTTTGTTTTACAAGCAGTTTAGTTGATAGATAATAAGATATTTTCTTATCAATAGACCGGTCAAATAATTCACTGCTACAAAGGAACTGGTGGTATTTTTGAAGTTTGTTGGAACTCAAGAGGTGACAAAGTTGGTGCTAGTGCTTCTGATGGAAGTGTAAGTTTATTGCAATATTAAAAAGTAGTTTTTAAGTTTCTTATGTTTTCTCTAGCTTTTTTTGTGATTTTTTTTTATTGTACTTCTGTTTTTTATTGTGAAGTGTTGTATATCATACTATAGATTTTTTTTTATATACGAAAAGCAGTCGTCTCTTGCTAATTCAAGCTTCAACTTTCATAGCTTTACTTTATCAAGGTTTTTTACATATATTTATGTGATATTTGTAACATTAATATGTCTGATTTTCCCTTATTTTGTCCAAATGTTATAGTGATTTAAAATGACCTTTGTGCATACAACAATTCAAAGTGAAAATTTGTAAATTCCTGCTGACACTTGTTTCAAAGTTGTAATGAATTCCTTTTTCAATGCAAAAAATGTGTTAATAGATGTAAAGAAATTTGACAAATGAGGCAGTGAGAAGTAGGGGTGCGACATCGATGTCGATGTTTTTGAAACATCGATGTTTTACTTTCGATATTTTAGGAACATCGTTTTTGGTCCAATATTTTTTCGATGTTGATGTTTTTTTTTTTTTTTTTTAAATTATAATAAAATTTCTCACAGAGATGCAACATCAATTGAAAAACATGCAAAACAGGCTCAGATATATACTGAATCCACATTACTTGGAAAATAATATAGAAAAAAATCAAAGAAAGTAAATCGGCTGCTGTCGGTGTTTAGATTATCTGAAATTTCCAAAAACCATTTCTGCTTCAACGGAGTAATGAATGCATTCAAAATAAACATAGGGATTTTTTTCAATGATATTATAAACATAAACGAAGCGGTGGCAGGAAAACTTCCTCCTGTCTGATTTATTTTTTTTTTCTACTGACTTGCCAAATATTGAGGATTATAATACTTATTGGTTTTCCCCAACAGTTCGTCCCCATTTTACTTACAATTTGTGTTTAATTATGTAGCACTAACAGTACAACACATTTTTTTTTTCTTAAAAAATAGTTGTTAGAATTAATTCTGTATTTATAGTATAATTTGCACAACTCTGTCTCATCATTCAACTGGCGGTAAGCGCTATGATACATTTTTTCTTAGATTCATTTTTGATGTAGATTTAATTTTAGTTTTATTCAGTTTGAAAATATTTTCTTAGCATTATACTAGTTTATATTAATGGTTGCATGTCTTACTATCAGTTTTACTTCCTTTTACAAAAAAGGAAGTATTTCATTCGCGAAAAAAATTTCATTCAAAATTCGGCCTTAATTTCCATTTTGCTCACCCCTGAATTAATGTTGAGTTTTTTTTTCAACCCGATCACACGCGAATAAGTGCCTAAGAACGTATGAACATTCGAAATATCCGTTTTGACATTTCCCGAGTTAATTACAACGACTTTTCTCGTGATGTCCGCATGTGCGTGTGTATGTATGTCGCAGAACTCAAGAACGGTATGTCCTAGAAAGTTGAAATTTGGCATGTAGACTCCAAGTGGGGTCTAGTTGTGCACCTCCCATTTTGGTTGCTTTCGGGTGTTTTTAAAGGGATCTTTTGCCCCTTTTTTTGGGGGAAATCATTGTTAATTTCGATGTATACTCAAGTGGTTTTATAATTTGGCGGACACTTGGCGATATATCGCCAGTCTTTTGGTCGCCAAGTTTGTCGCCAACTTGGCGAAAAACTTGGCGGTTTTTTTTTTTTTTTAATTTGGTTTTAATTTGGCCACTGGTGGTGATATTTAGAGAGTAAACTATTGAATTACATTAAAATTGCGAATAATGGGAAAATGACATTAAAATTGGAGTAAAAGGAAGTCATGTGATGCACACATCAACTCGTTTATTATTTTAGTATCGAGATGTCCCAAAATCATTCTTATTAAATTGTATACATGACTTGAGAGAGGTTCTGTATTGTCAATATGACCTTCGGCTGTTTAGAAATTTTTTAAATAATAGCTATAATTTAACGAATTGACGCAATGCCAAAAGAGTTTACTGATCTACTAAGAAACATTTTTTTGAGATAATCATTTATGTAAATCTGCAGTGTAGTACATTCAAAAATGTATGTTATATATTGATAAAAAGATCGATGTTTTATAACATCGATGTTTGAAAACATCGATGTTTTTTGGTCGATGCATCAATACCATCTATGTTTTAATTTCTAACATCGATATTTTGAAACATCGATGTTTTGCCATCGATGTCGCACCACTAGTGAGAAGCTAAGGGATGTAAGTGGACATTTTCAAGATTTAAGTAAAACGCCTTTAAAGATAAGGTCCTAGGTAGGCTTTCATTATAAAGTTTTTCTGAATCATGCTGTATAACAGCACCTACCATTACTACTGGTACTATCTCTTGTCCCAAGACAGGGTAGAGGATCACCTACTATTTTACTGGTTATCTCCAGATTTTTAATTTTGCCACTTACATCCCTTTGTTTCCAACTGCATCAGATATGCCTTTACATCAATGGTTCCCAACCTTTTTCCCCCTTGGGAACCCCTCCCAAACTCCGAAAGAAGTTGGCGAACCCCTTGGGTACTAGGTAATAAGTAACAAGCAAAAAATAAAGCGTGCACACATGGACAATAAAATTTGGGAGACTTTTTTTAAGTTTGATGCTGCTCCATAGTGAACAACAAGAACGAAAACATAATTACAAAATTTAGAATTACAAATATTGCTACGATCTAAAATGATCACTAAAAAATGAATGCCAAACAAATTCACCAAAAAAAAAAACTGATTATTCTGCATTGAGTTTTTATCAACTTTGAAAAAAAAAAAAAAATTAGAGTGGAATTTTTGTGGAAAAAAGAGGCTCAAAGTTTGGAAATTTTTCTGACACAAGGTTATATTTACCTCTATTACTAAATCAGAAGTCAATTAAAAAATTATCTTTCAGGGAGCTGCTTCAGATTAAGCAAATGAACTTTTTTCTTCCAGTAAAATGAGAAAGATCTCTAGGTTTAAGTCTTCTTGAAAAGTACTACTAGCCTAGCTGTTTCATAAAGATATACTGTGTACGTTAATCATTTGACTACTGAAGAATTTTCTTGTAATTATGCTATAGGGGCGGAGTAGAATGCGTATATTGAAAAATAATAAAGCATCTATTTTTCAATAAATGCATTTAATCTAATTTTAACACAAAAGGTGATTTTTAACAAAACAGATATTTTTAATCTCACCTACAACAAGAGAAATTTTTTACGCAAACTCTTTATTTACATATAGCACAAATTAAGTTGCATGGTTAAAATCCGTTGAATATTTTTTTTTACTGCGTAAACCTCACACTGCCAGACTTTCACCCACTAAAAGTTACTAAAGTAATTAACTTTCCATCCTTCCTGTGGTATTTTTGGGTTGCTAGCCATTCTTTTTCTTTTTTGAGATTGAACCTCGAAGTGAATTGTAGTCTATGTAGTGTGAAAATTATAACAACAAACAACAGCGCGATCTCACTTCTATGCATTTTTGACTCAACACATGAGAAGGGCAGTAGCTCTTCATCGGACTCAAATGGAAAAGAAACGAAACATCAAAATATTTCAGATGCTCACATATGCTCCATGTAATATTTTCATCAAGTTTAATCAACCTTCCCGATAAAAAACATCTGAGGATTGAGGAAACGAATGCTTTCAAATTCTTCCATCTGTGGACATTGTATTCATAAGTAGAGCTTTTTCAGCATGGCTTCAGGAGTATCATTCTCAAGCGCTAAAACCGGCGCTTTGCAATGACGGAATAAATTCTTTAAATGTAAAATGTGTCAGCAAGTATGCAAATATTTTCATGTTGAGACTATAGAATGTGCGAGAGACAAATGAATAAAAAAGGAGCAAAATTTGCTTGAAACCGCTTAAACATGAGACTTCATCAGAAACAGGCATGTTAAAACTCTGCCATTACAATATTTTTTTCTGCAACCCCCTGGCCAGAGGGTATTTGGATCCGTTAACGGACCCTTCACAAAAATCCGATCAACCAAAACGGACCTTTCACAAAATTTTGATCAACCAAAACGGACCCTTCACAAAATTGTGATAAACAAGAACGGATCTTTCACAAATTGTTTATTGAAAGATCAAATCTGAAAGCAAAATAACGCATATTTCCGTATGTAAAACTAATAATTTTTGGAACCTTTTTACAAGTCAAATTAAAGGGATCAGCTTATATAAAATCTGCTAATTTTGCAAAGAAAGAAAAATCGGCACTCTTGTGATGCTCCTGCAAGCCATAAATAATTGCTACTGCCAAATAAATATAATGCTTATTGTTTGTATCTCGGAAAGAAATTAACAGCTGAAAAAAAGTTTGGTTTTAAATAATATTGTTTGTTTTATCACATCTAATTAGCAGCGGTGTTGTTGTAAACTTTTCTGAAAAGGCGTTGGTAAGCACTTTTGGTGTTGTTGTAAACTTTTCTGAAAAGACATTGGTAAGCACTCGGATAGCATTAGATAGGACTCTAAAATGCAATTTTAAAATAATTTTATGAAAAATATTTCTTTTACAAGCCGTTTTTATACTTTTGATGCCTTCACTTTGAGAATTGTGATCTTTTTACATCTGCTATGGGAATCCGATATTTTGAATTTTTGATGTTTAGTATACTTTGTTAAGAGGTAAACAAATAAGATCTCTTTTTATTTTTGTTAAAATCATGGATTTATAAGTTTTAGACGAAATTCTGTGCTTCACTTTACTATGTATTAAGAGTGTCGTGGGTCAAAAAGTTAAAACTGAACCCTTGTCTGAATTTAATTTTTTTGTTACAGTTATTTTAAATATCATATGGAAATATTTCCAGTATAATTTAACGTAATGTAAAATGGTAGATAAATATTGATACTTGAGAGAGCGATGCCGCCCCCCCCCCCCGCCAAATACTAGCAAAACACCCCAGAATGATATTCTCAACATAGAAGAAGGAAACACTTAACTTTAAGTTTAAATGATGCAGTTTGTGCCATCTCTAAATTCTAAAATTTCGTTTTAACAAAAAAAAGGTTTATATATATATATATATATATATATATATATATATATATATATATATATATATATAATAATAAAAGTGAAAAATATTGAAAAGACCACACCAAGAGCCCATAGATGCGCAACGCAGCAAAACTAAAAAGCCAAGTAAATATAAAATTAAGCAAACAGAATTACAAATATTAAACAAATTATAAATAACAAAAGATGATAAGAAGGAAAAATGCAAACAGCTATTAAGTAGGAATAGATAAAGAGTGAATCCAGAGCTCATCAGCCGTGGAGGATTCATTAATTATGGTCAAAAGACCAAAATTTTAACTATAAACTAGAAGAGAATGTTTAAGCTCCAGTACATGTAATATAGAGTAACAATCGGCAAACGCACCACTTGCTAAGCTAAAAACATTAAACTAGAGCTCAAACCTAAAACTAAAAGCAGGGGGTTTCGCCTCGACTAATTAGGAAAACAAGTGCCGATAATTAGCCTTCCACGGGACAGTACCTGCCAATAACAAAATTGTCTTACCTTGAAATCCGCATAAACAAATCATGTCCGTTGTTCAGCCTGATAAAAAAGCCAATCCATTCGTCAACAAAACATTAAAAACATAAAATTATATCCGGAAAACGGTCCATAGACATACCAGTCGCCTGTTTCGCACGTGTAAAAATTTATCCACCACGGTGATTCATAAAAAATGGTTTGTCACGGTTGTATCATACATTTACACAGTTAAACAGTTTCAAAGGAAGCGAAATGTTCATCGAAGGCTATACTTAAGCAGATGTTTTCAACTAGATTTTTAGGGAAGTTATTATTAAAAAGTAGGTTTTTGAGTACTGAAATTTCTTGCTTAAATGCAGGAATGGTATTGCAAATTCTTATAATTCTGATAGCTTGCGAAACAATAATGCCAATAAAAACCTTTTTACTTAGGCAGGAGGAAAAATCTTGTAAACTGTTAACTGTGAAATTGAATTCACGTCTTTTATCATAGATTGTAGTGGAACAATTTGAGTCAATTTGTATGTTGATATCCAAGAAATTAAAGCTATTATGATTCGAACTGGTCTTTTTGAGCGTTAATGAACTATGATAAATAGTTTTGCTGAGTTCAGAAAAATTAGGAAAATTCATGCACAAAAGGTCATCAATGTATCTGCAACAAAGAGGTGTAGAGGAAGGATTGTCAATTAAATATTTTCGTTCATAATATAAAAGAAAAAGGTTGGCTAATGTAGAGCTAAAATTAGCTCCCATTGCTATGCCATTAATTTGTAGAAAACATGAATTACCATTTTTGAAAAAATTATTGAAAATACAAAATTTAAAAAGACCAAGAAAAAACACTTCAGTAAAATCAAGGGAATCCTTGACTGAATTAAAAAGTTCTGAAACAGAGGAAAAAAGTTCAATGAGTGGGATATTGGTGAAGAGGTTTTCAAAATCAAAAGTTTCTTGAAACAAATGAATTGGTTCTGGATTGTTAATAATAGTGTTGAAGTCATCAATTTACTTAATATGCTTGATATAAATTACTTAGAAACTTTTGATTTTGAAAACCTTTATTAATTTTATATATATATATATATATATATATATATATATATATATATATATATATATATATATATATATATATATACCTTTTTTTTTTTGCAAGATTATTTGATTTTTCACAAAATTACAGTTGAGTCTTGACTTACGCGAGGGATGTGTCAAATTCATTACTCGAGAAAAATTCGCGTTATAGCCATTTCGGGTAAGTTGAATCTCGTTGTAGCGGGGTTGAAAAATTACTCGCAAATAGTAATGTTATATATCGTTGGAAAGGGAAAAATTTTCTGCGTTCTACGCAATTTGTTCCAATGCTCTAACTTTATTGCGGCGGGAGTTTTTTACGTTTTTAGTTCGAATTTTTTTAGGCTTAGCTGAAATTTAGGCACTACTTTCTTCATTAAATCCATTAATAAAAAGTGAAGGAATTGTTCCACAGTTTTCTTTTTGACAGCATTGGAAAAAGCTTCTTTTTTACTCCAGATCTAACTCGACCTAAGGTCAAAAGTTTAACCCTCTATCTCCATTAGAAAAAAGTTACAATCGAATTAATAAAGTTCAAAAATCTGTTCTCCATTCAAGTTTTTAACCATTTTATTTTGAGTTTCAACGGTAACGCTTTTTGCTTCCATTGTTTATTTCCATCTTTCTCATTTTCAGTTCTTAGACTTATTTTATTTTGTGTTTCCATGGTTGTGCCTTTTAAATCCAACTTTCTCATTTTATTTTAATTTCTTGAAAGTATTTTAGTATCTTTTCTCATTGTTTGGCGAAAAAATTGCGCATGATGGTTTTTTTCTTACATTTAATCCTGGTTATTGAAGATACTTCACTTGATGCAATGGTTTTTTTTTCAAGGTAGACCGGGCAAAGCCGGGCAACGCAGCTAGTTATTAATAAGGGGATGGTACAAACTAATTTTTTCAGAAAAAAAATTGATACGTGGTTTTTGCATACATCAAGGGTGCTGAATCCAATAGCAGAGATCTTAATTCTTCACAGCTTCCCCATTTTGATGGCATATGACCAAAAATTGCGGTGTGATGATACGGAAGACTTGACGCATTGAATTGTAACCGAAAAAGTTCCATGCACTTTATTAGAAAATAACTGAAAGAACTAAATTGGAATTATTTTATGCATGGTTATCAAGTTTAATATTGGAATTGTAATAAGCTGTTTAAGAGCATGACTACCAGGCAGTTTTACAGAGTTCTTACAAGTCATGAAAATCTTGGAAAGTCATGAAAAAAGAATTAACAAGTTTCAGACCTGCAAAAGTCATTGAAAATTAATATTTTCATTAAAAGTCATGGAAATTTATTTAAAGTCATGGAAAACTGTCCTAGACAAAGAAAGTCCCAGTAGCTCAAAGAACATTAGAAATCTTGAGTGATTTAAAAGTATTGCATTAAAACAACTATTAAAACTGGAAAATTGAACAATCCCAAAAACTAATCTGAATTTTGAAATCCCACTGCATCTGCTTCTGCAGTAGCTGCCCGCCTCTTTTTTTGCAAGGTGATTTTACTGCTTAGACATCACTAAATTTGAATTTACCATTATTTTCTACATTTCTTACATTTTAGATTCTATAGTAGAGGACTTGCACGTTCTTGATTTTGCTACGCCCACTCAAAAGACGCAAATCAATTGCATCAGAGTTTGTTTCAACCACTCATGAAAATTTTAATATTAAATTTATCACAGTTTATCTTAATTTGGTGAAGGTTTTGGAAACTAAAGATCTTTAGTCGGACAATAGAATACAGAAATAGGGAAATTCTAGTACTCTTAAAACTGAAGTGCTCAACATAGGGCCCTGCGAAACTGATCCATGTGGCCTGCTGTTATGTTGAATGTCAGTAATCGAACACTATGTTCTGGAATAAACCTGGTTTAAGTCTCACACTACTTGTTCACTTTTCCATGTTTCTTTTTTGCCTATTTATGCGTGATGTGTGCAAGTATGTATAGGTACGAGTGAATCTTTCTAGCCAAAGCCACTGCAAATGCTTTTATAATGGACCTTTTTTTTTTCTTTAGCAGCTGCAACTAACATTTGCAGCTGCTATGAAATGAAATGCAATCTTTTTTGCATCCACAGGGAAAATTTGATTTTTTTCAAAATATTTAACGTCAATCTCTAAAATATGGATGAATATATTTTGTTATTATTTAAACTTAGTTAAAGAATTAAGCTTTTTTTAAAATACATTTTACATGTGAGAAAAGAAATTACTTAAAATATTGCAAATGCTGAGGTTCTTCTTTTATACTAATAGAATTTATATTTAGTGAAGACTTCAAACATTTGTCAAATCTTAAAATTTTTGTTCAAATTCAGTTAAAGTGAATAGTTTTTGAAATTTGGATGTGTCATAAAAGTGACATTCAAAACAACATTTTTAACTCTACATCTGGCTGCTTTCAATTATATTAATGCAAAACGTGCCAGTTTCCTGTTAACAATCAATTTGTATTGTTATAATATAGGTGTTTAATTTTTGATTAATCATTTCTTGTTATTTTGCAGATTGTTGTCCTTGATTTGCGAAAGATGTGAAAGTATTGAATTGTATTACAATCAAGTCTCATTGTCAAAGCATTTTATAAACTTTTATGAAAACTATGAGCTCATTGTAAATTGTGTTCATTTTAAAACATGTAGCTAATATTTAATTTCTTTACTAATGCAGAGTGGTTGGAAAATGTGTGTACCCCTTTTTATTTTCAACATTATATTAGTGTTGTTTTTGTTATACATTATCTTGGAGTCTTAAGAGTCATACACACTGGTTAAACACCATTCATGTCTTAACACAGCTGAATCGCACACCGTATTCTTGCAGATAGTTTACACCAACACATCTCAGAACTCTAAAACTCCATAAAACATCTGTGAGAATGTGGCTCAGAATCTATGTAACAGCATGTATGGTGTTTTCCCGATTTTTATAACTCTTAAGATTTCAAGGTAACTGTGTATTATTAACATTCAACTATAGCTAACGTAATATTGAAAATAAAGTGCGCCCACTTTCAAATTACTCTGTACAGTGTTTTTGAATTGTAATTTTCATATGAAATCTTTGCATTAAAAGAAAAAGGAAGGAAAGAGAAAAGAAAAAGCATCAATTCTGAGTTGAATGTTACTGCATTATGAATATCTCCTTGGACACTTGATTAGTTTTCAGATTTACTTCTAAGATATTTTAGAATTGAATTTTTAAATATATCATGTTAAGGAAAGTTGAAAAACTTTAGAATTAACACATTTAAATGATTTTTAGATAAATGACAGTGACCTATTTGAAATGTCTCTGTATTGCTCAAAGAAGAATATTTTATAAATATCATAAATTTGTTTTTTTTTAAACCTGCTCTTAATTAGTGTACTCTCTCAAATCTGCTCTGACTTCAATTCACAATTGTTCAAAACCTTTACAAGGTTTGAGATGTAAACAGTAAAACTTAGCATTATCGGAATTTGAGATGAAAATAAGCACGAAACTGCAGTCCTCGGCTGGAAATGACTGAGCTGGCGGTGTATTTCATGTAACATTAAGTGTTTTTTTTTTTTTTAAGATTGATATTTTAAGATTAAATTTTTATATATATTAGTTGAACTAAAAGTCTATCATATTTTTGTGTGCTACGGTTTGCTGTGGTCATTTGGCAGGCTTGATTATGATTACTTTGGTATACCTTTTATTATTCTATTATTTTAAAGACTGATTTCCCATATTGCATTTTATTTGAGCATATGTGAGTCAATAGATTTAGGACTGCAGAGTTTTGTAGTAATGAGATGTATAAAAATTAAAACATGAATAATTGATCGAAGCCTCCAGCAAACTAGAACTGCCTAAAGATTGTTAAAATGAACAAAGTTCTTAAATCAAAATACATTTACAAAATGGCTCTTTAAAAGAACTTTTTTTTGACATTATGGTATTTTTTTCTTAGGTCTAATAGTTTCTTTCGAAATATTGATGATGGTTTTGCAATGTAACATTACAAAATGTATAAACAAATCAATGATTCCGAATGCAAAAAAAAAAAAAAAAATTAATTCTGAAAATTGCTTGGCCCAATGTTCTGCAGATTTAAGAGCGGTTTTTGTATTTGTATAAAGCACAATCAAAAAGCTGTTAAATGATGCTTCTGTATAAAGTGAAGGATAAAAAAAAAAAGTGTATTAGGTGTGCTTTTTAAACTAAGTTAATCCATAACTTCTTACTCAGAACTTTCTACTTAGGACAGTTGCAAAATATATGCAAAAGAAAAACATTCCAAACTTATGCTTCAATCATGGTGTGCTTCTTTGCATTTCTGTAAGTTGTCGAAAATGTAAAGTTAAAATTGCTGATTGAGATATTTTAAATGTAAATATAATGCTTTTTCTATTTTCTCAGAAAATTTCTTTTTCCTAATTTTGTTAAAGGAACCAAACAATATATGTATATATATATATATTTAATTGTATAACTTTGAAAACAGAAGTATTTAGTTAGTTTGTTGCACTTTCATTTTAGTTGATGATATTAATTTTTTGATTCTGTCTGAACATTCATTTTATTACTGGTTGCATAAGAAAAAAAATATTTCATACAAAGTCATCCTTTTTTAATATAAATAGGCCATTTCTAGTTTAGTTACTAAGACAGCTATTAGATGCACTGAATTCTATGAATAGTTTTATTTTTACGATGTTATTAACTTTATATGCTCTGAACATCAATTGCTACTTGGCAATAAAATCACGATATTTCAAACAATTCCAAACTCAACTGAAACTGCGTGATGATTATTCTTTCTCAACAAAATCTTTCAAGTTATTAAAACCCTGATAAATATAGTTTAAAACTTGTTCCCATTCTTATTTTATGCATAACCTACATCTAAAATGTGAGTGCAATATAGTTCATAATACTCAAAAAGTGAATGCATGACATGAAAACCTATAAGACCATTAATTTGTTTTGAACAAGCAATCAAACAACATGTAAGATTAGGATAGAAAAAGGGAAAAATGAAAGTTTTAGTACAAAAGTAGAAGTTGCTGAAAGTCAAAGCAATTTATTCTTTAAATTGCACTTTGGGGGGGAAAAATCCTCCTTAGTGGGCTGCTTAAAACCTGTATGAATTATTTTATTTATTAAGTTTTGTATCTATTCATATTCCTTGTATGTTAGTTCATGTACAATCCAGTGAAGTTATGTAGGGTATGCTTCAATCACATTAGTTTCTTGTGTTACTGAATTTTGAATATATGCAATGCTACAAATTAAAATGTATTGATATTGGAAATTTTGAACTAACAACAATATATTCCATAAAAGTATTCAAAAGAGATATATCTGTACTCTTGTAATATATGACTTTTTAAAAATTCTTATTTTAAGGTGTTTGTATGGGATTTTAAGAGTTGAAAGCTTTTAGATGTATTTATGGAGGATATTTCATAATATTTCATTTCATCATGAAGCAGAATGAAAGAGAAGTTGGTTTTCCTGTGATAGACTATATCAATACTAATTTTATTGGCATAAAATTTACTTAATGCCTGGTAAAATGCTTTTTTCTCTTTGAAGGTTGTGCCTCAGGCTTGTACAAAATAAAGATGATTTCCTTTTGTGATCTTGATTTTCTTTACTTTCCTCCCTATTATCCTTATATATACAGTCCTATACAGGTGCACCTCCTAGAGGAGCCACGAAACCTCTACAGGGGCTCCACGAAATTTTGCAATCACGTCTCAAATAATTAGGGATTTATTAACAATAAAACTTTTCAATATTTTGCTGCGCACCAAGATGGCAAAATCTTGCATTAAAGAATCGGCTCTATTCACTGTATTTAAAAGAATGTTAAAGAACTTTCCCGGAAAAACCTTAGACCACATTCGTGAGCGTTTTATGATATATCATGCATTATTGGCGTTATTCAGTAGGGGCCCGGACAGAAGGTTCAAAACTTAAAAGGTTCATGGATAGAATATAAACTTACGTCCAAAAAGTCTGACAGACCGAAGGTAAAGCAGACATATAAGGTCCAGCGGACAATAGTTCCACTCATAGAATGTCCTGATCATTGAACTAGAAGGTCCCGATTTTGGACAGCTAAGGCATTAGGTCAGGTTTTCCGAGCAGGGTGGGCATAAAGCAGCTTGTTTGGTTTAAACAAAATGTTGTTTTTTTTAAACAAGTGGGTTTTTTTTCAAAAATGGTTTTTTGAAAAACTTCATCGTTTTCCTCCAAATGTTTTCATAAAGTTTACACATCATTTCAAAGGATAAGATCTAATTGATGTAAAGCAACAAACAAAGCTTTATAGATAAATTACAGATTTAATAAATTTAGGAACTTATAGCTTTTAAGGTAATAAGTGTTTACTAAATAGGTTTTTCCTTTTTTAAATCAATGCAGCTTTCCTATTAGGTACATAAATGTACAATGCAGACCAACTTTTCCCATATCACTGGAAGATGTGAAAAAAAATTGAAAACATCATTGATGTTTTAGGATTTAAGTGATTTATATAACTTTTTGAATAGCATTTATAATCACAATAATCAAGTCAGTCAACAACTTAAAAATGTTTGAAATGGAAATTTGTTTAAAATCATTGCTATAATTTGTAAAAATCTTCTAAAATGTTAAAATTATACTAATTATTTAAAAAAAATACTTTTACTGTTTGTACAAAATTAAGTAGAATGTATAAAATTGATGTTTAAAAAATTTTTGCTTTACTTTTAAGGAAAACTGTTTTAAAATCAGAGGTCCCGTACGTAACAAATAGCCTTATCCCGTACATAACACAAGTAATTAGCTCTCAACGAATAAAGAAATTTTTAAAAATTATTTTATAGTTTATTAAAAGAATGAATATTTTTGTATCTAGCCATTAAATTTATTTCTTAAAATACTTTATAAATTGAGAGAAATATTCAGTATCAAGAAAGGTACTAATTTTTTTTTTTTTTTTTTGTGATGTCCTGTATGTAATGAAACTTAATTAATTTTTTTATAAAAGACATTAACTGCTCAAATCTTAATTTAATAGCATAATACAGCTGAAGATATGAAGAATGCATTAAAAATAATTGAAAATCATTTTGTTTATATCAGGGTTGTTTGTTTTAAACCGTGGTTTGAATCAAGTGGTTTTTTTTAAAATGTTTTTTTTTTTTTGAAAAAATTCATTCCCCCCCCCCCCCCAAAGGTTTTCAAATTTTTCATTTTATTGCAAAGGGTAAAATCTAATTAATACAAAGTAACAAACAAAGCTTTATAGATAAATTACAGATTCATTAAATTTAGAAACTTCCATTTTTTAGGGTAATGCAAGTTTGCTCATTAGTTTTTATTTATTTTTTCTTTTTATAAATCTATGCAGTTTTCCTATAAGGTACATAAATATAAAAGACAAACCAACTAAGTTTTCTAAAATTACATGGAAAAAAAATCAAAGTAGGTCTTCTATAATTTTTTAATTGTCATTATTTTTCAGTCTTTTGCATTTCAAAATAGTGCAAAAAGCATATTTCAACCAAAACTTCATTTACGACTTAATTTGCTTGACTACTTAAGATTTATTGAGATAGATTATGTACCATTGAAGCGACGCATAGTGTATATAAATTTTGATGCTAGAGTATTTAAATGACAAGAGAAAAAAAAAAAAACTAAAGAAGTCCAAGAACACTTAGAGTAGTCATAAAATTGTGTGAATACCTGCACACTTTTTGCATCACCGATAGATGATGCAGTCCAAGGAATAAAAGAAAATATATAAAATTATGAAAACAGAAAATATTCAATTAATATCTCAGCACTCTTTAAAAAAAGAAAAAAAAAAACTTTCAAGGAACTTTTTTTTTCATCCCGATATAATAGAGGAAGTCTCACATATGAATGGTGGAAGTATCAATAAACATTAGTTTTTAGGGCAGTCTTCATTATTAAAATATGTTAAAACAGTATTTTCATACTGAGGCTTTTAATTATTTCTTTTTCTGTGATAAAAAAAACTGTATTCCTAAATGCATTAAAACATGAGAAATGATATCTACAATGGAAAACATAATGATTTTCTTAGAACCTACTTGTCCTGCTTCTATAATTGTTTGTCACTGATACCTTAGGTAAATAAAGTACATAATTTAAAACTTTTTTAAAAATCTAAACAAAATAGGCGTTGATCTTTTGATTATTAAAGTTCTGTAATGTACATCAGACTTGTGATTCATTTGTAGAGACTGCAAAATACTTTCCTTGTTTTAGAATGCCTGATTTTAATTTTGCTTTAATTTTTACTTTCTTCTATATCTAATGTATAAAAGAAAATATTGGATTCGTGCAAATTTTCGAATTTCGAATTTTGACGGATTCGAACGTTTTGAGGTGTGCTGAGTTCATTTTGACTATTTTTGGAAAATGTCTGTCTGTCCGTGTGTGTGTGTGTGTCACGTCTGTATGTGACCAGTTTTTTGTGGCCGCTCTAAAGGAAAAACTACCGCATGAAATCTAACGAAATTTGGAACACATATGTGCCGCTATGTGAACTTGTGCCCATTGGTTTTTGGCGCGAATTCCTCCAAGGGGGTTCAGCAATGGGACGTTTCTTGAGTTATGCGTGCTGCTATTCCTCAGGAAGTAACTGACGGAATCAAATACAAAATTTGGTCCATGTGTTGCCCCTAACAGGTACAGGAGCAGATTCAATTTTGATGTCAATAGCTCAAACGGGGGTTGAGCTGTAGAACGTTTTTTGTCGTCAATTGTGACCGCTGTATCTCAAGAAGTAATGAACGGAATCAAACAAAAATTTATCGACAAGTAGCCCTTAGAGAATATAAGAGCTGATTCTATTTTGGTGTCAACAGCTGAAAAGGGGATAGCGCAATCGCCCGTTCTTTTTTTCCATTGTGAGTGCCCTATCTCAAGAAGTAATGCTAGGTTCTGGTTGAAATTCGGAATATATGTGAATCCATATGTAAACAGGCTTTGGTTCAATTTTGACGCCAATTGCTCCAAGAGGTGTTGATTTTTTTTTTTTTTTTTTTTTTTTTTTTTTTTTTTTTTTTGCGAATAAAATAGCTTTATTAATGCAACAATAAGAAAGATAAATTGTAGTAGATTGTCGTCTGCGTATTTCTCGTGATTTTAATTGTATGGAAATGATCGGAAATATGATCTCAATGATTTAAAATTTTTAACTGTTGCCATCTTATGTTTGTTAACAAATAAAATATTTGTAATTAATTCAAGCAAGACTTTTAAAATAACTTTCAATTTTCACTCTTTGCTTTGCTTTTGTAGTAATTCAGACATTGGGATGGTCGTCAAGTTTTTGCATGTGTAATTTTGTTTTTGTTCCAGCATGGGGAGGGATCAGAAAAAAAAAAGAAAAATATAGAAGAAAGTTTCGTGATGTCCACAACATACTAATTTTATTTATCGTAGATAGCTATGCTTATGAGGAAATTAATTTACAAGAATTTATTCTTGGTTATTTGTAATTAATCATGTCTGAACTGTCACAGCAAACTCTTTCTTTGATCATTTATACCAAGGCCCATTTGCATATTGTATTTTTTATAATATATATAGTTAAAGATTTTCAAATAAAATTCTTCTATAAGAATCTCTACGTATAAAGAAATGAAATTACAAGATTTTACTCATTATTATTTAATTACTCAACTTACTTCTAGTTAATTGTCTCAAACAAACTAATTTTGTTAAAGGTTAAATTAAATTAAAACTGATTTAGTGAGACCCGACAGGCAGTCTTCTTTAAAATGTGTTCCTTCCCGGAGAGCTATAATTCATCTACAGGCGTGCCATGGGATATTGCAATAGCATGGCAAGTAATTGTTATAAATGACAATTTAAATAATTATACATTTTTGGTGGTCCAGTTTTTGACCTTATGCAGTCCGGACTTCGATCGCGCACAGTGCCCTCCACCAGCCCACAGGACTGAATATAATATATTTTTTTAAACAGTCCATATTATTGAAGAGAAGAAACAAATGCTCCTTGAGAAAACAAGGTAATTTCTATAGGAAAAAATTTAGAATGTTGTTAAAAATATTTTTTTTTAAACCTTAAAATTAAATTTTTCGATAGTTACAGACTATTGTTCAGTTAATTCTGTCATGTACCTCCTATTTTTTTTCTTTTCTTCTTCCTAGACGGTCTAAAAATAAGAAAATCTACAAAATGTTACGTTTTTTGGCTAGTTGCCTCCCTCAGCCAAAATCATTAAAGAGCGTCTCAAATCTTTTTTACATGGGGTTCCATTTCGCAATATTTTCAGCGGAAGAACTACCAAACACCTCACCTTCTAACAGCATCGAAAATCATTTAAGACTCCTTTTTTTGAGCTGCAATTCTGAAAAATTGCAGAGTCCTAATGTTAGTAAATATGGTGTATAGTTGCATCATAAGACTTCCATTTTGGAAAACTTACAGACAAAGGCCTTGCGCTTGAACTCCTCCTTCTAATATCATCCAAATCGTCAAAAGTTGGATAATTAAAAACAACTATTTATTGAGGTGCATAGCACGCAGTCCTCTTTAAATAGAGTGAGCCGATGTTCCTATATGAAATTTGAAAATGAAAAAATTATTATTCCAAAAAAAAAAAAAAAATAATAAGGTAGAGAACTTTAAACTCTCACCATGGTATCACTGAATGTTGCTTGAAAACTTCATTTTTTAGGAATTCAATTTCGAAATGTTTTTTGGGGAGAGCCCCTGAGCCCTCTTTCCCGTTATCATCAAAGTTTGTTGGTAACTGCGTTTTGGAACTTTAATGTCGAAAAATTGGGATGAGGGTGATCGATTTCACTCTTTTTCAAAAAAAAAAAAAAAAAAAATTGATCGAAGACAGCGCTAAAGTCTCATCTCTTACTCTAATGCCAACACATATCACCTATAATCGCATTTTTAAAACTTCAGTTTCTTAAAATTTGCTCAGAATGCCCCTTGGAACTTTCCACTGTTAAAACTGCGTTCTTAGGATTATAATTTCAAAAATATCTCCAGGGGAGAACCAGATCGATGAATTGACGAAAGGCTGAACATACCGACGAAACAACTGCTTGCAATCATCGCCTTCGCTTAACTTCTAGCAGTTCCAACCAGGGGTGGCAGATGGAAGAGGGTTAACAAACATTAAAAATTTCCACCAGGCATAGGAATTGCTTTTTTTTTTCTATGAATGAACAAAACACATTTTTTTTTTTTTTTCCAAATTCTCTGCAGTTAAATGCTTACTGCAGCAGTTAATGCAAAAGTTGAATTTTTATTTCACTAACTAATAAGACAAATGCTTAAAATTCCTTTTTAGCTTAATAAAAAGTTAGTTATCTAATATTCTTTTTTCTGCTTCTTTCTTTTTCCCATATCCATTTCGCGTAAGTCAAATCGCGTTGTAGCAAGATTCAACTGTAAATTGTGAGAGAAACCAAATATAGCAAATGCATGCAATATACCAGTCAACCTGGCAATGGCGGAATCAGACGACCCCTTTGGGAGGGGCGAATGACTAATGCATTATATGGCGGGAGAGGGGGGGGGCTAATGGAAAAAAAAATTAAAAACTGATGCATTGAGTTTTTTTTCTTTTTTTCTTTTTTGAATAATTTGTATGATTCAAAGAGTTTGAATGAAAGTTAAAAGTGTATCCAGTACGAGAGAGAAAAATAAAAAATGGTGTGAAAAGAAATTATTTCTACTAGTAGTTTTTGAATTGTTAGCAGACTCGTAAAGTGTTTACAGTAGCCATTTAGGTCCTCAATTGTACTTTTTTCTTTATAAAAGATAGGTTGCAGTATCAAGAAGGCATTTCTTTTTACCAGTTTTCGTACCAAACGTAATGACTTACAAAAATTGCGTTTATAAATAAAATTTGAAGATAGTTATGGATTTGTTTGTTGATTGAGCTGTTCAATATTCACGCAAAAGCAGGAATGTTTGTGGACTCTTCCCCCAAAGGTTTTTATTTTTGTTTGGAACGCCTTTTTAGATGCTCTTTGGTGATTAATAGGAGGAAGGAAGGTTTAAAGGACCCTCTCTGGAAAATGTTTGAAATTTAAGGGTATATTTTTCAAAATGCAAATTGTTTGCCATTATTGGTGGCTTGAAAGAAAAGGATGAGATTGAAGAATTCTCCCTAGTTCTTTTTTTGATATTAGAGTTCCAAAAAGTGCTACCTTTAATGATGCTAGAGACAAGATGGCTGATTGGCTTTTTCGGAATTGAAGTCCTGAAAATGCAACTGTAGGCCACCTTTGATGACGTAGAAGAAGGCATAGAGTTCAGAATTTTTTTCCAGGAATGTTTCAATGTACTTCTAAAAATGCAGTTTTAGTAAATTTTTGATTGATGTTGAAAAATGAGGAAACAAGGACTTGGGGGTTCCTTTCTAGAAATTTTTCGAAGGTGATGTCCTGAAAACGCAGTAGTTGGCCATCTTTTATGACTATGGAAAAAGGAACAGGGGTTCAGAGCTTAACACCGGAAATTGTTCGAAAACAGAGTCTTGAAAATGAGATTGTTGTCAGTCCTGACGAGAGGCCATGTCAGCCTAGCCAGAAACTAGGGGCCCGGGTTTTGGGGAGGGGGGGGGGGGCGACACTGATGCAAAAAAAAGGAAGAAATAAAAAGGGGGAACTATAATAAAGTTGATTATTTTCTAGTAAGCAGTTTATTTTTTTTTTCCATTTTTTTTTTCTTCTTTTTTCTTTTTTTTTTGGGGGGTGAGGGGAGTGGGGAGGGATGGGTCAGGAGCTGTTCGGTCAATATTGAAGCTTCAAAAACGCAATGTTAGACGATCTTCACTAATGTTAAGGGAAGGGCTCGGACTTGGGGGCTTCCTCTCTTTTTCGGAATTAAAATCCTAAAAACACATTTGACGGCCAACTTTACTGACATTAGGCAAAGGCATGAGATTCAAAACTCTCCCCTGAAAATATGTTGATATTTAAGTTCCAAAAACATTGTTTAAGATTTTTTTGTGATGTTAGGAAGAGATGAGGTTTTAGCCTTCTTGCAGAAGTTTTTGAAACTGGAGTTTTTTTTTTTTTTACATAATTGTTGTATGACTTCAGTAATATTAGGAAAATGAATGGAATTCAAAGAATCTTCCCGGCGATTTTGTTCGAAATTGAAGCTCTAAAAATTCAAAATTTTTGGCGATCTCCAATGACATTGGAGAGAGGGGTTCAGAGACCTACCCCTGGAAAATTTTTGGAATAAAAGTCATAAAAATACAGTTCTAGGCGATTTTTTTGTGATGTGTTTGGGGGGGAGGGGAGGGGTTGGTAGTCTTTTCCCGGAAATTTTTTGAATTTGCAAACTTTGGGGGAGGGATGCCCTCCAAAAGTTTATACATTTTGTTTGCCTCTCCTCTCGCTGTGGATGGATCCACCACAACAGCCCAGTTGTCACATCGAGACTCCAGTTTCGTTCTAAAAAGAACTCCTTGATCAGGAACAGTGAATAACCGAGCTGGAGGCAGATGTCATCTCAGTGTCATTCCATGCGAAATGAGCAAATCAGCTGTGGCTGACATGTCACAGATTTCAATGAAAATTTTTATTTAGGTAAACCATGCATATATATGAGGGAATGCAAAGTACGGAAGTTTAAAAACTGTTTGTTGCTTTGTTATTGAAATTAGAAGTTGATGCTTATGCTAAGCCTAAATTTTCAGAGTTCATGGCAGCCAGTTTGGGACTCAATAACTCCGTAAGTTATAAACGTACACTTAAAAAATAAATATTTCCACATTCTATAAACAAATCTCTACTAGGAAAGAGGAAAATAAAATTTATTTGGAGCTAAAGGCAATTATTCCCAGCATTACTTTATTCTAAAGATAATGCTGGGAAATACAGACCTGTAAGTCTGACTTCAGTGGTTTGTAAGATTTTCGAAACTTTGATCAAAATTAATATTATGAATTTCTTAGAGACTAATAGTCTGTTGACTAGTTTGCAACATGGGTTAAGGAAAGGTAAATCGTGTGCTACTAATTTATTGCATTTCTACGACAGGGTTACCTTGACTTTAGATAACAAAAAGTGTGTGGTTGTTGTTTATATTGATTTTCTAAAAGCTTTTGATAAGGTACCGCATGCTGCTCTTCTCAGCAAATTAGCTGATATAAGAATAGGAGGAAAAACTTTACTTTGGGTTAGAAATTGGCTGGCTAGAAGGAAACAAAGAGTAGTTGTGAGGGGAAATCATTCTAAATGGAGTGATGTTTTAAGCGGGGTTCCTCACTGTTCAGTTTTAGGGACTCTCTTGTTTATTATTTTTATGAATGACGACAATGAGGATATTTCTGGAAGCATGAATTGTTTTGCTGATGATGTAAAAGTTATGGGGATTGTAGAAAATAAAGAACAGGTAAAACAGCTTCAAGAGTGGCCAGATAAGTGGGATATGGCAGTTAATGTAGGGAAATGTCAAGTGCTACACTTACGTCATGGAAATAAGCGTACAAGCTGTTGTTTACAGGGTTCACTCATTAGTCAGGCAGAAAATGTTATTGATCTGGGTATCTTAATAAATCAGGACTTTAAGTTTAGTCAACAGCGCAGCATTGCAAGTAACAAAGGGGGGGGGGGGCTTGGGTTTATCAATAGATCAATTTCAAACAATTCTAAGAGGGTTCCTCTGCCTTTATATAGGAGTATAGTAAGACCCCATTTGGAGTATGCTGTGCAGTTTTGGTTGCCTTATCTAAGGAAAGATATTTGTGTATTGGAAAGGGTTCAAAGAAGGGTAACTAGACTAGTAAGGGGCTTTCAGATTTAGATTATGATACCAGACTTAATAGGCCTAATATGTATAGCAAGGAGCAATGGAGGATCAGAGGGGACATGACCCAATTGTTTAAATTTATCAAAATGAATGATGTTAATGGATTAAATTTTTGCACTGGGGAAGCAGGACAAAGGGTCATTGTTTTAAGCTATTCAAATCTTAGGCTAACCTGGAAATTAGGAAAAACTGCTACTTTAGTAGGGTTGTGGACGCTCACGGTTGTGGGCACTTGGAACAGCTTACCAGAAGAGGTGGTAACGAGCAAGGGGGTGGATAGCTTTAAGAGAGCCATTGATCTTCATTGGGGGCTAATAAATTGAATAGGACCAGCCTAGCTGAGCCAAGAGCCTGTTGCTGGCCATCACATTTGTATTTGTATTTGCTTTTTTTGAATCTGAGATATTAACAAGGATTGGAAACTAGCCAATTTACTTCAGCTTTCAAATCACTCTTCTAGCTCTTTTAATGAAAAAATAAACGGCAAAAGGGATTCAGATTGGAAATCTATCTATAACTAACTGTCTGCTCTAATTTAGTAACTTTTTTTGAATTCATTGATAAAGAAACCGTAGTTTTAAAAATAAAAAATTTCTGAAATTTTAATTTTTTCCTCTATTTTAGATGTTTGTTTGAACATGAGGGAATGCCCTTAATTTACTCTTTTTTTCACGTAACATATTGAAGTTTCTTTTAGATAATACTAAATTTTAATCATTGGAATCCGCGTATTTTTGTTACTAGAGTAACTTGAACTAAGGTAAAATTTTATTAGTTACGGTTATTTATTGTAAGTTTAGCAAGACTTAACCATTTCTTTAATTTTTCATTTTCTTAAAAGTATGTTATTGAAGTACTTGCTGAAATGTTTCTATAATTATTGAGAAGTATATAACAGTCCATTATGCATAAATAAATATAATTGTGCCACTGAAAGTTGAATTTTCCTCTCTACCCCTGGTATAGGAAAAAATAACTGTAAAGTTTCTAGAAAAACTATCATGTCAGCATGACTAAAAGAACATACTGAGTTTAAAGATTAAGACAGAGAACCATCTCGTCTAATTCTCAATAGCATTTGAGATTAGGCTATGAGTTTGAGGAAATTTGTTTTATCCATGAATAAGTATAGTTGACGAAATACACCCATTTATTTCAACCGTCCTACTGCGACGTTCTTTGAAACAAAAGGATTCCTTTGGTAGTGAAACTCGTCTATTTTAGTTATAGCTTTTCCATCCAGAATGAAAATTGCCAGTTAAACAACATTTGCCACACAATGAATCTAATTTTCAATGGAAAGCAGATCACTTTTCTTTTTACTATGAATGGTAAAATGCATATTATGGCATATTGATATAACTATCCAACAATTATCCGTCAGAACAAGTATGCATACGACATACAATAATTTAAACTTATTACAATAATCTAAACTTAAATCTGCGAGATATTTTCTCCCTTCTGCCCGCTACAATCACAAATAGTTTTTTTTTTTTTTTAAATCATGAATAAAACTTATCAATCTAGAAAGTTACGCTCAATAACAATTTTTTGAAGTACCCATAGCTGTCTTGGAGATATGAAATCATCATCGTTTCAGCTCAATTAACAATTGGAATGACCCCTCATTGAAGCTGATAGTGCCAACGAACTGGTGAGATAAACTGAGTTTATCTCACCAGTTGAGCAAGTGTCTGGTGTCCACAGCTTAGTGCGGTTCGACGCATGAATTGAAGGCAAAGCTCAGCTTAGCTTTGCCAGGTTTGAGCAGGGAAAGAAATTAGGGAGGGGGCCAGAGTAAAAATCCAAATGCGAGGATGATAATGAATTTTTATAAAAATACATTGTCCGTAGTTGAAAAATAGAAAATTTTGTCAAAGCAATGAAAAAGAAACATTTTTTGTTCAAATAACTGACTGTTATTTGATGCGTCCTCTATTCAGAATGAGTTTTATAGAGCGACCTATATAAGGGACTAGGACAAAAATGTCCGCTAATTAGAGGTGTCCGCCATTTAAGAGTTTCCGTTAAATGAGGCTTTTATGCATTAGAAACCAAAGAGCTTAAAAAGCAAATCCAAATCCTTTTTCTCTATTTATTACATTTTTATTTTAACTATTTCTTCCGCTTTGCTCCTTGCACCTATTATTATAACATGAAAGGGCTTACGTCAGCAATTTTGCATTTAGATGATCTATATAGTGGCTCTAGGATCATCTGAAGTTGTAAGTAAATAAATTGTTCTTTACTTCAATCGGTTTTCTTTCTTTCTTTCTTTTTTTAACTTCCTTGCAGGAAATAAAGGAAGTATGCACTAAAATTTCCGCGAAGTCTTCCATTTTAATCACTTCAGAATGAATCGATGATATTTATTGGTTTTCAGATTTCTATCGCTTAATAGAATCATCGCTACTAGTTAAAACAATCAGAAACAAGATTACCTCTTTCTCGAATTAATGTCGTTGGTTAAGGGAATTAAATTATATTCATCATCGCCGCGTTATAGAAACAACAAAAGCGAAAGTTTTGACGATTTTTGTTGTTGTTGAAAGGGGGATGAAGTCGAGAGCGTTCTCTCGGAAAATTTTCTCAATTTAGGTGGGGTAGACTGGAGCACGTTTAAAAGGATTTTTTTTTCTATGAATTTTTTAATGTTTATGATTTTAACTTAGGAAATTTTAGACGTGGCGATTTTATGAAGCAATTAATGGAGTCAAAATTGGTATATTCAGTTGTTGCTCTGTTTGTGTTTTAAACCGTTAAAAAAAAATTTTTTTGAGTCCAAGTTGGTTACGGGGCACTTTTACGCATATTTATTTTGACACCTAACATCAGGGGCGTAGCTAAGGGGGGGGTTTTGGGGACAAACCCCCCCCCCCGAAAAGTTAGTCTAAAAAAAAAAGAGAAAAAGAAGAGAGAAGAGAAAGAAAAAAAAAGAAGAAAAGGAAAAAATTCCAAGCGATTATATATATATATCGCTTGGAGATATATATATATATATATATATATATATATATATATATATATATATATATATATATATATATATATATATTAAATATATATATATATATAAAAGAAGTAACCCCCCCCCGAAAGTCGGGTCTAGCTACGCCACTGCCTAACATGGTTCTGTTAGTGATTTGAACATGCTGTCTTAACATCGTTAAAATAAAGCAAATTTGTTACAGACTGAGAAGTGTATAAAGTAAAAGCTGAATTGGCATGAAAACAGCACTACATGATTGTACCCTATAAGATAAGAAATTTTAACTCAATTTAAAAAAAAAATGGTGATTTACAAAACTAAATAGCCTGAAAATACTAAAAAGGTTTGTGACAGTTCGGAGCGAAAAAAGGTCAGGGCATGTTTAGAAGTAGTGCACCGTAAGAACGTGCGTAAAGGTGCTCCAACGTCAACGCGTAAATTTGCTCCGTCGTCAAGTTTGGATTTATTTCTAATGTGAAAAAAAATAATAACATTTCAGTTCATATACAAGTACAATTCTCAAAAAAGGATAAAATTCTGTTAATTTTTATATATATTTGTTCTTTCTTAACTAAGCACTATTTATTCCCAATAAGCTTCAAAACATTCAACACAAAATTTGCTCAACTTGGTAAAAAACAGATTTTTATTTCTGCATGCTAGACCGAATTTCGACTGATGCTCAAAAACTTGTGCGAATATGTGCTAGAAAGCAGCATCAATCTGTTATGATTGTTGGCTCTTCAGTTATAATTCGTTTTGAAAAAAGGGCACTGCGTAAACGTGCCCCAGTCTACTCAACTAACACGCAATTCTAGACGATCTTTATTGATCCGAGGGATATAGACCGGATTTTTTTTTAAATTGATGTCCTAAAAACGCAGTTGTAGATCATCTTTGACGATATTGGGAGAAGGGATGGGGTTGAGTAACTCTTGCCCGGAAGTCCTGAAAAGAAAATTTTAAGACTATTTAAATAATAATGGAGGAGAGCGAAAAACGGGGGCGGTCTCGTGGAAAAATTTGGCTATTGAGGTCCTAAAAACGTAGTTGTGGATTATCTCTAATGTTGTGGAGGGATATGGCAATTAATGGAGTCAAAATTGGTATATTCAGTTGTTGCTCTGTTTGTGTTTTAAACCGTTAAAAAAAAATTTTTTTGAGTCCAAGTTGGTTACGGGGCACTTTTACGCATATTTATTTTGACACCTAACATGGTTCTGTTAGTGATTTGAACATGATGTCTTAACATCGTTAAAATAAAGCAAATTTGTTACAGACTGAGAAGTGTATAAAGTAAAAGCTGAATTGGCATAAAAACAGCACTACATGATTGCAAGATAAGAAATTTTAACTCAATTTAAAAATAAATGGTGATTTTCAAAACTAAATAGCCTGAAAATACTAAAAAGGTTTGACAGTTTGGAGCGAAAAAAGGTCAGGGCACGTTTAGAATTAGGGTACCGTAAGAACGTGCCTAAAGGTGCTCCAACGTCAACGCGTAAATTTGCCCCGTCGTCAAGTTTGGATTTATTTCTAATGTGAAAAAAAATAATAACATTTCAGTTAGTGATGTGGATCGGGTAAATACCCAGTGGGTAGGTAAATATTTTTTGGGTATTTACCCGGGTATTTACCCAAGCCCTGGGTAAATACCCAAAAACTGGGTATTTTACAAAAAAATGCAAAAAGTGAATGAGAATTTTTTTTTTAAATCTAAATATGAAACAATTGGTAAAACTGATACATACATATGTATTACACAGTTTATAATATTTTTTATCGAAAGACTTAAGGATCTTTCTTTTCAATGCCATAATTGAAGAAGATGTTTGCTTTTTTTTTTTGTAACCAGTTAAGCTTTTTACTTTTTGTAGAATTGCTTTTTATATGTGAAATTTGGCTATCAACATTGATTAGGCATATCCAACACATTTAATGTGAATATCATATTAGATTGCTGAGTTGTTTCACACAATAATTCTTTAAATATGTGATCAAAATACAAATTTTAGGGAAACATTTATTGTTTTGTATATAGTTGGTTATACAAGGTGTTTCCTTTTAACCTGCAAGACCTTTATTTTTGCAACCATTAGTCCTAGATGCTTACTTCCAATTGCAAAAATATTCAGATGCAGAGTAAAGGTATTGGAAGTTTGAAGCAAAAATAAAAATAAGTCAAAAACTACAAAATTTAACTTTTTATACAGCTCTACACTGTAACAAATTTCGGAAACGTCTCTGGATATATCGGAAACGTTTCCGAAATAGTAGGATTCCTTCATCCAATAGCGAACTCCTCATTATTCAGAAAGCTTTTTGTTATTTCAAGAAATCTAGACGCGGAAGTGATGACGCAACGCTTCAAAACATATTTCATCCTTCCAACACGGGCGCCAATGAGTCGGAAATAACGAGAACTTATTTTTTTCTTATCTATGGTTGCTGCAGTCAGCAACTCTTTAGCATTGGATTGCTTGTTATTTCATGTCTAGAGAGTAGTAAAATGTGTCGGAACTAATTTTACGCCTTTGCATTTTGGATTGCCCTTGATTTTTTAGACGATGTACGCAGCTATTAAGTTAGTTAACAATCATTTGCTTTCCAGTGCGACTATAATTAGATATATATTGCGTGTTCAAGCGTGAATAGTTTCAACACCCGTGTTTATACTTAATGAAACGAAACTCTTTGGATTACTTATTCAGTTGTAATGGAGGTACTTAGATTTTCTTCCGCTCATGTTCACTTGTAAGTATTAATGAATATTTTAAAACATGTTGTTATATACATTTATATTTTTGTTGATTTGCATTTGATGAGGCTCCAATTGTAACTGTTTTTTGGTTTATCGAATTAATTTAAAGTTATCTTACATACCTATGTGCGCGGTGTATTATTTGTTGTAACCAACTGAAACTGATTAATTATGCAAAAGAAATAAGATTTATATTTGAGAAGCAATCACAGAAAAGTTATTTCGAAATACTTGGATGTACATACATTTTGGTTCAAAAAGAAAAAAAATCAATTGTTTAATTCATTAAAAATATGGTAATGCAAATGTTTTCTAGTATTGTAATATGCTTCACAAAAAATGTGCCAGTATAATTCATCTTTTTTTATTATAATTTATTCATTCATTTAAAAAATATTTATACCATTAGAAAATGACCCAGTTTTCTATTAGTAAGCAACATAGTTATGCAATTAATTCACGTGCTTATACATTTTGTTAAATGTGGTTGACAATGAAAAATTCCTTGACATTCGGTAAGTTGTTCGGTAAATAATATTTCCTTCGTGGATATTCTAGTTTAATGTAGGACAGTCAGGAGGAATGAGTCAGTGGCAAAAATGGAACAGCTGCATTTATGCCGAAATAAAAAGTAATATTATTTCATGTCATTGTTTTAAAAGGGATCATTTTTTAAATACTATGTTATTAATATACAATGTTCATGTGGGGAGAAGACGAGGGACGTTCACCACGCAGACTGTGCCATTGACATTTTCAAGGGGTTGCTTTTTTTAAGGGGGGTGCCTTTATAGCATTTTATGGGTGCACCATCACTCTTATGGTGGGGGGGGGGGATTCTCATATATATGAAATGGAATAATCATGTAATAGAGTTCAATGTTTTAATAAATAAAATATATAATGCATTTTGCACACACTGTAAAAATAAAATCAGTAACCTATTTTGATTAAGTATTTATATTTATGATGAATTGGAAAAGGGCAAGAACAGAAGAATCAACCAGAATGGTTCCAGCAGGAGGGCTTGGTGTCATATTTAAATTCACCAATTTCTCTGTTGGTACTTTTCGGTACACTTTGTTCGCCACAGAAATTGACTTGAGGTGAACGAATTCCGGAACGCGAAGGGTAGGTAAGTTCTGTCAAATTTTATTCGAAAATAAAAGCTATCTAGTTTGATACAAGATATGTTTTAAAGTTCTGCATTAAAAATACAATATGTTGATAATTTTGTCTTGAAAATATTGAGAGAAAAACTGAAGTTCAAGATTGTTTAACAAACAATCCCTCTTTTGAGAAAGTACCCCCCCTCCCCTCCGCTGACGATTTTTAGATTAAGAATAAAACTACTATGTTATTTCATAAATTTTCAATTTTCAATTCAGAAACGTTTCTGAAAATTATAGAAAGAGTATTCCAAAATACTCAGAAACGTTTCTGAAAATTACAGAAAGAGTATTCCAAAATACTCAGACACGTTTCTGGACATTACAGAAAGAGAATTCCGAAATACTCAGAAACGTTTTTGAAAATTTCATGAACCGCAGCTGCACGATATACTCAGAAACGTTTCCGGATTTTTTTTACAGTGTAGGTCCCCTAACTTATATTTAGAGAAATGATCTGAATTTAAAACTTACTGACACAAAAAAACTTGACATTTGTGCAATGAAAACTCAAGGAGATATTCCATTTGAAAGTTTTAAGGGATCATGCAGAAGATGAGATCAGAACTTATTACCCTTTCAGAATAATGACAGGTTGGCAAAGTAAAAAACACAAGGTATTACATTTTTCATTTCTACACAAAAATTCATGCAAATGTTATGCCGTGGTACGCAAAACATGCTGCAAAACCTTGAACAATTTGAAAAATCACTCTGCCCACATATAATTTTATATAAACACTCATTAAGTGCTATATTTTCCCCCAAAAGATGTTACTGACGGCGAGTGTAAAATGGTGTAAGTTACAAAACGCTGCGTTTCATATCTCAGTGAATATTGGTCGTACTAATGTCATATTTTTTTTAAATTGTTTTTCAGTGGAGATTATTTCCCTAAATATCAATAAGTCAGAGGATCTGGGGCCTGTGTAAAAAGTTAAAATTTGTATTTTTTTACTCATTTTTATTTTTACTTCAAATTTTCAATATCTTAAGTCTGCATCTGATTTTGAACATTTTTGCAATTGTAAGTATGCATCTAGGACTAACGGTTGCAAAAATAGAGGTCTTGAAGGTTAAAACAAAACACTCTGTATATATACATAGTGGAATACATACAGAAAAGTATTTTAGTTGAATATAAATTTTTGAAATAAATACCCGGGTAAATACCCATTTTGGGTATTTACCCAGGTATATACCCTGGGTATTTACCCCTAAAAATAAATACCCGGGTATTTTACATCACTAATTTCAGTTCATATACAAGTACAATTCTCAAAAAAGGATAAAATTCTGTTAATTTTTATATATTTGTTCTTTCTTAACTAAGCACTATTTATTCCCAATAAGCTTCAAAACGTTCAACACAAAATTTACTCAACTTGGTAGAAAACAGATTTTTATTTCTGCATGCTAGACCGAATTTCGACTGATGCTCAAAAACTTGTGCGAATATGTGCTAGAGAGCAGCATCAATCTGTTATGATTGTTGGCTCTTCAGTTATAATTCGTTTTGAAAAAAGGACACTGCTTAAACGTGCCCCAGTCTACTCAACCAAAACGCAATTCTAGACGATCTTTATTGATCCGAGGGATATGGACCGGATTTATTTTTTAAATTGAAGTCCTAAAAACGCACTTGTAGGTTGTAGATCATCTTTGACGATATTGGGAGAAGGGATGGGGTTGAGTAACTCTTTTCCGGAAGTTCTGAAAAGAAAATTTTAGACTATTTAAATAATAATGGAGGAGAGCGAAAAACGGGGGCGGTCTCGTGGAAAAATTTGGCCATTGAGGTCCTAAAAACGTAGTTGTGGATTATCTCTAATGTTGTGGAAGGATATGGCGTTCAGGGGCTCTTCCCTGAAAAATTTTCGAGATAGAAGTTCTAGATATAAATTTGTGGGCTATTTGATGGCACTCACGTAAGGCTTTCCGTTGAAAATTTTTCGAAATAATAGTTTTTAATAAAAACGAAATTTTAGGTAGTCAAAATGTTGTGGAAAGGGGGGGGGGGAATACGATCCCTCAAAAATATTTCGAAATTAAAGTCCTCTTATTGAAACTGTTGGCCATTTGTGATGACATTAGGGAAAGGAACGGGGTTCGGGAGTCTTCTCGGACATTTTTGAAGTTGAAGTCTGGATGAGCAATTGAAGATCATCTTTGATGACGGGCCGTGGTAGCCTGATCGGTAAGGCATTGGACTCGGGACCGGAGGGCTTCGGGTTCGATAATCGCTGGTCGAAGACCCACCGTCGTCATTAAAGGGGACTGGGCGACGTTAAATACGCTCGTGGTCTCAATGTCCTCCAAGTGAAACGATACCTCTGGGGGGTGCTAGTACTAGGTAGCTATTAGCTCCTAGACTAGTTCAAAATTCTCATTAACTGTTCGATCCGGTGATGGTGCTGCCATCCATCGGTAGATAAAATAATGGAGGCAAGGCACTTAGTATGCAGACCTCGACACAAATACAGTTGAAGTCAGTTGTGACTCTTGAATAGAATAGAATCTTTGATGACATCATGGGAAGGGATGGAGTTCAAGGACTCGAAGTTCATCTTCTACCCTCTCCCCGCCCCCTTCCGATTCGCACCGAACATTTTCGAAAATTACGTTTTAAGAAAAGAAATTTTAAACGATCTTTAAATATGTTTGTTGAAACGAGCTCAGGGAGTTTCCCCTGGATTTGTGTGAAATTGAAAGTATAAAACACAATTTTAGGCTATCTTTGGTGACGTAAAAGGATAGGTTTAACATCGGAAAATGCGTCCCTCTTCTCTCCTTCGGAATGTCCCTAATCGTTTTACTTCCTTTTACAAAAAAGGAAGTATTGTATTCGTAAAAAAATTTTCACTCAAAAATCGGCCTTAATTTTCATTTTACTCACCCCCGAATGAATGTTGAGTATTTTGTTCGACCACACGAGGATAAGTGCCTAAGAATTTATAGACACGCGAAATATTCATAACATTTTTACGATTCCCGAATTAATTACAACAAGTTTTATCGTGACGTCTGTATGTACGTATGTGTGTATGTATGTGCGTACTTGCGTATGTATGTCGCATAACTCAAGAACGGTATGTCCTAGAAAGTTGAAATTTGGTATGTAGACTCCTAGTGGGGTCTAGTTGTGCACCTCCCCATTTGGTTGCATTCGGTTGTTTCTAAAGGGGTCTTTTGCCCCCTTTTGGAGGGAAATCATTGTTAACTTCGATGTAAACTCAAGTGGCGTTATAATTTGGCGGACACTTGGCGATATATCGCCAGTTTTTTGGTCGCCAACTTGGAGACAAATTTGGCGATTTTTTTTAAAATCTGGTTTAATTTAGCCACTGTTGGTGATATTTAGAAAGTAAACTATTGAATCACATTATAATTGTCAGCAATGGGGAAACGACATTAGATTGAAGTAAAATGAAGTCATGTGATGCACATATCAGCTTTTTTTTTTTTTTTTTTTTAATGTTATAAAGAAACTTTTTTTGATATTTCCCTCCCAAAAACGTTTGACTCTTTTGACTTTTCCATGTTGAAAGTTCTAATTTTCCCCTTAAGTTTTTGTTTGTTTGAAAAACAAACCTCTGTGGCCCCAGTATTATTTATTTATTTTTTACTTCCTTTTACAAAAAAGGGAGTATTGTATTCGCGAAAAAATTTTAAATCAAAAATTGACCTTAATATCCATTTTATTCACCCCCCGAATGAATATTGATTTTTTTTTCTTTTTGTACTCCACCACACGTGGATAAGTGCCTAAGAACGTATAGACACGCCAAATATCCATAATGACGATTCACGAGTTAATTACTACGAATTTTCTTGTGACGTCAGTATGTACGTATGTATGTACGCGCTGTATTGCGCAATCGATGTCACGTGACCTCAAGCAGGCGTTGAGCGGGGAAATCCCTTTAGTTCAAACAGTGTTGTGGACTTCAAGTAGCTGCTCGTTGCGGATGCAATATTGTATTTCATCTCACAACTTTAGTATCAAATAGCAAAGTAATATTTATTCCAAATGTGTGAATACGTTATCAACTGTCTTTATAGAGACTTGAAATGATGTTTTCTTTTTTGTTCTTTTTATTTGACTGTGCTAAATCGTTACGCTTCGTCAAGTTTACATTATAAGCCGATGGGATACTTTGTTGGTGAAAATTTAACGTATCAAATGTTTAATATCTCCAAATATGTTTGAAGCTACTATTGTTGGATTTAAAAGTGTTAAGAAGGTAAGTGTGGTTACCAATGGTTATTTTTAAGCAGAATTGATAATAAAAATAAATACATTAAAATCCCTCCTAACGGATACCCCTCCTATGTGGACAGTATTTAATTCCTCGATTCTAAGGTAAAATTAAAAGGTATTATTAAACCTCTGTCATGCGGACACCCCTCTATTGCGAACAAAATTTTTTGTCTTGTTAGTGTCCGTATTAGAGGAGTTTTACTGTACTTGTTAAATAGTATTTTAAGGATTTTTTACTTGTAAGAGATGAATTTTTATGTATGTTTTTTCATGCTACATATTTTTATCACTTTCGATTTTAATGACGAAGCTTTTTTGCCCTCAATTTGTGTTATGATTATTTTTTGTAACTATTATTTCAAGGAACTTTTTAACATGAGTTGGCTGAAGAGTGCTGTTTAATATATACATTAGATCGCGGTTCATTAAAAAGAGCAACTGTTTTAACTTTTAAAGCAGTTTCTATTTCTGTAAGGTACTGTACTCTATTATTGAAAGGTACACATTTTTATTTATGTTTTTTTCATGTAATACACGTTTATTACTTTCGATTTTAATGACGAAGCTTTTTGCCCTCACTTTGGTAAATGATTATTTTTTGTAACTAAAATTTCAAGGAGCTTTTTAATATGAATTCTCTGAAGAGTGCAGTTTAATAGATACATGAAATCGTGACTTTTGAAAAACACCAACTTTTTCTTTTAAACCCAGCTTCTATTTGTATAAATGTATTTTAAAATGTTGTGGATTTTTTTTTTTTTTTTTGGAGGAATTCATATCAAATGAAAATGAATTAAAGCTTTTAACAACTATTAGCGAGCCATGCATTAGAAATGTGGTACATGATCATTACAAGCTTAGCTCTCACACCATTTTCTTGATTTTGAGAAATATTATGCAAACGATTTATAACATGCTGTTGAATAACTTCTCCAAAAAAAAAAAAAAAAAAAAAAAAACTCACAGATAACTCATGATAGATCTAATTATATTTTTTACTCTGAAATATATGCATCAGTATTGTCCTTTTATACCAATTGTTTAGTTTGTTTCAATTGTTCAGATGTTTTGTAATTATTATTGGGTATTGGAGTGATTTTTTTCTCAAAAATGTATGCTGTTTCTTTTGTTTGTAACAGTTAGAATATGGCTAAATATTGGTTTATTTTATTCCATCTTATTTTTTTTCACTTGTCTGTATTTTTATCAAAGGAAATCAATACTAATCATTCGTGTAATCTAAGTGTAATCGTCAATTCGTGTAATCGTCATCTAAGTAAATCATTCGTGTGAAAAATGCAAAATATTTATTAGTTTATGAATAAGAAATATGCACTTCCCGTTTATCTTCCCCGTCTGTCTTAATCATTTTACAATTTACAGTAAGCAAAATTTATTTCGTACTTTCTTTTGCATTAAGATTTGAAGTTGAAGTGTATTTTCTTTTTACCCATTAAAATTTTTATTTTTATTCATTATCTATATATTTATTGCGAATATAATATTTAATGTGTCAAGCATGAATTTTAATTTAGTTTAAATATTTAAGAACTATTTATGTCGATATTCAAACTCGAACGATATAAAATTTTAATTTAGAGATGTATCGGAGTATTTCATGTAAAAATTAACTGTTTTTTTAATGAATTATAAAAAAATCTAAATTTTTATTCACGGTAGAGCTATTATGAGATGTAAACAAACCGCCTTCACTGGCGGCCATGTTGAATGAGCGCGCAGGCCTTGTGTTAAGATGGCTGTGCATAACTCAAGAACGGTAAGTCCTAGAAAGTTGAAATTTGGTACGTAGACTCCTAGTAGGGTCTAGGTGTACACCCCCCCCCCCCCTTTTTGGTTGCATTCGAGTGTTTCTAAAGGGGTCTTTTGCTCCTTATTGGGGGGAAATCATTGTTAATTTCGATGTAAACTCAAGTGGTGTCATAATTTGGCGGACACTTGGCGATATATCGCCAGTCTTTTGGTCGCCAACCTGGCGACAAATTTGGCGATTTTTTTTTAAAATCTGGTTTTAATTTAGCCACTGTTTGTGATATTTAGAAAGTAAACTATTGGATCACATTATAATTGCCAGTAATGGGGAAATGACATTAAATTGGAGTAAAAGGAAGCCATGTGAGGCACATATCAGCTCATTTTTTTTCTGCTCAGCTGGCAGGGTGATGTTTTAAAACTGCAATTTCATGCTATCTTGACGTTAGTGGGAGGTGTTTTAAGGCTTTCGCCTGGAACATTTTCGAAGTGAAGTCTTAAAAAACGTTATTTTGGACTATCTTTAGTAACCTAAGGAGAAAGAGTTCCGCGTCTGTTCCTGGAAAAACTTGTGAAACTGATTAATTCCCAAAAACGTAAGTCTTGACTGTCTTACGTTTTTTAAACGAATAGTTTAAGTCTGATTTTGTTCAAATAGCATAACCATGTCAGCATGTGCGCTCAGAAGATATTACCGCGATAATTTTAGTATTTTTTAAAAATATTTAAATAGAAATAAAAATTGCTTCCAAAGAAGGTGTTAAATTTTTATTTTTACTCACTGATTTATCAGAAAACGAGTCTGAATTTAAAATATCATTTATGAATGTAAGTTTTATATTCTGGCAGGCTGATTTTACAAATAAGAATATCTATAGAAATAGTTCATTTTTTAATTTATAAAATTTATTTCTTTAAAAGCACATTAACCATTGCACCCCTCGATGTTTTTGAAAGGTCACGAAATTGCACTTTTGAGATACTGTAGGCTTCTTGTAAAGTAAAAATCTTAACATTCATGAGTGACAAAACACATAAATGAATAAAATATACACAACAACAAATATATTTTGTGTACAAAAATACATACAAAATATGAAGTTGTATTGCAAAGGCGCTGTATAATATAAATTAAAAATTTTCAACTTTTCTTCGTAATGATTTCATCGCAAAGTAAATCAACTTTTTGCTTGCTTGCTTTTTTTTTTATTTTATTTTTTGTTTTTATTTTTCTTATTTTTTACCATTGAAAAGAGTGGCTCTTGAAACCTGCGTATTACGAGTTTTTCTTCTTTCCTGTGAATTTATTTCGTTTTTCAAGTTGGGCTTTAGCAAGATTTAAAGAGTGTTCCAGCGGTCGATTCCATCGAAATCAGTATTTTCTGTTTGTCTACTTCATTATTTTGGTGTGGCTGAGAGATATATTTATTGTTTTCGGATTAATTTCACCTCCATTATACAAATAATACTGAAAATGATTTCTGTTCCAAAAAGGATGGAGTCGAGACGATGATCGAGTCCTTATCCCTTATTGATGCTGTCATGCCAGAGGTTGTTTTATCCCGGCAACAACAAGCCCATAATGCTAAAAACGCTGTTGTTAAAACAGAATCCTCCAATGGTAACGGCGAAGGAGGAAATGGTAATAGGGAAGTTTTCGATTTTTCAATTTTATTTTTATATGATAGAGTAACATGTATGAACATCATAGGTGAAAAAATTTTTGCGATACGATAAGTAGTTTTTTTTAAATTAATTTTTAAAGTTCAAGCGCCTGTGACGTCAGATGGCATAGGAAGTGACGTCCGATAGGAGAGAAATGCTAGCGAACCGGTTCCCATGTCATGGGAGAAATCGAAGAACGTGCATTCGACTTCGAAGATGAAACGTAAAAGGCTTATCTCTTCGCGTTTCTGGAACATTAAACCTCTCATCCTCTCGGAAATATTCGAATATCACCATTGATATTATTTGAGGAAGATTATTTAGATTGTGCTTTAACGAATCCGGCCTCCGTAGTGTGTTCAAAAAGATTATTGAATTTCTAAAAAATAAAAATATCAGCGCTCTCAAAATGTCCCTAGCGAAAACAAGGGATCTTCGGCGGAAGGCTGCCTATTCGCGCCCTGTGACGTAGGCTCGTGACGTTTCAGAAGAGCGCACTTTCCCCAGTAGCACAACAATTTTGGCCAATATCGGTCGAGTATTGGCCAAACCTGGCGTGCGTCGTCGTATGTCGGACGATTTTACCCGATTTTGGCCAATACTGGGCAGTATTGGCATCCCGATACTGAAAAAGTGAAAAGGCTTTATAAAACGTTTTTTAAAAAGAAATTCTGTGTTTAACATAAAGGTAGAACTGTTCTGAGACTTTTTCCAGTAGATTTGATATTTGAAACTCCTGATTAAAGAAATTGACAGACCTCGCTATTGGCCGATCTAGTCCAATACTGTATAGGCTTGGCCAACTGATACTGGTCAAATCAGAAAAACTTAATCAACGGTTACTTTTCAGAACATTTCGCAATTTCCTCCCAAAAGAATAACATGAATACCAGACATTTTGACGAAATTTAGCACTGCAAAAATATATTTGGAAATTTACGCTTCCTGTCTAATGTCCAATGCTGTCCGATACTCAGCAACATTGGTCATCTCAATTATTAAAGTGCATTCAAAACAGTTTTCTTGCAAAGCATTTTGAAATTCAATGCGTGGGTACAATTGGGAGAAGTTATTTTCCAATAACTTCCTAACCTATCATCCACGATAAAGTAATCTACGGTTTTCGCTTCATCCAACATTTGCCGATCTTATCCAATTCTATGCAGTATTGGCATTCTGAATTAAAATATTACTTTTAAAATAGTTTTTTTAGTGAATATTTTGTTCTGTAATGTGTTGATAATACTGGGAAAAATTATACTGAAATAATTTAGGAATATATTATCCACAAAAACGAAACGTATGGAGGTTCGGTTCTGCCGACACTGGCCGATCGCATCCGATGCTGCGCTGTATTGGTATTCTGAATTAGAAAATTACTTTTAAAACAGATTTTTTGCAAGACACTATAAATTTTTATACAAAGGTGCAATGAAAAAAAGTCATTTTACAATAATTTATCGATCTATAATACACGATACCGAAATGTACAGCGCTTATCTTCTGCTGACATTAGCCGATCGCATCCGATACTGTGCTGTATTGACAGTCTGAATTAGAAAATTACTTTTAAAACATATTTGTTGAAAGGCATTTTGAATTTTAAGGTGTAGGTTCAATCAAAAAAAGTCATTTTACAATAATTTATCGACTTATATAATCCACGATACAATGTACGGCGTTCCACTTCTGTCGACATTGGCCGATCACATCCAATACTATGCTGTATTGACATTCTGAATTAGAAAATTACTTTTAAAGCAGACTTTTTGCAAGACATTTTGAATTTTAATACGTAGGTAGGATTAAAAAAAAGTCATTTTACAATGATTTATCGATCTATAATACACGATACTGAAATGAACGGCGTTTTTATCTTCTGCCGACATTAGCCGATCGCATCCGATACTGTGCTGTATTGGTATTCTGAATTAGGGAATTACCTTTAAAATAGTTTTCCTATTGGATGTTTGCTGCTTCTAATAAGTGGATAAAATTGAGAAAAATTATTCTGAAATAATTTAGGAATCTATTGTCTCCGATAAAGAAATGTATGGAGTTTCGCTTTTGCCGACATTAGCCGATTCCATTCGATATTGTGCAGTACATCCAGTGCTCTCTGATGACGCATGCGCAGACCCGGTAAGTTCTCTCGCTCCGCTCCGTCGAAGGACGCCATTGCTGTTGTTATTAGCTTCATCATTAACTCGTTCTGTGGGTAAGTTTGAAATCGTTTTCTATATTGAATAGAATTGCAAATTTCTTTAAACTAGAATTTGAAATGTGTTATACATTTTGCATTCACTCTTTGTTCAATACACATAGTGTTCTGAATACCCGAAAAATCTTCCAAATTTGCTTGTGCTGTGTTTGTGATTGTTTTATGATGTCAATAGCGTGGGGGGGGGGGGAGGCATTTCAATTAAAACTTTTTAGCATGTGCTATCCTTTATTATAAATTGTTCCTTTTCACGTTTTGAGAATCGAGCTATATTAACGTTATCGCTAACACTTACAAAAAAAAAAAAAAAAAAAGACGCCGAACTGTTTAGTTCTATATGTTACAGCTATTTTGCTTTGTTTTATATTTTCTTATCTTGCAGAGATTTCATATAGTACAGGGAAATTGCATTTTAGCTGTTTTCAAGCATCGAGCAAGATAAAAACATATAAAATATTCTTTTTTTTCCCTTGAAAATTCTTCCCGTGCTCTTGAAAAAATAAGTTAGAATATAGTTAGAATAATTGTCATTTACTGTCAAGTATAAAGCTTATTTGTGAGGCAATATAAGTATTTAATTTATGTCAACAAACAGTTAATATATTTAACAATTCAGTTTTGAATCAGATATGTACAATTTCTGAACATTTTGAGGCTTCGAGGAAAAAAGATGGAAACTTTGATTCTTTACAAACATTTTTTTTTAAACAGTGATGTTTTGATGAAAATAATTTCATGAATTCACAAATATTTTCAATATTTCAAGTGCATATAACATATTACTTTTCAGGGAAATCCAAACTCAGGAAATGGATAGGTACCGTAGCAAAAGAGGGTTGTAGTAAGTTTATGCTCTCTGACGCTGTTTTTTTTTTCTGGTGCACTTAACAGTAGTTGGCACTTGACATCAGTTTATGAAAGTAAAGGTATTGAGTTATTAAAGTAAGCAGAAATAGTATCTTTATCTCTGTTGTGCTGTGTATTTTCTCCGTATTGCGATTTCAGCGGTTGTATACTAAATTGTTCAAAGTTGTATGTAATATTAAATATTTATTTGCAATTTATTTGTGATTTGTGCTTATCCAAGTTATTTGAGATAATTGCAATATAATGGCTGGAAGTGAAAAGATACTAAATTCTATAATAATTGCTTAAAATTGTATCTGTAAAAATTATCATAACCACAAAAGATTACATAATCTAAAAGGTTACTTATTACATCATCCTACTTGCTGGAGTAGTAATTGCTTGTTAGTATTTTAAATAAAAAGCATATATGCCTTCAAGATTTTGATGCATAGAAAAATGCTCAACTAACTACATAGATTTGAGGAAAAAAAGAAATCTCTTCAACTAACGAAATCCCTATTATAGCATATCATAGTGTATGTTGTTATTATATTTCCTTATTTTCAAAAACAAAATTTGAAATGTTTTAATATTTGCTATTTTATATCTAAATGTGAAAAAGATAATTTCTAATTATAAAGAGTATTTTGATATTATGGCAAATATGAGTTTAATGTAAACTTCTCATTAACATCTTTCAGTAATTTGATTTGTTTACATCTGTTAAAAAAATTGACTTTTTCGATTACATAATTTTTAATTTTGTCTCAAGAATTATAGTTCAAGGTTAGGAACTTAACTTTAATAAAAGTTTAAATAGTTGTACAAGACTTTCAGTTATATGTTGCTATGGTTCGCTGGTATAGGTATATCTATATATGATATTTTTCATATTTATTTTTGGAACTAGGATAGAATGCACTGTAATTTGGTAAAAAATAAAATGCATACTTGAAACATCACAGTAATGTTTATTATTTAGGTTTATTTAATTACTGCCTTTTTTAATATCTATGTGATTTTCCCTGCCAGAGGTTCAAGTTGTGCCGCCCGTATGACCTCTTGATCTTTTCAGCAGGGAATCCTCTCTCATCAGACTCTAGAGATGAATGATCCTGTTTGTCCACACAACAGAAGATCTTCGACCGTCTGGCTTCGAACCCGCAACCCTTTAGTCCACTTCACTGATCCATGATTTGGTAAGTTTGCTCAATAATAAAGCCAATTATAAAAAGGTTTTGTATCGCGATTTTTTTTAAATGTTAAAGCATTTCCATGTAACTGATGTAACATAGTAAATTTATCTATGTTTAGAAAAATTATTAAGCTGAAACAACACATCTAAATTGATAATTTCTTTCCTGATACAGGATTTGGGTCATTCCAAAGTTAGGGTAGTTCTCAAAAGGTGAGAACAAAAACATTGCTTTTGAGCCATTTTTAAAATTTTGGAATTTGAAATCAATTTTGCTTTTATTGCATAGCATGTATACCTCGAACATCATACACAAACATAAAAAGACAGCAGGTATTTATGCAATTTAATGATCGTATGTAGATAACAGATTTTGGGCATATAGTTGTCCGGTAGGTAACAGATTTTGGACATCATCATAATCAGGGCTGTGGAGTCGGAGTCGGACTAATTTTGGGGTAAAGGAGTCGGAGTCAGAGTTGTTAGAAACCATGCCGACTCCGACTCCGGGGCTCTTTTTTTCTTTCATTTTCACTGACTCTCCTTGCATTTTTTAAAAACTGACTACCAATTGGTTCGATTACATGTATAAAAAGCTACTAATGAGAAAATAACTGCCATTATGGCAATCAGCTAGCTTGAGTGTTTACTGAACTTTCTGTAGCCGTCCCCTAGTTTTCTTGCCTTTTAACTTAACTAATAGCAACTGTCAGCAGACTGTTTTGTTGCCTAATATTGTCAAGTAATCACTTTCAAATAAAAATAGAAACATAGTGTTTTGTTCAATCTCAGTTATAAAATAGTAAAAGGAACATAACAATTTAGTTAGACGAGGCCCGTAGCACAGGTGGAAACTTTTGAGAGTGATCCGCAAACTCAGATAAGTTCTGGCGAAAATGCACAAATCCAAAAGATCCGATGAAATAATCGATTTTTTGTTCTTTATTAAGACTATTTCTATAAGCTTAGTTCTCACTAAAAAGTATGGAACAAAATAAGTGTAAATCATTTCTTGGTTACAACACTCAATAATTACAGTTAATCTTAAAATCTTCATATGAAGGTTAATCTAAAGCAGCCAGTAAAATTTAAATTAAAAATTTAGCGAAGAAGAAATATAGGTATAGTAAAAGCTATTCGTACACATTTGTACACCGCCGAATTTTGTGTAAAATTAGCTCCTGATGTATATGGGCCCTATATTTGTTGAAATTTTATTGATAAAGTATAATTTAAAATATATCCGGGAAAATTTTCAGAATTGAAATATTTATATTTTTTATAAACTCTGAAATTAACTTTGGAAGTCACCTACCAGATGGGTGTCACCCGGGCCAAACCACCCCCTCTCAAGAACTTTGCCGGGAAAAAAGCTTTTCTCTCAAGTTACAGCTTTCAAAAATTGAAAGCACACGATTTGATCAATATCTATTTGTTAAACATTAAAGGGGGGAGGGAAAATTACAGCTAATCCTTCTCAATTTTTTTTAAAGGGATTTTTAAGTCATCTCACTTTTAAACTCGTAACTATTGGAAAATTTGAGTTTTAAATTGAATTTCTAACGTTGTATGTGTCTTGGGTTTACAATGAAAAAACAAAAGGCAAAATTTTCATAAAAAAGAATTAATATTTCAATCTCTGTTTAGAGGTTTTCCCCCTTTCCCTGAAGAAAAAAAGGGAATTGAAAAAGTACAATTAAAAAAATAATAATAATAATAAAATCAGGAGTCGGAGTCGGGCGTTTCAAAATCCAGGAGTAGGGGTCAGAGTCGGCCATTTTCCTTCCGACTCTGCAGCCCTGATCATAATGAAAGTTTCACTTTTTGAACTTTTCCAATGAAAATTTTATCTATTTTTAAATCCTGCAATGAAAAATAGAGGATTTATGAAGTACATGAGTGACCTTATATACTGGTCTTAAAATAATAAAATTTTGTTATGGTTTTGTATAATCCGAAAAAAAAAACATCCATTTTGCCGGCGCAGGTGATCAAGTCGCCAAAACCGCCGCTGTTGGCGAAAACCTGAATTCCTCTCTGGTAACCCTTTGCATATTATACGCTGTGAGTTGTCGCCAATCGAGGTTTGCTTGGCGATTTTTGCCGCCTTTGTTTACTACTCGTTACATCATAACTTGAGTTTCTACTGTTATTTATGTAATGTCTAATGCATAATGTATTAATTGTTCAAAATAGCAATGAATTAAAGAAATTAACATTATAATAGCCTTTAGTTGGTAAGGTTACAAGACAGAAGAGCATATTATAATATTGAATAAATGGACAGAATTATCGGCGTCTAGATCATAACGCAATTTGGACATCTCACATATATGTTTAAGAAAAGTGATTTTACTTCAAAGATACTGCATAAAAACATATGAAAACACTTTAAAATGATTAACAATTGATTTTGAGGATCAAAAAATACCTTTAAAACATATAAATCATATATTTAGTACTCAAATAATAGCATTGTCAAGATTGTAACTTTTGGACATACATAAAACTTCCATCTTCCTTCTTTTTTTAAATTTTTTACACAATTAATAATCTGTCTTTAATTTTTTAATTTGTAGAAAATATTATCAAAAAAATATTCAGTTTGAGATTCATACCCTTAATTTTGTTTTGAAACGGTTAGAAATAATTAAAAAAAAATTTTTTGATGGTACATTTGCCCAGTTAACGTTTTGAAAGTCCAAAATTGTGCCTTTTAGCAATGAAAAAATATTTTTAAGGGTATTTGAAGAGCATTTTTTCCATAATTTTTAATATATTTAACAATTATTTCCATTTATCATTAATATTCCATAATTTTATTTTTCCGTAATTCTTGCCTCTATACAGTATTATTATTTAACTCAAAAATTTTTGAGTCAATTAAAATGAAAGTTATTTTGTGTTGAAGCTTCAAAGTTGAGGTCTGTGCTTGCTCCCCCTTTTGAGAACTGCCCTGTAACCTTTTCCCAAATTTTACTCCAAAGTTAAATGTAAACATTAAAAATGATAGGTCTGACATATTTTTCATTGATACATTACTAAAATTAAGTACATTTTTTACTTTTTGAATGGGGTTATTGAAATTGTGTCCTATAAAACAACCATGTCCCAACAGCTCTTTATTTATTTTTAAACCTTTTTTTTTTTTCATGTAATTTTTTTAAAATATGTTTCTTTTCAACTCATTATTAGCATATTATACTAACATGTTTTTAAAATAAAATTTCAAATTTATTTTTATTTTATGGAAGAAAATCTTTTGTCTCCTGTGGTACTGCCTCCTTACTTCTTTAATTATTATAATAAGAATGTGTTACTTAAATATTGTCAACGATAGCTATGTACTCCTACAAGTTATTAATGTAAAGTAGCCATTTTTTTCGCATGTGCTATTTTGAAGAGTTCCAGGTGAGGAAAAAAGAACTTTAGACATAGGTGTCTTTTTTATGTGTCCCCTGCGTTACTATTAAATTATAGAAAGATATAATTATTTTATTGTTTAACCCATGTTAAAACTTTCAGGTTGAGTTTAAAAGAAAAAAAAAACATATACTTTTGCATTGTTTCCATTAATACAAGGGGAATTTTTAATACCATTTTGTCCCCTGTGTTACCTTGATCTTGGTAACACAGGAGACAACAAAGTAACATAGGGGACTTAATTGTTTCTAAGCTTGCTATGTAGTTAAATTTTAAAAGAAAAAACATATTTAGGTTGAAAGAATATGCAGTATTTTAAATTATATGAAAAATATGTCTGTTTAATATAATTAAGAAATTGCAAATGTTTCTTTGGTTACAACCAAATTTTATCACAGATCGATGAACAAAACAAAGGAGGACTAAAAGGCACATTTTTCTTCTCTTAAATTCTGTTTAGATTTCTGTTGTAAGAATTTTTATCTCTTTTGGAGTTATCATTATATAAGTTCAGTTTTGGTACTTGGAAAATATTTTTAATGAAAAAGAGCACTATTTTTTTTTTTAATTTCAAGAAGGGTGTAGTGTTTAAAATAAGAAACAGGTTTTTACCTTAATGTTACTTTCTTAAAGACCTGCTTAACCTACAACAATGAGATTTTTAGTAAATTTGTCCTCTCTTTGTTGCAGAGTGCCAAGTATTTTCCTTTTTTCAAATCTGAATATTTTATATTTAATGTTAATTTGTAATGAATTGACTTATATATATATATATATATATATATATATATATATATTCATTTCTAGTTCATATTAATTTTTTTTCCTGGTTATTGTTAATTTTAAACGAGTTTGTAATCGTAAGGCTGATGCATATGGTCACGAGAATTATGAATTAAAAACAACAAGTTTTAAATTTAACATCTGAATATTTTCCTTTGCATTAAAATTACTTTGACAGTCTGAATTAATTTTGTACTGTGGACAAATTATAACATTCAATATATTCAAAAAAAGTATGTTTCTTTATCGATTATTGAACATTTAAATTTGTTCTCTATTTCAAAATTATTTTCTACATCTGATGACTTTTTCAAAAATTATTTTCCGCATCTATTTATTTCTGCATCTGGCAACTATTTTGAAGACTTTTATATCATAGGTTGCGTTTGACGAACCTCACCGGTCGACCGGTAAGTAACCAGTTACTAACCGCGTCGTTCTATGATCAACCGGTTACTGCTGCGGTTATTATTCTAAGAGGTTGATTGGTTGATTGGAGCACGTGATCATTAGTTGTCACGTGATTAACTAACCGGTCGCTCTCGGTCGTGCTCGTCGAACGCACTCATAGACTACTAGAAGCAATTATTTTAATAGCTGAAGTCAGTGGTAGCCCTGAGGAGATTTTGTTTTCATGAAAAATAGTGTTTATAGTAAAACTAGTACCAGATTGTCTTAGTAAATTCAACAATAGTGCATGATTAAGAACTTTTGATTGTGAAGTATCTTTATTTGAATGACAAAGAAAATAGATGACTTACTTTAATACTCCTTGTATTTTGAACTTATTCAAGCCTAGAAATATGTTTTTATATTCTAAATATTATTTAGAATATAAAAAAATATTTCTATAAAATAATAATACAATTATTTTTAAAAATTAGAAGAATTAGCATCTAAAGCCTCTAGAATTTCTTTTCCTTTTTGCTTGCAAAATACAACAATTAGAATTGTGAGCAAAAATGAGAAGTTTTACGGAATCTGATCTTAATTTAAGAAATGTATTGATCCTCAAAAATCCATACTCTGAACAGTAGTTTGATAGATCATTTTTGAAAGTAATAAAATTAACAATTTATGCAGAATAAACTACTTAATGATAAAATAGATTCTTTCTATTTAATTCAATCTAAATTTAATGGTGGTAAGCTAAATCTAAAATAAAAAATTTTTCAAAGTGATTTTCTTATACATTTAATCTGTATTGAATTTCTATCGCCTGTAAATTTTCTGCTGTAATTACCTAGCTTAGGTTTGTACTACATAAATTTGTTTGATATTGAACCTATAAGTCTTCACTCTTTCTGTTTACAACAACAGAAGTACACAACCATTCAAAGAAAATCATTTATATCCGCAAATCAAGTTATGCGTAATTTTTTCATTTTGTAATTTAAAAATACTTGCTAAAATAATATGAGGGATAATGTATTTGTATAAGTTATTTTACAGTGTCTAATAATTGCAAGGGTAAATGGGGGCTACCACTAAAAGCCCACAGTGGTTCACGAGCAATCTTCATGTGATCTGCAAACATTTTAGTTGATGGTGAACAGCATCATTTTTGTAGCTGAAATTAAATTTATCAAAGAAAATTTTTGGAATCATATGATTTCATCACACATAATTGTTGTAAAAAAAATATCTCCATTTCAACTTGTACCCTTTGGGGAAAGGGTTCCCTCCCCCCAAGCCAAAAAGAAAGGAAAAAAAATGTAGGAATCTGCAAGAAATTTTTTGAAAATATAAATTTGCCAAAGTAAAGAGTCTTATCAAAGAGTAAGACATGATTTGGAAAATATTTCGTTACTGTTATAATCAGCAGTGAAATAATTTTATAGTCTTTAATCATCTCCACTGGAGCAGCAAGAATTTTTACCTGAAAGGGAGGGGAGATCTATAGTCTTGATGTGTTTAATTTTATCTAATTGGTAGCAAATTGCTAACTCTACCGTTTCTACAGTAATAGAATTAGCAGTATATGTTGAAGCTAAGAACTCGGGAGAGTTTGACCTCCAAACCATTCTTGTTGCACCACTACTTATGTCAGATTAACTACCAATTAATTAGCAATACCCTCATTTTACACGGATTTCATTACACACAGTTTAAGATTTGACACCGTTATTTCATTATATATGGATGAGTTTTGATTTATGCTGATTCAACATTAAAATGCATAAAGTTTTTCAAAATTTTCATATTTCAAACTTCTAAGATTGTAGATAACAAATGAAAACTGCATTTTGGCATGCTTATATATATTTGGCATGCTAAAAATGTCTCCAGTGGCTCATGCTCCCTTAAATAATTAGGGAGCTTGAGCCACTGGAGACATTTTTAGAGCTCTTTTCAGAGGTAATGTTATTAAACTCACACAATTTATAGCTCACTTGAAAAAAAGCTTTTAGAAGTGACAAATAAGAACAAAACCAACAACAATACCAACATTGATGATACTCGACCGAAAGCTTCTACATTTAAATTTTGAGCCATATTTTGACAGATCTTTCTGATTTGTGTTTATAAAGGAAGATCCCATCATGGAAATGATGCAAGTGACCATGGATGTGCTCATGCCCCACAAAGGCAGTCATTTTTCTATGCCCCTGCATAGAAAAATGACTGCCAAAGGAATATCATAAACAACTCTTATTCATATTCCCTAAGTTAATTCATATTTTCTTCATATCCATTGTGTATTTATATTGGAATTAGTACATATTTTTTATCAATGGAACATAACCTAATCTATTTTAACATTACTGTTAAGTCTTCATTTACGTTTGTGTGGAATGTAACCCCTGCAAAAAACAAGAGTCCATTGTATGTAGTTTACAATTTACATGTTGGTTATAAGTAGTAATCCTTACTATGTGTTTGCTTTGCACATTGCAGAGTTAAAAAAGAAGTGTAAATATATTTTAAGTGACTGTTTTTTTTCTCTCTCTCTTTAGCAAGTGTAAAAATTAAGTAGAATGCTGCGAATACAAATGCTATCAGCTGCAGAATCGGCAGATACCTGCTGGAGCTGTAGATTGGGATCATCGGTCTCACAGTATCAAATAAAGGACACTGAATGGTCGAAACGAAGACAAAAAAGCTGATAATATGTAAACACAATGTATATGTATGTTTTAATGAAAGATATTTATGTTATAAATAATATGTATGTTTTTTACATGTTACCTAGCTGATAATATGTAAAAAATGAATAAAAAAAATTTTCCCAATGAACTTGTAAATATATAAATTGTTCCAAAATATTAATTTAAGAAAAAAATAAGGATTTTGATTATATCATTTATATGAACGAATGAGAGAACAAAAACATTTATGATGGAAATACTGTCAGTGGGAAGAACTATCATGCTTAAATCTGATCCTTACTCTTAACAATAATGAATCTTAATTTCCCACAATCTTAACATTTGGCGTAAAAAAAGTAATTTGCTGCTCATTAAAAATCATAAAAAATGAAAGATATTACTGTCAGTAATCTAATTATAAAATAAATGATAAACCGTCAATTTTCCTCTAGTCTAGTTATTGTAGCTGTAAATTATATCGTTTTAAGACAGAAAGGTCGAGGGACCTTTGACCAGTGCGCTAGGAATAAAACACAAACGCACAGTTCTGGGTTTTATACCTCTAGTGCAGTGTCAAAGCTTCATAGCTATGGGTACCACTTCTCAGTAAAGACGAATTCCGTTTTTTGAAGAAAAAAAAATCGTCACACAGATTTCCATCCTTCAATTAAAAGAGGTAAAACAAAACCCTAAAACTGGAAGGAAGGAAGTCTGTATGCCGATTTTTTTTAAAGACTGAATTCTGTTTTAGCAGTATTGCCCAACACTGGCTAATAGCTACATATATGATCGGCCAGTGTCACCTGGCCCCATTGGCCAGTACTGGCTCGAGTATCGGCCAATGCTGCAATAGAGATTGCTACCCGGTATTGGCCAATTTAGTTCGGCCGGTACTGGCCAATGCTGGCATCAAGTATTGCCCAATATTGTTAAAAAGTCAGCCGTTCGACGCTGGCCAACCCAACTTTAACCGATATTGGCCAAAACTCGCTCCGAGTATCTGCCAATACTGGGGGAAAATTACCGGCCAACATTAGCCAATTTTGATTTGCCAGTATTGGCCAATACTGGCAACGAGTATTGCCCAATACTGTAAAAAAGTTAGCCGTTTTACGCTGGCCGACCCAACTTTACCCGATATTGGCCAATCTACCAAACACCGTGGTTATGACATTGGCCGATACTGCTGTGCTGCTGGGGTGGTTGCAGTCTAAGATCTGAGCCAAAGCAACATATTTTAACATGTAAAACTGGAAAAGACATGTGGGATGTTCTCCACTCTGTGTATGAGCAAAAGAATGAACGGCGACTCGATCTTCTGTACTCTCAGTTGTTCAACTACTCCTAAGATCCTTGTGACAGTATTGCAACTCATGTATCTAAGTTGCAGAAAATCTGGCAGGAGTTACAGGAAGAGTTAAAAGGTGAGAAAGTTGAACTTCCCAAGTCGATGCTGTTAAATAGAATTTTAAATACTTTACCTAATGAATATTTGGAGTTTAGGAATGCATGGGAATCTGTTCCAGGCAGTGAAAGAACAATTTCGAGTCTTACTGAAAGACTTCGTTTGCACGAACAAAGATTGGAAGAGTTACATCCTGTTGAGAACAAGAATGTTGCCTTTGTAGCAAAGCCCTCACATGCCAAGAAAACTCCTGATAAGACTTATTCAAATCATAATGAAGCCAAAAACAAGAAATTTAAATGTTTTTTCTGTGGTCTCGCTGGTCACATGAAAAAGAACTGCAACAAGTGGAAATTGCAGAATAATGAGAAAAAGGAATCTTCAAAATCTGGACAGGTCTTTATGACTGTTGCAAATCAAAACAATCAAGATTATTGGCTCATTGATTCAGGAGCCTCGCACCATATTTCTTCGAAATTGGACTGGCTTTCTTCATACAAACAGTTTGATACTCCAAAGCCATTAAGATTAGGAGATGGAAGATCCATGTTTGCCAAAGGTATTGGTGAAATTAAAATTGAAATGTTAATACGTGGTAAATGGATACCTGGTCTTCTTACTAAAGTTTGGCATGTACCTGAATGTGATCAAAATCTTTTTTCATCTGGTGCTGCTTTGGATAATGGCCTTCATGAATATGCAGATAGCAAAGTACGTGAGTTTAGAACTTTAACTGGTGAAACTGTTGCTGTTGGTATTAGATATAACAGTGTTTACAAACTTCTTATGAGAGTTGTTCCTGATTTGGCATGTGTTGTTGTTGACAATGACAGTCTTCAACTGTGGCATGAACGCCTAGGCCATCAAAACAAACGCCATGTTCAAAAATTTTTGAAGAGAAAGGGTATTGAAGTAAAGCTTGATGATGAATTTTGTGATGCCTGCATGTATGGTAAAATGCATAGACTTAGTTTTGGCTCTCGTCAAGATCGCCCAACTAGTCCTGGTCATCTTATTCATGCTGATGTCTGTGGTCCAATGCCAGAAAAATCTCTTGGAGGTAATAGGTACTATGTAGCATTCAAAGATGATTATTCTAAGTACAGAACTGTTTACTTAATGAAAGAAAAGTCTCAAGTCAAAGATATGTTGGGCATCTTTATGGCAGAAATGAAGACAGCAGGTTATATGATGAAAGAATTGTTAACTGATGGAGGAAGGGAATTTAATAACTCTGAAGTTCATCAAATTGTGCAAAAAGCAGGGCTGCATCATCGAATGTCTATGCCATATACACCCGAGCAAAACGGAGCAATAGAGAGGGAAAATAGAATTCTAGTTGAAGCAGCTCGATCAATGATCCATGCCACAGAATTGCCAGAAAAACTTTGGGGTGAGGCAGTGAATACAGCAGCCTATGTACTCAATCGAACAGGTCCCTCATCAGAAGAAGGAAAATCTCCCTTTGAACTATGGTATAAGAAAGTACCACCAGTTGACCATCTCAAAATATTTGGTACTGAATGTTTTGTTCATGTTCCAAAAGTCAGAAGGAAGAAATTTGACAAGAAAGCATTGAAAGGCTACTTAGTTGGTTATTGTGGTAATAGAGATGGGTACAGAGTTTGGATTCCTGAGAAAAATGATGTGGTTTTGTCCAGAGATGTGGTTTTTAAAACAGAAAAAGTGGCTGACAACATCTACCAAGAAACTCTTTCGCCTCTACAATCTACAGAAGATGTTCCTGTTCCTACTGAAGATGGAGGTAGTAATGATGTAGGGGAAGCTGCTACAACTGAAGATGAGAATAGATATACTACTCTAAGAGATAGATCCCAGTTGCGAAAACCAGCAAAATTTGATGGATATGTTATGCTAGCTGAAGATGAACCAACATCTCTTCATGAGGCAGTAAACTCAAGTAATGCTGAAAATTGGAAGGCTGCTATGGAAGAAGAAATGAACTCTCTCACTGAGAGTGGAACGTGGGAACTTGTTGATCTACCGAAAGGAAGAAAAGCTATAGAAAATCGTTGGGTTTACAAAATAAAAAGAAATTCTGAAGACAAAATAGAGCGGTTCAAAGCAAGACTGGTTGTTAAAGGATTCTCCCAAAAAGCTGGTATTGATTATCAGGAAACATTCAGTCCAGTGGTTCGTTGGGACACTATCAGATCTATTATTAGTGTGGCTGCTAGTGAACGTTTGAAGCTTGCTCAGTTTGACGTGAAAAGTGCCTTTCTATATGGAGACCTGCATGAAGAGATCTATATGAAGCAACCTCATGGATTTGATGATGGAAGTGGGCGTGTTTGCAAATTAATAAAAAGCCTATATGGCTTAAAGCAAGCTCTCAGATGCTGGAATCAAAAGTTTAAAGATTTTCTTCAGAACTGTGATCTTAAGCAGATGGACAGTGATCCTGGCTTATTTGTAAATAAAGATAAGACTTTGTTTTTAATCTTATATGTGGATGATGGAATTGTTGCTGTGAAAAATAAAAATCAGTTGGAAATATTTCTTAAAAAACTTACAAAAGAATTTAATGTTAAAGTTGAACCAGCTACATACTTTTTGGGCATGCAAATTAAATATTTAGATGATGGTTCTATTTTCATTCACCAAGAAAATTATTGCAAAAAGATCTTGGATAGTTTTACTATGTCTTCAGCCAATCCTGTTTCTATCCCCATTGACAAAAGTTTGTTATCTGAACCTTTTGAAAAACTTGATGAAGAGGTACCATACAGAAGAGCAGTTGGCAGTTTAATATATTTATGTATGGTAACTAGACCAGATATTGCTTATTCTGTTAGTGTTCTATCTCAAGTTTTAGACAAATCTTCCAAAATGCATTGGTGTTTAGTGAAGAAAGTTTTGAAGTATCTTCGAGGAACTTCAAAATATGGTATCTTGTATAAGCCAAATTATATCTGCAAGCAATTGGAAGCATATAGTGATGCTGATTATGCTGGTGATACATCAACCAGAAGATCTACATCAGGGATGGTCTTCAAGTTTGCTGGAGGAGCCATTACCTGGGCCAGCAAGAGACAGACTTGTGTATCGCTCTCAACTACAGAGGCAGAATTTATTTCAGCCAGTGAGGCTTCAAAGGAAGTAGTGTGGCTACAGAGACTTTTCCAGGATATTTGTCCTTTGATAAGTGTTCCTGTGTTGCAGGTGGACAATGAAAGTGCTATACGACTAGTCAAGAACCCTGAATTCCACAGTCGTACTAAGCACATAGATGTCCGCTACAAATTTATTCGTGAGAAGTATCAGAATGGGCAGTTAGATGTTCAACATTGCGAGAGTAATTCTCAAGCTGCTGACATTTTTACTAAACCTCTACCAAAAACTACATTCCAGAGACTCCGCCAAATGATTGGCATGTGTGAAATAGAGACTTGATCTATGATATAGACTTGAAAGAGAGACTCCCCCCCCCTCTTTTTTTGTATTGCAGATATCAATTTAGGGGAAGTGTTATTGTAAAAATATATATCTGCAAATTCTATAACTTTAACTGTAGCAGTATTAACTGTAAGTAAGTAGTTCAGCTACTACTCAACTTTGTATCTGTATCGCGTGTGGTGTGTTTACTATGATGTGTGCACTTTGTCTCGTGTAGTATGTATATTAATCTTAATGTAACTTGCTTAATTACTTAATATAACTAATTTGTCAACTCTGCTGCATCTTATTTCAAGTTATATAAACCGTTAGCGATGGATAAAAAGTTAGTTTCGATTGAGAATTTGTTCTGAGAGTGTATTAGCTCTGTTTATAGCGAGGCATTTCGCTGTGTTGTTTTCGT